>NW_022437013.1:1066396-1536116 GCF_009761245.1 Sapajus apella | reverse complement strand
GAGGTCAAGAGATCGAGACCATCCTGGTCAACATGGTGAAACCCTGTCTCTACCAAAAATACAAAAAATTAGCTGGGCATGGTGGCGCGTGCCTGTAATCCCAGCTACTCAGGAGGCTGAGGCAGGAGAATTGCCTGAACCCAGGAGGCGGAGGTTGCGGTGAGCCGAGATCGCGCCATTGCACTCCAGCCTGGGTAACATGAGTGAAACTCCGTCTCAAAAAAAAAAAAAAAAAAAAAAAAAAAAAATTACTGACCACATATTAATCCATAAAATCAGTCTTTACCAAATTTCAAGGAATTTTTTATTACAACTGTATTTTCTGATCCCAGTTCAATTAATGTAGAAATCAATACCAAAAAGAAAGCTAAAAAGAGATAATTTTCCTGTGAGCTTTTATGTGTGCTATTAAAAGGAACTAGCAGTTCTCGATTTCATTTTTGCCTATTTTGACTACTATTTGCATTAGGTATATTTTTCCATCCTTTTGTTTTTAGCCTATTTGTGTCTTTGAATCTTGGGTATGTCTCCTGTGGACTACATATAGATAGATCATGTGTGTCTGCTTTTTAAGTTCATTATGCTAATTTCTACCTTTTGGTCAGAGTGTTTAATCCATTGATGTTTAATAGTTAATGATAAAATGTAGCTCTGACATTTTTGCTTTCTACATGTCTTATACCTTTTTTGTTCCACTATTACTTTATTATTGTGGGTTTTTGTGTGTGTGTGTGTTGAATAGTTACATAGTTATTTTTTAGGAGCAGAGCAAGATGGCCAAGTAGAATCCTGCACTTATTGTCTTCCCCACTGGGACACTGAATTTGACAACTATCTACACAAAGAAGCAACTTCATAAGAACAAAAAATCAGGTGAGCAATCACAGTAACTGGTTTTAACCTAGCATTGCTAGAAGAGGCATTAAAGACGGTAGAAAAGACGGTAGAAAAGACAGTTTTTTTGTTTTTGTTTTCTTTTTTTTTTTTTTGAGACAATGTCTCACTCTGTTGCCCAGGCTGGAGTGCAGTGGTACAGTCGTGGCTCCCTGCAGCCTTAAACTCCTAGGGTCAAGCAATCCTCCCACTTCAGCCACCCAAGTAGCTGGGACCACAAGCGTGTGACACCCTGCCTGGCTAATTATTTTATTTTTTTGTAGAGACAGGGTCTATCTATGTTGCCCAGGCTGGTCTTGAACTTCTGGGCTTAAGAAAATTTCTGGCCTCAGCCTCCCAAATTGCTAGGATTACAGGCATGTGCCACCACTCCCAGCAATCATCCTCCCAAATTGCTGGGCTACTCTGCCTGAGGAAGGGGGAAGAAAGAGTGGACAGGACTTTGTCTTGTGAGTTAAGTGCCTAAACTGGCACAATGGTATGTAGAGTACTAGGTGGATATCTAAGGTTTTTGACTCTAGTTCCTGGATCCAAGATGGCATCTCGGAACTGCCTAAGACCTAAAGAAACTCATAGCCCTGAAACAGAGGACATATGCTTGGCTGGTGGCACCATCTGCTGATTGTAGAGATCCTAGGGCCTTGAGCAAACATAGGCAGTAGCCAAGTAGTGGTTACTTGGGTAAGACCCAGAGTTGTGCTTGCTTCAGGTCTGACCCAACACAGTCCCTGTAGTGGTGACCACAGTGGGGCTTGTGTCACCCCACCCCTGGCTCAAGGTGATTTAGCACAGAAAGAGAGATTCCATTTGTTTGGGAGAAAGTAAGGAAAGGAGGGGCCGGGCGCGGTGGCTCAAGCCTGTAATCCCAGCACTTTGGGAGGCCGAGGCGGGTGGATCACGAGGTCAAGAGATCGAGACCATCCTGGTCAACATGGTGAAACCCCGTCTCTACTAAAAATACAAAAAATTCGCTGGGCATGGTGGCACGTGCCTGTAATCCCAGCTACTCTGGAGGCTGAGGCAGGAGAATTGCCTGAACCCAGGAGACGGAGGTTGCGGTAAGCCGAGATCGCGCCATTGCACTCCAGCCTGGGTAACAAGAGCGAAACTCCGTCTCGGAAAAAAAAAAAAAAAAAAAGAAAGTAAGGAAAGGGAACAAAAATGTCTCCTTGGTAATCCCGAGAAATCTTCCAAATCTTATCACAGACCACCAAAGTGGTACTTGTATAAGTCTGCAGGAACTACAGGATTACTGGGCTTGGGATGCCCTCTAAACCAGATGAAGCTTAGATTACTACACCCAAGTCACTTCGAATACCTGAAAAGCCTTTCCAAGAAAGGTACAAACAAGCCCAGACTGCAAAAACTACAATAAATACCTAACTCTTCAATGCTCAGACATTGATGAGCATCCATCAGCATCATCACCACCCAGGGAAACATGACCTCACCAAATGAACTAAATAGGCCACCAGGGACCAATCCTGGAGAAACAAATATGTGACCTTTCAGACAGACAACTTAATATAGCTGTGTTGAGGAAACTCAAAGAAATTCAAGAGAACACAGAGAAGGAATTCAGAATTTTCCCATAAATTTAATGAAGTGAATGAAATAATTAAAAAGAATCAAGCAGAATTTCTGGAGTTGGAAAATGTAACTGACATATTGCATAATGAATCAAAGTTTCTTAACAGCAGAAGGAATTAGTGAGCTTGAAGACAGGCTATTTGAAAATACACCATCAGAGGAAACAAAAGAAAAAAAGAAAGAAGCATGACTATTAGACTTAGAAAATAGCTCAAAAGGGCAAATCTAAGGTATATTAGCCTTAAACAAGAGGAAGAGAAAGAAATACAGATCGAAAGTTTATTTAAAGGAATAATAACAGAGAACTTCCCAAACCTAAGGAAATATGTATCAATATTTAAGAACAAGAAGGTTATAGAACATCAAGCAGATTTAACTGAAAGAAGACTAATTCAAAGCATTCAGTAATTAAAATCTCAAAAGTCAAGGATAAAGGAAGGATCCTAAAAGCAGAGAGAAAAGAAACAAATAACTTAAAATGGAGGGCCAATGTGTCTGGCAGCAGACTTTTTGAGGAAATCTTATAGGCCAGGAGAGAGTGACATGACATATTTAAAGTGCTGAAGAGAAAAAAAGTTTCCCCTAGAATAGTGTATCTGCTAAAATTACCCTTAAAATATGAAGGAGAAATGCCAAATTTCCCAGACAAATAAAAGCTGATGAATTTCATCAACATTAGACATATCTTATAAGAAATGCCAAAGAGAGGTTTTCAATCTGAAATAAAAGGCAAATGAGCAATAAAAAAATCATCTGAGCGTATAAAACTCACTGGTAATACTAAATACACCAAAACCCACATAATATTATAACACTCTAATTGTGGTATGTAAACTACTCATACCTTAAGCAGAAAAACAAAAAGAAGAACCGATCAAAAATAGTAACTACAACAACTTTTCAAGACATAGACAGTACGATAAGATATAAATAGAAACAAAAAGTTAAAAAAGGGCTGGGTGCGGTGGCTCACGCCTGTAATCCCAGCACTTTGGGAGGCCGAGGCGGGTGGATCATGAGGTCAAGAGATCGAGACCATCCTGGTCAACATGGTGAAACCCCGTCTCTACTAAAAATACAAAAAATCAGCTGGGCATGGTGGCACGTGCCTGTAATCCCAGCTACTCAGGAGGCTGAGGCAGGAGAATTGCCTGAACCCAGGAGGCGGAGGTTGCGGTGAGCCGAGATCGCGCCATTGCACTCCAGCCTGGGTAACGAGAGCGAAACTCCGTCTCAAAAAAAAAAAAAAAAAGTTAAAACAGTGGGAGATAAAGTGTAGAAATTTTTAAAATATTCTTTATGCTCATTTGTTAGTGAATTTGCTTGTTTATGCAATCAACATTAACTTGTTATCAGGTTAAAATAATGGGTTATAAGATAATATTTGGAAGCCTCATGGTAACCTCAAACCAAACAAATATACACTGGAAACACAAAAAATAAAAAGCAACAAACTAAATTGTGTCACCAGAGAAAATCACCTTCACTAAAAGGAAGACAGAAAGAAAGAGAAGAAGGAAGAGAAGATCATAAAACAACCAGAAAACATACAACAAAATGGCAGGAGTAAGCCCTTACTTATCAATAATAATGTTGAATATAAATAGACTAACCTCTCCAATCAAAAGATATCTGGTGGCTGAATGGATTAAAAAAAAAAAAAGACCCAGTGATGTGTTGCCTACAAAAAACACGCTTCACCTATGAAGATGCACATAGACTGAAAATAAAAGGAAGAACAAAGATATTCCATGCCAATGGAAACTAAATAAGAGCAGGAGTAGCTATACTTTCATCAGACAAAAATAGATTTCACAGCAAAAAAACTGTAAGAAGAGACAAAGAATATCACTATATAATGATAAAGGAGTCAATTTAGCAAGAGAATATAACAAAATACATATATGCACCCAACACTGGAGCAACCAGATATATGAAGGAAATATTATTAGAGTTTAAGAGAGAGATAGGCCCCAATACCATAATAGCTAGAGACTGCAGCACTCTGCTTTGAGCATTGGACAGATCATCCAGATGAAAAATCTTCAAAGAAACATTGAACTTAATCTGCACTATAGACCAAATGGACCCAATAATTACAGAACATTTCATCCAATTGCTGGAGAATACACATTCTTTTTTCCTCAGCACATGGATCATTTTCAAGGATAGACCATATGTTAGCTCCCGAAACAGGTCTTAAAACATTCAAATAAATTGAAATAATTTTAGGCATCTTTTCTAACCACAATGAAATAAAACTAGAAATTGATAACAAGAGAAACTTTGGAAACTACACAAACACATGGAAATTTTAAAATATGCTTCTGAATAACCAGTGGGTCAATTAAAAAAAAGAGGAAAAAAATTGAAAAATGTTTTGAAAGAAATGATAATGGAAACATAACATGCCAAAATCTATGGGATACAGCAAAAGTGGGACTAAGAAGGAAGTTTGTAGCTCTAAGTGCCTACATCAAAAAGGAAGAAACACTTGAAATAAATAACCTAATGATGCATCTTTTTTTTTTTTTTTGAGACGGAGTTTCACTCATGTTACCCAGGCTGGAGTGCAATGGCGCGATCTCGGCTCACCGCAACCTCCGCCTCCTGGGTTCAGGCAATTCTCCTGCCTCAGCCTCCTGAGTAGCTGGGATTACAGGCACGCACCACCATGCCCAACTAATTTTTTGTATTTTTAGTAGAGACGGGGTTTCACCATGTTGACCAGGATGGTCTCGATCTCTTGACCTCGTGATCCACCCGCCTCGGCCTCCCAAAGTGCTGGGATTACAGGCTTGAGCCACCGCGCCCGGCCTAATGATGCATCTTAAAGTACTAGAAAAGCAAGGAAAAACCAAACCCAGAATTAGTAAAAGAAAAGAAATAATAAAGATCAGAGCACAAACACATGAAGTTGAAATGAAGCCAGATGTGGTGGCTCACACCTGTAATCCCAGCAATTTGGGAGGCTGAGGCAGGCAGATCACTTGAATCCAGGAGTTCAAAGCTAGCCTGGACAGCATGGTGAAACATCATCTCTGCAAAAAAATTAGTCAAGCATGGTGGCATGTGCCTGTAGTCCCAGCTACTTAAGAGGCTGAGGTGGGAGGATTACTTGGGCCTGAAAGGTGTAGGTTGCAGTGAGCCAAGATCATGCCACTGCATTCCAGCCAGGGCGATAAAAAGAGAAATTGAAGTAAAGCAATAATACAAAAGATCAATGAAATAATACATTGTTTCTGGAAAAGATAAAATTTACAAACTTTTAGCCAGGCTAACTTAAAAAAAAGAAAAAAAAGAAGACCCAAATTAATAAATTCAGAGATTAAAAAAAGAAGACATTACAACTGAAACCATGGAAATTTAAAGGATTACTATTGGCTTCTATAAGCAACTGTATGCCCATAAGTTGGAGATGGACAAATTCCTAGACACATACAACCTACCAAGATTGAAACATGAAGAAATCCAAAACCTGAACAGACCAATAACATAAAAGGAGATCAAAGTTGTAAAAAAAAAAGGTCTCTCAGTAAAGAAAAGCCTAACGGCTTCACTGCCAAATTCTACCAAACATTTAAAGAGGAGCTAATACCAATTATACACAGACTATTCCAAAAAATAAAGGAGAGAGTATTGTCAAACTCATTCTACAACACTAGTATTACCCTGATACCAAAGCCAGACAAACACATATCACAAAAAGAAAACTATAGGCTGCATTCCTTATGAATATTGATGCAAAAATCCTCAAAAATACTAGCAAACCAAATTGAAAAACACTTTTAAAAAGTCATTCATAATAGTCAAGTGGGACTTATCTAGGGATGCAATGATGGTTCAACATAATGCAAATCAATCAATGTCATACAGCATAACAGAATGGAGAAAAAAAAATCTGATCATTTTAATTGATGCTGAAAAAGCATTTGATAAGATTCAACATCCCTGCATAATAAAATCCCTCAAAAAAATAAAGTGGGTAAAGAAGGAACACAACTCAACATAATAGAAGCCCAATATGACAGACCCACAATTGGTATCATATGGAATGGGGAAAAACTGAAAGCCTTTCCTCTAATATCTGAAATAATACAAGGATGCCCACTTACATCATTATTCAATATAGTACGGAAAGTCCTAGCTAGAGCTGTCAGACAAGAAACAGAAATAAAAGGCATCCAAATTGGAAAGAAAAAAATCATAAATTCCTTGTTTACAGATGACATGATCTTATATTTGGCAAAAACCTAAAGATTTTACCAAAAGGGCCGGGCGCGGTGGCTCAAGCCTGTAATCCCAGCACTTTGGGAGGCCGAGGCGGGTGGATCACGAGGTCAAGAGATCGAGACTATCCTGGTCAACATGGTGAAACCCCGTCTCTACTGAAAATACAAAAAATTAGGTGGGCATGGTGGCGCGTGCCTGTAATCCCAGCTACTCAGGAGGCTGAGGCAGGAGAATTGCCTGAACCCAGGGGGCAGAGGTTGCAGTGAGCCGAGATCGCGCCATTGCACTCCAGCCTAGGTAACAAGAGCGAAACTCTGTCTCCAAAAAAAAAAAAAAAAAAAATTTTACCAAAAGAACTGTTAGAACTGGTGAACAAATTCAGTAAAGTTGCAGGATACAAAATCATATAAAAACAGGAAGTACTTCTGTATGCCAACAATGAACAATCTGAAAAAAAAATCAAGAAAGTAATCCCATTTATAATAGCTACAAATAAAATTAAATGCTTAGGAATTAATTTAATCAAAATGTAAAATATCTCTATAATGAAAACTATAAAACATTAATGTAATAATTTGAAGAGGACAAAAAAACATATTTCATGTTTGTGGATGTGAAGAATCAATATTGTTAAAATGTTCATACTACCCAAAGCAATCTGCAGTTGCAATGCAATCCTTACCAAAATACCAATGACATTCTTCATAGAACTAGGAAAAGCAATCCTAAAATTTACATACAACCACACAAGACCCAGAATAGCCAAAGATATCCTGAACAAAGAGAACAAAGCTGGAGGAATCTTGTTACCTAACTTTAAATTATACTACAGAGCTATAGTAACCAAAACAGCATGATACTGGCATAAAAAAAGAAAAGCCACATGGACAAATGTAACAGAATAGAGAACTCAGAAACAAATCCATACACCTACAGTAAACTCATTTTTGACAATGTTGCCAAGAACATACACTAGGGAAAAGACAGTCTCTTCTATAAATTGTGCTGGGAAAACTGGATATCCATATGCAGAAGAATGAAACTACAACTCTGTTACCATATATGAAAATCAAATCAAAATGGATAGAAGACTTAAATCTAAGACCTCAAACTATGAAACTACTACAAGAAAACTTTGGGGAGACTCTCCAGGACATTCAATTGGGCAAAAGTTTTTTAAGTAACATCCCATAAGCACAGGCAACTAAAGCAAAAATGGATAAATGGGATCACATCAAATTATAAAGCTCTACATAGCAAAGGATACGATCAGCAAAGTGAAGAGACAACCCACAGAATGGGAGAAAATATTTGCAAACTACCCATCTGATAGGAACTAATAACCAAAATATATAAGGCGCTCAAACAACTCTATAGTAAAAAATCTCATAATCTATTTTAAAATGGGCAAAATATTTGAATAGGCATGCCTCAAAAAGCAATACACAAATGGCAAATAGCTATATGAAGAAATGCTCAGCATCATTGATGGTCACAGAAATGCAAATGAAAACTATGATGAGATATCATCTCACCCAAGTTACAATGGCTTTTTTTTTTTTTTTTTGAGACGAAGTTTCACTCTTGTTACCCAGGCTGGAGTGCAATGGCGCGATCTCGGCTCACCGCAACCTCCGCCTCCTGGGTTCAGGCAATTCTCCTGCCTCAGCCTCCTGAGTAGCTGGGACTACAGGCACGCGCCACCATGCCCAGCTAATTTTTTGTAGTTTTAGTAGAGACGGGGTTTCACCATGTTGACCAGGATGGTCTCGATCTCTTGACCTCGTGATCCACCCGCCTCGGCCTCCCAAAGTGCTGGGATTACAGGCTTGAGCCACCGCGCCCGGCCACAATGGCTTTTATCCAAAAGACAAGCAATAACAAATGCTGGTGAGTATGTGGAGAAAAGGGAACCCTCATAAACTGTTTTTGTGAATGGAAATTAGTGGAACCACTATAAAGAACAGATTGGAGGTTCCTCAAAAAACTGAAAATAGAGCAACCAGACATCATCCAGCCATCCTATTGCATGGTATATAACCAAAATAATGGAAATCGGTATATCAAAGAGAAAATATGAATTTCCATGTTTATTGAAGCACTGTTCACAGTAGCCAAGATTTGGAAGCAATCTAAATGTCCACCAACAGTTGAATGGATGAAGAAAATGTGATACATATACACAATGCAGTATGATTCAGCCATGAAAAAGAATGAAATCCTGTCGTTTGCAACAACATGGATGAAACTGGAGATCGTTGTGTTGAGTGAAATAAGCTCAGCTCAGAAAGATAAACTTTGCATGTTCTCACTTATTCGTGGGATTTGAAAACCAAAACAATTGAACTCATGTAGATAAAGAGTAGAAGAATGCTTACCAGAGTATGGGAATGGTAGTTGTGAGGGTGGGAGGGAGGAAGAAGGGGATGGCTTATGGGTGCAAAAAAAAAAAAAAGTTAGAAATAAGGAACAAGACCTAGTATTTGGTAGCAGGGCAGGGTGACTATAGCCCATAACAATTTAACTGTACATTTTCAAACAAATAAAAGAATATAATTAATTGGATAGTTTATAACCCAAAGGATAAATGCTTAAGATGATGAATACCCCATTTACCTTGGTGTGATTATTATGCATTGCATGCCTGTATCATAATTTCTCATTTATCCCATAAATATATAGACCTACTATGTACCCACACAAATGTAAAATATTTTTTTAAATAGATTTTTTAAGTGTGCCATTCAAATCTTCTTTTTTTTTCTATATTTTTGAATGATTTGGTGATGAAGTGGTTGTGCTGAATTGCAATGACTGTCTTAATACAATATAGTTTTGATTAATAGCAGCTTAATTTCAATCGAATATAGAAATTATGGAGTCACATTGGATAAGGGCCCACCCTACTCCAGTCTGACTTCATTTAAAAAAAAATTTTTGGGCCGGGCGCGGTGGCTCAAGCCTGTAATCCCAGCACTTTGGGAGGCCGAGGCGGGTGGATCACAAGGTCAAGAGATCGAGACCATCCTGGTCAACACGGTGAAACCCCGTCTCTACTAAAAATACAAAAAATTAGCTGGGCATGGTGACGCGTGCCTGTAATCCCAGCTACTCAGGAGGCTGAGGCAGGAGAATTGCCTGAACCCAGGAGGCGGAGGTTGCGGTGAGCCGAGATCGCGCCATTGCACTCCAGCCTGGGTAACAAGAGCGAAACTCCGTCTCAAAAAAAAAAAAAAAAAAAAAAAAAAAAATTTTTGGTTACAACATAGTTCCATCCTCTCCCTTATTATTGTCATACAAATTACATCTTTATACATTATAAGCCCATTGAAAAGTCTTTAATAATTATTATTTTTTGTGATTATATTTTAAATTGGATAGCAGAAGAGTTACAAACAAAAAATGCATTTATACTACCTTTTATTTTCTTATGTAAGTACCTTGAGCAGTACTGTTTATTTCTTCATGTGGATTCAGTTTATTGCATAGTGTCTTTTGATTGCAGACTGAATGATTCCCTTTATTATTTCTTGTAGAATAAGTCTACAAGCAAAGCCTCTCCTGAGTTTTCATTTATGTGGAAATATATTAATTCTCTTTTGTTTTTGAAGAATAGCTTCTTCGGATGTAGACTCTTTTTCTCTCAGCACTTTAAATATATTTTCCCACTGCTTTCTGGCTCCATAGATTCTGATAAGTCAGCTCTTTATTCTACTGAAGATCCCTTATAAATGTTGATGAATTGCTATTCTCTGTTTTCATAATTTTCATTTTTCTTTGGCTTTCTACAGTCTGACTATGATGTGTCTATGTGTGGCTCTCTTTAAGTTCATCCCACTTGGAGTTTGTGTAACTTCTTGGATATGTAGATTGTTTTCTATCAAATTTGGGAAAATTTCAACCATTATTTCTTTAAACAATCTTTCTGCTCCCTTTTGCTTCTTTTCTCCCTCTGGGACTTTTATAATGCATTTGTGAATATGCTCAATGGTATCCCACAGGTCCCTGAGGCTTTGGTTCATTATTTTATTTTATTGGCACCTCCACCTCCCAGGTTCAAATGATTCTCCAGCCTCAGCCTCCCGAGTAGCTGGGATTATAGGCACATGCCACCACACCTGGCCAATTTTTGTATTTTTAGTAGAGTTTCACCATGTTGGCCAGGCTGCTGTTAAACTCCTGACTGACCTCAGGTGATTTGCCTGCCTCGGCCTCCCAAAATGTTGGGATTACAGGTGTGAGCCTCCGTGCCTGGCCATTATTCTTTAGTCATTTTTCCTTTTGTTCCTTAGACTGGAAAATTTTAATTACCCTGTCCTCAGATGAGCTGATTCTTTCTCTTGCCTGCTCAAGTCTGATGTTAAGCCCCTCTACTGGATTTTTCATTTCAGGCTTTGCAATTTCAACACCAAAATTTCTATTTGGTTCTTTGTTATAATTTACCTATTTTTATTTATAGTTAGGCATTATGGTCATACTTTAGTTCTTTACACATGGTTTTCTTTAGCTCTTTCAAGATAAGAACTGACTTAAAGTCTTTTTTTCTGGTAAATCAGATGTCTTAACTGCCTCAGGAACAGTTTCTATTGATTGTTTCCCTCCTCCCACCCACTCCCCATGTAAGGACCACACTTTTATGTTTCATTGTATCACTTGCAATTGCTTTTGTTTTTGAAACTGGACATTTTAAATAATATAAGGCAGTAACTCTAAAAATCAGATATCCCCTACCCCAGGGTTTATTGTTTTTTGTTCATTTATCTGTTTGTTTGTTTGGAGACAGGGTCCTGCTCTGTTGCCCAGGCTGGAGTACAGTGGTACAATCATGGCTCACTGCAGCCTTGACCTCCCAGGTTCAAGCAATGCTACTGCCTCAGCTTCCTGAGTTGCTGGGACTAAAGGTATGAGCCACTGCACCTGGCTTGGTTTATTGATGTTGCTGTTTGTTGCAGTTCCTTGCTGCTGTTTGTTTAGTGAATTCTCTGGACTAATTTTGTAATGTCTGTATTCCATGTGTTTTGTAGCTACAGAATTCTGCTGGATTAGCTTAAATGATCAGCTAATGATTTAACAGATGTCTTTAAATGCTTTGACCCAATAACTATTTTCCCCTTTTCTGAGTGTCTCTATGTTTGTATATTGGGGCACATCTTCAGTGTTCATATAGTTTTGGCTTAACTTTCACTTCCTGCTTGAATAGGGCCTCAAGTTCAGCCCAAATCAAACTATTGAGACTCCTTCAAGTCTTTCATGGGCATGCCCACTGCCCTGCACATTCACACAGACTTCTAAATCTCCAGTAATGCGTCAGAGCATTTTATTTTTATTTTTAAAATTTTATTTTAATTTTTTTGAGACAGGGTTCTGTTCTGTCACCCAGGATGGAGTCCAGTGGCATGAACATGACTCACTATAGACTCAACCTTCTGGGATCAAGTGAACCTCCTGTCTCAGCCTCCCAAGCAGTTGGGACTACAGGTGTATTTTTTTTATTGTTTGTAGAGGTGGGGGTCTCACTTTGTTGCCCAGGCTGGTCTTGAACTTCTGGCCTGAAGCAATTCTCCCATCTAAGCCTCCCAAAGTGATGGTATTACAGGAATAAGCCACCATACCTGGCCGCAGAGCATTTTAAAGCCTCCTATGAACATCTCACTCTCTAGAGAGTCTTTTTTTTTTTTTTTTTGAGACGGAGTTTCGCTCTTGTTACCCAGGCTGGAGTGCAATGGCGCGATCTCGGCTTACCGCAACCTCCGTCTCCTGGGTTCAGGCAATTCTCTTGCCTCAGCTTCCTGAGTAGCTGGGATTACAGGCACGTGCCACCATGCCCAGCTAATTTTTTGTATTTTTAGTAGAGACGGGGTTTCACCATGTTGACCAGGATGGTCTCGATCTCTTGACCTCGTGATCCACCCGCCTCGGCCTCCCAAAGTGCTGGGATTACAGGCTTGAGCCACCGCGCCCGGCTAGAGAGTCTTAAGTTTATGGTCAGCCTCTTGTTTGCCCCAATTTATGTTGAGATTTATGTGACAGAAAAGTTAAACAATTGCTTTGCAATAAAGTTTTCTTGTGGAGTCAGCTGAAGCCAGGATGTCTGGTCAAATAACACCCTGTGTATGGGGTTTCTCCAGGGAGCTGCCTTTCAGGTCAAATAGTGAAAATGGTCTCAAGATGAGACTTTTTGAGGAGCTCCCAAATCCAGTCTGCCTCCTCCGGTGAAGGCAAGCGTGCTGGTTCTCACAGCTCTCATGTTTGCGAGGCTACTAGTTTTCAAGGCTATCACAGAACTGAAAAAGGGAGATGGGGGTAGATTAAATTCCAATATTGCAAACCCTGCTGTTCTTACCAAGATTCAGTAGTTTTTCTTAAATAAATGCTTCTTGAATTGCTGCAAGCATTTTGTTAATTTCCTCAGTTTTGAAAAGGTTGATTTTGACCAATTTCTAGCATTTTTGTTGCTTTTATAAAGGATTATGTGTACTAAGGTCTTCTCTGCCTTTCCCCACAGCATGCATTTTTAACTACTGCCTGAATCTTAGATTTTCTTGGCTAATTCAGAGCCATTCTTCAAGTTTTCTCTTAAAAATCTCTTCCTCCAGGATACCAAGTAAAAGCTTGACTTACACAAGGAACTTTAGGTGGCCTTCCTATCTTGTTGCTCCTTAACACTAAGTTAACAGGTAGTTACTATATGATGAGATATTCCTCCTGGGGAATTTTAACCTTCTTGAGAATAGGAATACTATCTCTCCCTAACACATATATCATAGGGATAAGGTCAATTTAATGTAAGAAGGCAATCTGTTTTACTCTGAATTTTAAAAAGCCAACAGGTAAAAGTAACGAAAGGAAACCAGAAACTGGGAATGAATTGAATACACTTTCTAAAAGCAGTTCCCTTAAGAAAAACTCCCATTTCACTTATCCTTGTTACTAAATTAATTGCTGCTCCTAATCCTTTTCTAATCTATGCATAAGTTCTCAACTGGCCCTAAGGCATTGGCTTTATTAGCATATGAGTCATTTTGAAGTATAATAAATATTCGGAAAGTCCTTTCTCCTCTCTTGATAATTGTCACTACTTTAAGAGTGTTTTTCCATAGGCAAACACAACAAATTCATCTCTAATTCCATTTGTTGAAACAAGACTGGTGAAGCAGAAAAAGATGGAAAATCATAAAGATGCAGCAGAACAGCTTCATTCTAGCACCTTCTCTATGAGAAAAAAAGAAGAAAGATCAAAGAAATTTAGGGAAAATACTACAATAGAAAATATTTCAGAACCTAAACTTTGGTATGACAGCCAATCTCCAAACTAACCTCTGTACGAATCAGATAAGTGGAATGTTAATTGCTCTGTCACTCATCAGTGTATAAAGCAACCTCTCAGTTTTGTGTTTTCTCTGCCTTATCATGCTGCTACTGTTGGTTGTTGTTGAGAATGGGCTGAGAAATTTAGAAGAGCTACTTGACAAAAGGAAATTGGGCAACTGTGAAGAGGAAAACAAGTGAGATGGCAGCTGGCGAGGATGAAAAATGATGGTTTGAGAGGGAAAGTTGGAAGTGATAATTGGTATATAAAGGTTATGAGGGAAGGCAGAAATACCAGCTACATGCTGAATTAGAACAATTTCCTGCCTGTGTTTTGACAGAGCCTACAGGGTGCTTTGGGTTTAGATATGTAATATTAATTGATTTATAAATCAATATAAATGGAGTTACTTTGGGTTGTTCAGATTTTCTTTTATTCTAGGCTTTGCTCTTCTTTTCTACTTTAATTTTACTTTGATAAAACTTTTCAAAATATTTGGAATTAAGAAGATAGTTTCATAGAGCATCTAGTTAAAAGTGAGGCCAATGGAGCCTCCAACTGAATAGAAAATAATTTTGATAATTTAATAAGTCTATAAACAATATATTGGCTGAAAGCAGCATTTTCTTAGGAACCATCAAAGCTAGCTTCCAAGTCAGGATGCCATACTAATAGTCAGGTTGTATCAACTTCCTTGGAGAATATGCTATGCTTCTGCAACGTGCTTTCTGTCTGTCTAGAATACCTTTCTCCAAGCTTGAATACCTGACAAATTTCCAACACATTCCTCCATATATGAGCTTAAACCAAACACCTCATGCTCAAAATTTTGATACTTTAAAATGTGGTGTGTGTGTAATACATTCTGGAACCAGACTGTCTACCAGCTTTATCACTTCAAAGCTGTGAGTTATTGGGGAAGTCACCTAATTGCTCTATGCCTCAGTCTCTTCATCTGTAAAATAAGCAGGATATTAGTATCTACTTCATAATGTACATGTGTAGATTTAATAAATAATTACGTAAAGGCTGCATATCTAAGCACACATCAAGTGCTCTACAAGTGTGTGATTTTATTCTTCTCTCCTCATGGTTCATTGATTCCTTGTGTATCCACTCTGTCCTTCTGATAAATGTCTGTTATAATCTTTATTGCAAGTAGTTGCCAGAATGTCTGTTTCCCTGGATTATACTATGAACTTGAGAGCAGAAACCATATTTTAGCAATCTTTGTATTCACAGCATTTAGCACAGTACCAGGCACCAATTGTATTCAAAATGTCACCCAATTGCTCTCACACTTGCTCTCATGCTCGCTTTCTTGCACTCTCTCTCTTGTTCTCCCTCTTTGATGGTTCCACTTTCTACTCCAGGTCTATAATTCTCAGCATTTCCTCAAAATATGTCTTTTGTCTACACAAATTCCCTGGATTTAGACTGTCTAGTCTTTGCTGATGACTACAATTTACTTGCCAGTCACATATTCCCACCAGCACTCCAGTGTCTGGCTTGCTATGATCTAGCTTCAGAAACGCTGCCACCTCCTCAAATGAACTCTGTCCCCAAATTCAACTTTGAGTCGTCCCTTTCAAACTACCCTCTTTCTTGCCAAAATTGTGATTGAATTGCCTAGCAAAACTGCTTTCATCATAGTACATTATGTTGTGTTGGGTTTTATATTGTTGGAGTTCAAAATGCTGGAAATCAGAGCTCTATCTCTATATTTCTGAATACCAACACAAATAAGCACAGTCAGTTACAGATAATTATTACACATATATAGATAATATTGATTGAAAATATAATCACTATGCCTACTTCTTCTTGATGGAGCCCTCCTCTAATTTCCTGATGCTCCCTCCATTCCTTTGCTCTCTTTCATTCTTTACGCCTTTGCATGCCTCTTTCATCTTATATCTCGCACAGCTTTAGGCTTATCTCCTCAGTCCATATTCTTTCCTTTTCTTCATTTTTTTTCATATACAAAGTTTGTTTTATAAGGTTCTACTCCTTCACCTAGCATATTCCTCCTAACCCTCTGGCTCCTTACTTCACCTTTCAAAATAAAAACAAACAGGCAATTTGAAGTCAATTGAACATTTCAGGAATGCTTCCCATGCTTTGTAGCTGTAGATATGAGTAAAAAAGATTGTTTGATTCGGCAAAGATCGTTGGAGTAGGGGTTAGGAGTGGCAGTTTCAAAAATTGCAGATTCAGTAAACCCCATATCGTAGTGGCTTAATTAAGGTACAATATGTTTTGGTTAGGGACCAGAAGACAGCTACTGGTGATCATGTATTGAAAGTACTATAATGCAGTTGCTCCGTCACAACTGCTTCCTTGAACATTACTTCTTAAGTTGTTTGGAATGAGTTAAGCTGATTTGCCAGATTCATGTTCTGCAATTAATAAGCAATTCAGTAAGCTAGATAAGATGAATATAGTTATTAGAAAGAATGGCATGAAAAGCACGTATTCCATCTGATTCTTAAATTCAGCAATAAAACAGCTTTATTTAGAGTAAATAGAACCCCAGAAGAGCTTATCTGTTTCCTATTTTTCATATATATATGTCTCTCTGGGAGGCCACAGGGAACTCTAGGATTGCAATTTTAGCCCTCAAAAATAGCATGAGAGACAGAAAACCTCTTGGGATAACAAGGAGGGTGGTGGTATTCAAATGAGCGTGTATCAGATGTCCTTTTCTTAAAACTCCAGGACAAAAAGACAATATTAAGTACATCAGCCTTTCAGGAGACAGATAAAGATGAAAGAGTAGAATTCAGGAAATGTAGAATTTAGGATTGAAAACCAACCAAAACCAAACTTGAATGAGAGAAAAAACATCAATTAACCAAACAAGTAGAATACATTTGTATGGAAGAAGTTGGTTTTTAAAAGCCATGCAAGCATGAAGTTCCAGTACTGATGAAGAACATACTTCTGGTTCTAAAAATGCATCTTGAACATGTTAATGAATGTAATAAATGCATCCAGTATCCAAACATCAAGGAAGGCCTAATATATCTAGAGAAAGTGTTGCTGATACTGGTATGACTAAGAGAACCATGAGATCTGACTGCCTCCAAATAGCATTTCCTTCCCCACTCAACCTCCACATTCTTTTTGACTTCCCCATAACCCACCCCTTTTCTTTTTCTCTTTTACACATTAAACTAGTCCCGGTAAAGGACTAGCAGAGGGTTTCAGAAAGAAGTTTTCCACTGCACTGAATTGACCTACTACAGAAAAGCACAGACTGTGAGGAGGAGGGAAGTCAGAAAACAATACCTTCCCTGATTCTGCAGTCTTCACGCTATCACTGAGATGTGTGTATGTGTGTACCTGCACACATGTAAGGCCCACAGCGTTTGTGGGGTATATACCTCATTCTCTGATCATCATACATTTTTTCTTTCTTAAAGCAATAAGAAAATAAAATTCATAAGAGAAAAATCTGTCTCTCCATGGATAATATTCAGCTCATGTCAGCATAGCACTTTTTTCATGTACTATTATGTGCTTTGCACTGCTACAGTTTTCATATCTTTTGTGATGCCCTTGAGCATCTCAGATGCTTTCTTCTCCTGTTTGCTATTTTGCTGATAAATCAGAAATGTGCTCAACTATTCCCATTTGGTGCACACATACACGTATCCTGTGGTATGTATAGCATACATTTTACATGTGCACACCTAAATATGATATTTAACTGGGAATTAGCATGTCTTTCAGAGGACAGAAATATTTTTCATTTATTCCCATTCCTTGTAATTAGAAAAAAGTATTTCAGTGCATGTTTATTATTTGAAAAACTACTTTGGTGTTACATAAATAATATTGAGATCTTAGGGTTTTTTTTTAAGTCCAATTTTATTAATTAGTTTAAGAGGATGAGAGACAAAAGCTGAATGACTTTCAGCAGACATTTGCAACTGCAATCAAAACCATTTGTGCTCCTTTTCCAATCACCAAAGAGATTAAAATCATAGTCATCTTACTGGACTGTATTTTTGACAGATCCTGTAATAAAGGATAGAGCTGATAATGCAGGTGGTAAGAAATTATTCCCCTGAATGCTGGTAAGGTATGAAAGCTACATTTTTAAAAGAACTGGTTTTGGTGAATAGATTTCAATTGTGTTTGCAATTCAGAGTTATTTTATTCTAGAGATTAAGGATATCTTTATCACCAATGGCTTAGAGTTCTGAAATGAAATATAGATCTAATTCATTTCATTTTCCTGTGTCAGTGATGCTCTTTCCCCCTTTCATAAAGAAACTGGCCACTTAAATTTTAAAAAGTTTATGGGAAGTTTCCATGGTGACATCCTTATCTTGGTAAAACAACGACCTTGGCTGGGTTTTCGGCTGGATCGGATGTGACTAAGGATTTGAGGATTTGATGCATCTTGTGTCAAGCTGAAAATAACACTCTTTTCCACTTGTGAAGTGATACCCGGACTAGCAGAATTTTTCAGCCTTATCTAATTTTGTCCCATACTGATTGTTCTATTCCCATATACTGAGAGTAATCTATTAAGTGCTTGGACTTTCAGGGAAACTTTCTTTTGTTTTCCTTTCTCATCCCTTAATGAGTATCACCAGTTCTGTTTTAAAGGGCAGCACAATCTTTTAAAAAGAGGAACTACATGTTCAATTTCTAGCTTTGTAACTAAGTTATGTGACTTTGAGTAAATCAATTAACCTATCAGATTGAAACTGTTGTTACTTCAGGTTAATATTTTGCTATTTCTATTGAAAATGATGATGATAATGATAGTTGATAATGACATTTTGTTTTTGTGTGAGTGAAATATTAATAATTTTCAGAATGTCATCCCCCTGAGCACATAAGGAATAGCTTCTCTATGAGAACCAGAGGAAGTATAAATAGCTTGTATCCTGAGCCAGAAATAGATCAATCATTTCTTGAGCTTGTGTTAATCATTTGTGCTTTATAACTGTACCAAGAACAAGGAGCCCCCCTTAAAAACTAAAATGTAGTATTTAAGTAATGGGCCAAAACAAAAACCAAACTAAAATGCAATAGGGGGTTTCTAACGGGTGACACTTTGGGTATGGATGAGGTGGAAATCTTCAGTGTGGCTATGAAGCACTGATGATATCTAATGGTGTCATATCAGATACTTGGGACATAGAGTGTTGCAATCAGTTATGTTTTATGTTCACCTGTGTTATTAGTTATGCTTACTCTAAAGTTTTCAAAGGATTTATATTTAGACATGAAGTAAAACAGTCAGAAGATTATTCCAATGGTAACATCACTCAAACTTGCACTCTGATGTGTTTTGTGAATAAGAAAATAGTGTGGAATTAGTTAAATCATTGGAAACTACATATATCTAAAGGTACTCCTATTCCATCCACTCTCAATCCTTTACCCTGTTATTTTTCCAATATTACATATATTTTCTGTTTATTATAGTCTTCTCTCTGACCAAAAACATAAGATCTATGAACTCTAGTAACTGGAGAAATACTTGGCATACAGCTATGATTAAAAAAAAAACTTGTCCTTTGGGAAAGGGATTAAAAAATGTCACCCTGAAATATGCCACTTTGGCATAAGGATTATTTTGAACTAAAGGCAATTAAGACAAATCACTTTATGAGAAGAGTTCTCTGCCCTCCCCTATTTCCCTTATGAAGGCGTCTCCCCTCTCTTGTATCAGAAAGAGAACAGTCCTTATCACTAGAGACAAAGAAGGTACTAAGATGAGTCTATAGAAACAAATCTTACTAAATAACCATTATCTACCATTTAGTTTCCCTAATCTACTTACCCTCCCACAATTTATTGCCCCTAGAAGCCCAAACCTCCTTTCCTTTGTCTAGTCACTTCTCCACAGTTCGTCACCCTTTGTTAAAATGGTATATAAATCCCTGTGTCTAACCACTTCTTTGGGTTTTTTTTTACTTCTTTTCTGTGAACCCCCATGCACATAACATACAATGTGAATGCCTTTCCTCTGGTTACTCTTGTCTTTTGTCAGTTTAAATCACAGGTGGCAGCTACAGAATCTGAGCATAGAGGAAAAGTTTTTTCTCCCCTGTAGTTCAATAGACAATTACCCAGAACCCAAATGCTATATTTTACTATGCCACAGTCTCTATGAACTACCATTACTAATGTTAATCACTGAAGAATAGGCCGGGTGCGGTGGCTCACGCCTGGTTTGTAGCCTGGTTTGTAATCCCAGCACTTTGGGAGGCCAAGGTAGGTGGATCGACTGAGGTCATGAGTTCAAGACCAGCTCGGCCAACATGGTGAAACCCTGTCTTTACTAAATATACAAAAATTAGCCAGGTGTGGTGGCATGCGCCTATAATCTTAGCTACTAGGGAGGCTGAGGCAGGAGAATTGCTTGAACCCAGGAGGTGGAAGTTGCAGTGAAACAAGATTGTGCCATGGTACTCCAGCCTGGGCAGCAAGAGGAAACTCTGTCTCAAAAGAAAAAAATCACTGAAGAATTACAAATTTTAGGAGGGTTTTACTTCATTGCCATTTGAAAAGGGAAAGATGTTATAAAAATCTGATTACCTCTTGGGGGTGTATCACACACATGAAGGCTATTAGTCTAATATGAGAAAAGTTGGCACAAAACAATATGTATAGAAAAGTATGGCATTTGGTATCATTTGAGCACTTTACAGATGTCAGATTCTTCAAGTGCTTTTTGTGTTTTTTTTTTTACTTAATAATCCTTTATGAAGTAGATAGCTTTACTAGCCTTGTTTCATAGATGAGGAAACTGAGGCACAAAAGACCAAGTAATTTGCCTAACACCCAAGATTAGAATCTGGGTTTGAGCCTAGGAAGCCTCCCTACAGTACATACATACTTGCTCACTACACTCAACTACATGTCTATGACAACACTTAGCTATAATAACATGACTGAGGCAAAAATTATATTTAAAAAGGGAGTTGGGGAGTCAAGGAAGAGGTCATCTCCTGGGATCATAATCAAGTGAAAGTTTATAAGGTTACCAAAAGTGAGAGTTTATAAGTGCAGATCTTATCCCTCTGCACTTCAGTAAACATTGTGCATTAGGTGATAGGAAGAAGACAGAGGACAAACCTGATAAGAACTTATCTCACTCTCTAAATCTAGTAACAACAATTCTTTTGCATCATACTAATTTTGAGTAAATCGTTGAATAAGGGGGAAAGATGGCACTACATTCATAATCTTCTATAGGCAACCTGGAGGAGAAGGATTTAGATAGCACAATAAATGGCAACCAAGGTAGAGAAAGAAGATGGATCAAAACCCCATGGGTGAAGAAAAATAGGTGAACAGACCCAGGATGAGTAAGTGGGCTACAGAAGCTTTTATTGGAAATTAAAATGACGGCACAGATAACAATGAAGAGGAAGGCCGGAGAAGTGCCCAGATAGGCCCTTAGACAGGGGTTTTCAGCATTTAAAGACGTGAAAATCAGAATTCTAAGCAGAACAGATTCATATTAATTAAGCTTAACTTACTATTTTACATTAATTTGACATTAAGAACTAAAATTGCCAAGAGGAAATGGATTCTGCTTTTCTCCCCAGTTTATTCTTTCCCCATTGGCATGCTATATGAGATAACTAAATATTTTTTTTCCCCATTTATTTATTTTATTGCATTTTAGGTTTTGGGGTACATGTGAAGAACATGCAAAATTGATGCATAGGTACACACGTGGCAGTGTGATTTGCTGCCTTCCTCCCCATCACCTACATCTGGTATTTCTCCCCTTGCTATCTCTCCCCAGCTCCCCACCCCCCACCGTCCCTCCCCTATTTCCCCCCAACTGACCCCAGTGTGTAGTGCTCCCCTCCCTGTGTCCATGTGTTCTCATTGTTCAACACCCGCCTATGAGTGAGAACATGCGGTGTTTGATCTTCTGCTCTTCTGTCAGTTTTCTGAGAATGATGGTTTCCAGGTTCATCCATGTCGCTACAAAGGACACAAACTCATTGTTTTTGATGGCTGCATAATATTCCATGGTGTATATGTGCCACATTTTCCCTATCCAGTCTAATGTTGATGGGCATTTGGGTTGGTTCCAGGTCTTTGCTATTGTAAACAGTGCTGCAATGAACATTCATGTGCACGTGTCCTTATAGTACAACGATTTGTAATCCTTTGGATATATACCCAGTAATGGGATTGCTGGGTCAAATGGAATTTCTATTTCTTGGTCCTTGAGGAATCGCCACACTGTCGTCCACAATGGTTGAACTAATTTACACTCCCACCAACGGTGTAAAAGTGTTCCTATTTCTCCACATCCTCTCCAGCATCTGTTGTCTCCAGATTTTTTCATGATCGCCACTCTAACTGGCGTGAGATGGTATCTCAATGTTGTTTTGATTTGCATTTCTCTGATGCCCAGTGATGATGAGCATTTTTTCTTGTTTGTTGGCCTCATGTATGTCTTCTTTTGTAAAGTGTCTGTTCATATCCTTTGCCCACTTTTGAATGGGCTTGTTAGTTTTTTTCTTGTAAATCTGTTTTAGTTCTTTGTAAATTCTGGATATCAGCCCTTTGTCAGATGGGTAAACTGCAAAAATTTTTTCCCATTCTGTTGGTTGCCGAGTCACTCTAATGACTATTTCTTTTGCTGTGCAGAAGCTGTGGAGTTTGATTAGGTCCCATTTGTCTATTTTGGCTTTTGTTGTCAATGCTTTTGGTGTTTTGGTCATGAAGTCCTTGCCTACACCTATGTCCTGCATGGTTTTGCCTAGATTTTCTTCTAGGGTTTTTATGGTGTTAGGTCTTATGTTTAAGTCTTTAATCCATCTGGAGTTAATTTTAGTGTAAGGTGTCAGGAAGGGGTCCAGTTTCCGCTTTCTGCACATGGCTAGCCAGTTTTCCCAACACCATTTATTGAACAGGGAATCCTTTCCCCATTGCTTGTTTTTGTCTGGTTTGTCAAAGATCAGATGGTTGTAGATATGTTGTGTTGCCTTCGAGATCTCTGTTCTGTTCCATTGGTCTATATCTCTGTTTTGGTACCAGTACCATGCTGTTTTGATTACTGTAGCCTTGTAGTATAGTTTGAAGTCCGGTAGTGTGATGCCTCCCGCTTTGTTCTTTTTGCTTAGAATTGACTTGGCTATGCAGGCTCTCTTTTCGTTCCATATGAAGTTTAAGGTGGTTTTTTCCTGTTCTGTGAAGAAGGTCATTGGTAGCTTGATGGGGGTAGCATTGAATCTGTAAATTACTTTGGGCAGTATGGCCATTTTCACGATATTGATTCTTCCTAACCATGAACATGTAATGTTTCTCCATCTGTTTGTGTCCCCTCTTAATTCGTTGAGCAGTGGCTTGTAGTTCTCCTTGAAGAGGTCCTTTACATTCCTTGTTAGTTGTATTCTTAGGTATTTTATTCTCTTTGTGGCAATTGTGAATGGAAGTTTGTTCTTGATTTGGCTCTCTTTAAGTCTGTTATTGGTGTATAGGAATGCATGTGATTTTTGCACATTGATTTTGTATCCTGAGACTTTGCTGAACTTGCTTATCAGTTTCAGGAGGTTTGGGGCTGAGACGATGGGGTCTTCTAGATATACAGTCATGTCGTCTGCAAATAGAGACAATTTGACTTCCTCCTTTCCCATTTGAATGCCCTTTATTTCTTTTTCTTGCCTGATTGCTCTGGCTAGAACTTCTAATACTATATTGAATAGGAGTGGTGAGAGAGGGCATCCTTGTCTGGTGCCACATTTCAAGGGGAATGCTTCCAGTTTTTGCCCATTCAGTATGATATTGGCTGTTGGTTTGTCATAAATAGCTTTTATTATTTTGAGATATGTTCCATCGATACCTAGCTTATTGAGTGTTTTTAGCATAAAGGGCTGTTGAATTTTGTCAAAGGCCTTCTCTGCATCAATTGAGATAATCATGTGGTTTTTGTCTTTGGTTCTGTTTATGTGGTGAATTACATTTATAGACTTGCGTATGTTGAACCAGCCTTGCATCCCCGGGATGAAGCCTACTTGATCATGTTGGATAAGCTTTTTGATGTGCTGTTGCAATCGGTTTGTCAGTATTTTATTGAAGATTTTTGCATCTATGTTCATCATGGATATTGGCCTGAAGTTTTCTTTTCTTGTTGAGTCTCTGCCGGGTTTTGGAATCAGGATGATGTTGGTGTCGTAAAATGATTTGGGAAGAATTCCCTCTTTTTGTATTGTTTGGAATAGTTTCAGAAGGAATGGTACCAGCTCCTCTTTGTACATCTGGTAGAATTCAGCTGTGAACCCATCTGGACCTGGGCTTTTTTTGGGTGGTAAGCTCTTAATTGCTGCCTCAACTTCAGACCTTGTTATGGGTCTGTTCAGGGTTTCGGCTTCTTCCTGGTTTAGGCTTGGCAGGAGGCAAGTGTCCAGGAATTTAACCATTTCTTCCAGGTTTATTAGTTTGTGTGCATAGAGTTGTTTGTAATAATCTCTGATAATGGTTTGAATTTCTGTGGAATCTGTGGTGATATCCCCTTTATCGTTTTTTATTGCATCAATTGGTTATTCTCTCTTTTTTTTTTTTATTAATCTGGCTAGCGGTCTGTCTATTTTGTTGATCTTTTCAAAAAACCAGCTCCTGGATTTATTGATTTTTTGAAGGGTTTTTTGTGTCTCTATCTCTTTCAGTTCTGCTCTGATCTTAGCTATTTCTTGTCTTCTGCTAGACTTTGAGCTTTTTTGATCTTGCTCCTCTAGCTCTTTCAGTTTTGACGATAGGGTGTCAATTTTTGATCTCTCCTTGCTTCTCATGTGGGCACTTATTGCTATATATTTTCCTCTAGAGATTGCTTTAAATGTGTCCCAGAGATTCTGGTATGTTGTGTCTTCATTCTCATTGGTTTTGAAGAACATTTTTATTTCTGTCTTCATTTCATTGTTTATCCAGTCAACATTCAAGAGCGAGTTGTTCAGTTTCCATGAAGCTGTGCGGTTCTGAGTTAGTTTTTGAATTCTGAGTTCTAACTTGATTGCACTGTGGTCTGACAGACTGTTTGTTATGATTTTCGTTCTTTTGCATTTGCTGAGGAGTGATTTACTCCCAATTATGTAGTCAATTTTATGGTAGGTGTGATGTGGTGCTGAGAAAAATGTATGTTCTGTGGATTTGGGGTGGAGAGTTCTGTAAATGTCTATTAGGTTTGCTTGGTCCAGGTCTGAGTTCAAGTCCTGGATATCCTTGTTAATTTTCTGTCTGGTTGATCTGTCTAATGTTGACAATGGGGTGTTAAAGTCTCCCACTATTATTGTGTGGGAGTCTAAGTCTCTTTGTAAGTCATTAAGAACTTGCCTTATGTATCTGGGTGCTCCTGTATTGGGTGCATATATATTTAGGATCGTTAGCTCTTCTTGTTGCATTGATCCATTTACCATTATGTAATGTCCCTCTTTGTCTCTTATGATCTTTGTTGCTTTAAAGTCTAATTTATCAGAGATGAGAATTGCAGCTCCTGCTTTTTTTTGCTCTCCATGTGCTTGGTAAATCTTCCTCCATCCCTTTATTTTGAGCCTTTGTGTATCCTTGCATGTGAGATGGGTTTCCTGGATACAGCACGCTGATGGGTTTTGGCTTTTTATCCAATTTGCCAGTGTGTGTCTTTTGATTGGGGCATTTAGTCCATTTACATTTAGGGTTAATATTGTTATGTGCGAATTTGATACTGCCATTTTGGTGCTAGCTGGGTATTGTGCCCTTTAGTTGAGCTGGTACTTGTTGTTCCTTTATATGTGTAGAGCCTCTTTCAGGAGATCTTGTAGAGCTGGCCTGGTGGTGACGAAATCTCTGAGTACTTGCATGTTCCCAAAGGATTTTATTTTTCCTTCACTTACGATGCTTAGTTTGGCTGGATAGGAGATTCTGGGTTGAAAGTTCTTTTCTTTAAGGATGTTGAATATTGGCCCCCACTCTCTTCTGGCTTGTAGGATTTCTGCTGAGAGATCTGCTGTGAGTCTGATGGGCTTCCCTTTGTGGGTAACCCGACCTTCCTCTCTGGCTGCCCTTAGTATTTTCTCCTTCATTTCGACCCTGTTGAATCTGACGATTATGTGCCTTGGGGTTGCTCTTCTTGACGAATATCTTTGTGGTGTTCTCTGTATTTCCTGGGCTTGAATGTTTGCCTGCCTTGCTAGGTTGGGGAAGTTTTCCTGGATAATATCCTGAAGAGTATTTTCCAGCTTGGATTCATTCTCTTTGTCGCATTCAGGTACGCCTATCAAACGTAGATTAGGTCTTTTCACATAGTCCCACATTTCTTGGAGACTTTGTTCATTCCTTTTTACCATTTTTTCTCCAGTCTTGCCTTCCCATTTTATTTCATTGAGTTGACCTTCTACCTCTGATATCCTTTCTTCTGCTTGGTCAATTCGGCTATTGATACTTGTATATGCTTCACGAAGTTCTCGTGTTGCGTTTTTCAGCTCCATCGATTCACTTACATTCCTTTCTATTTTGTCCATTCTCGTTAGCATTTCGTCAAATCTTTTTTCAAGGTTCTTAGTTTCTTTGCCTTTGGTTAGAACATGTTCTTTAAGTTCACAGAAGTTTCTTACTACCCACCTTCTGAAGTCTGATTCTGTCATTTCATCACACTCGTTCTCCCTCCAACCTTGTTCCCTTGCTGGTGAGGAGTTGTGATCCCTTGTAGGAGGAGAGGTGTTCTGGTTTCGGGTGTTTTCATCCTTTTTGCACTGGTTTCTTCCCATCTTTAAGGATTTATCCACCTGTCGACTTCGTAGTTGCTGGCTTTCAGATTGGGTCTCAAATCTTTCAGATTGACATTCTGTTTGCTGATGATGAGGTTATTTCTGTTTCTTGGTTTTCCTTCTGACAGTCTGGCCCCTCTGCTCTAGGTCTGCTGAGGTTCACTCCAGGCCCTGCTTGCCTGGGGTTCATCTGCAGTAGCTGTTGAACAGTAAGGGTTGCTACCAGTTTTCCTCCTCTGCTATCTTTCTCCCAGAAGGATACCCGCCTAGTGTCAATCTGATCTCTCCTTTTTGAGGTGTCTCTTTGGATATATACGGGTCAGGGAGCTGCTTGAGGAGACGGTCTCTTCTTTATAGGAGCTGAAATGGTGAGCTGTGAGCTCTGTTGTTCATTCAGAGCTGCTGGGCAGGTACGTTTAGGCCTGCTGCAGCAGAACTCATAAACTGCTTTTTGTTCCCAGGTGCTCTGTCCCAGGGATTTAGGGCTTTATTTATGAGTTTCCGCTATGCTGCCGCTGTCTTTTTTTTTTTTTTTCCGTTCAGACCTGCCCTGCCCAGCAAGGAGGCAGCCTAGTCACTGTCGGCCTATAGAGGCTTTGCTGAGCTGCTGTGGGCTCCACCCAGGTGCCGAGTGAACTTCCCTGCAGTCCTGTTTATATGGCTGTAGTTAGAACTGCTTTGGCGATGGTGGCCCGCCTCTGTTGAGGCAGAGTCTCTCTGCTGTGGCGGGTTGCCTTGCAACGGCGGCTGCCTCAGCATTGGCCGACTACCTCCGTTGTGGCGGGCTGCCTCAGTAATGGCAGACGCCTCTCCCCCACAGAGCTGGACCATCCTGCGTTCAGCTATGCTCGCTGTGAAACTCTAAATCCAGAGTTTCTGGTTGCTGTTCTTTTGTGGAGGTGGGACCAGTCTAGCCTGATCGCCTGGCTCCCTGCCTCAGCTCCTTTTTTAAGTTGGTATTCCAGTCGCCTGTCGAAGAGGCGCCGGGGTCTGTTTGTTTTCTCCTGCGGCTTCTCACTGTGCTGGCTTAAACAGCGGCACTGAGGTTTGTGGCACTTTTTTTTTTTTTTTTTTTTGCCCTGGAATCTACTGTCCTGGTTCTCTACTCAGTCCCCCTTTTTTTTTTTTTTTTTTTTGAGACGGAGTTTCGCTCTTGTTACCCAGGCTGGAGTGCAATGGCACGATCTCGGCTCACCGCAACCTCCGCCTCCTGGGTTCAGGCAATTCTCCTGCCTCAGCCTCCTGAGTAGCTGGGATTACAGGCATGCGCCACCATGCCCAGCTAATTTTTTGTATTTTTAGTAGAGACGGGGTTTCACCATGTTGACCAGGATGGTCTCGATCTCTTGACCTCATGATCCACCCGCCTCGGCCTCCCAAAGTGCTGGGATTACAGGCTTGAGCCACCGCGCCCGGCCCTCAGTCCCCTTTTTAAACAGATGAATGGGCGACTTCCCATGGCTCCAATCGCCAGCCAAAAGGGCACCCAGACCGGTGTATTTTGTACGGGAACCGCTGCTCTGGGGCGCCGACAAAGCAGCCACGCGGGGCAAAGCAGCGGCACCGGCCAGCACAGCCACGCTGGCCGAAACAGCCGCGCTGGCGACCGTGGAGCTCCTCCGCCTGGGAATTTCCTAGCCTGTGGGCAATAAAAATGCGGCGTCCACTCACCCTCTGTGCTTTCACTGGAAGCTGCAATCCTGAGCTGTTCCTGAACGGCCATCTTGGATCTATCCTACGAGATAACTAAATATTAACAAAAGTTTCATTGGTGAACAAAATATTTTATCTTTCAGCAGGGGCATTCCAAATACCGCTTGTTTGGGGTAATCTTTGCTTGTCTCAGTGACGTTTTGTTTCTATTTTTGAAGCTGGTCAAATCTCCAAATTCCTTTCTTTGGATGTGCTAATGGTTTCATTCAGCCTTCTATCAAGTCTGAGAGTCATTTTCTTTCTTTCAGTTGCCTGAACAATTTTCTCCTCTCATTGACTAGGTGTTAATTTTAAAGCCTCGATCTCAGGGGACATTCAAGTATCCCTTATTGTCATATGATCCTTGATTGGGAGACCCCTCACTATAATTCTAGCCATGTATGAAATGTTCATGTCACTTGCTCTGTAGTTCACTTGGTTCTTGCAATATTCTCCTTTTAGTTCCTTGAAGATCACAAGCTCTCACCTCAGAGATTTCACACATGGTGTTGCTTTCTCCTGCAAAGCTCTTTGTATCCAGCAAGAAATTAATTAATGCCCATTGCTTAAACACATAGAAAACGTCTTTGGGGACCAATTCCTGGACTAGAACACTCCCTTTGTTATTTTCTCTCACAGCACACTGGTTTCATAAAATTTAACAAGATGCGTAATTATATATTTATGTAAATGTTTGCTTATCTAGCTTTTCCCACTTAGTGATGTAAGGGTAAATATGCCAATTCAAATAACAGGTTTAAAATCTCCACATTTAAAATAAGGGAAGAGACCCCCCCCCACCGTTTTTCTTTCAGAATTTCTTTCTCTGCCCTTTTTAAGTGTACATAAATCTTTCTAATGAGTAAATAACCCTCTTGCCAGCCTCACAATACAGGAATATTTTCCCAGTGACCTGAAATGTAATAGCAAAGCCTACCTTTAATCATAAAGATAAAAGAAAATTAGCCATTTTATCTGAGAATATGAATGTAATAAGTTGTATCCACTTACTTGAATAAAAGAGTGAGCTTTCTTTCCATCTTTGCAATTTATTTAGTGATTTGCCTGTGCTCTGCCTCACATTTTGATTTGTTACTTATTCTTTTTTTATTTTTTTCTCAGTGTATCATCCCTCTAATGTTCCTTATTCAATAATAAACTTGTTTTTGACCTCTATTACCTTTGTGGAGACACTTTCTGGGCTTCGAGGAGATTTTGTTTTAATTATATTCCCCTAAAAATGGCAAGCTCCATGAGAATGCTAACTAGGTCTATTTTGTTTACCACCACATTCTCTGTGCATACACAGTGACCAGCTCAGTGTAGAAGTCAAGTAATTGTTCAATGAAAGAATAAATAAAAAATCTGGCAGGAGTCTCTATTTTCCCCTCACTTTTTTCGCAGGGCTATTATGAAGACCAAATGGAGTCAGACCAATTTACTTGGGAGCATTTGTTCTATTGCTATTTTGTAGTAGGATTAAGGACATGTTTAAATCTTCTAATCTTCAGTTTCCTCATCAATAGAATAGGAGTAACAATAGCACCTACATCAGAAGATTATTATGAGGATAAATTGAAAGATTGCATTGAAAATAAGCAATATAGGCCCTGGCACATAAGGAGCAATAAATCAGCTGCTCATAGTTTATTTTAATTGTTTGCTCCAAATAAATAAACATGTTCGTTGGAACTTAAGGACCACAATGATAAGAACAGCTGTAGGTTGAAAGAGGTATGAAGAATTGCCTGTGGCGTCTTGGTAGAAAATTTTGTGATTTTCTTATTCCACCTTATTCCCAGGTTTATTTGGGCTTTTCCATTAAGCTGACACCATGGGACTTAAGTTCTTATTCCAATCCTTCTTCCTACCTTTCTTCAGTTGTCTATAAACAGTACCTCACTCAAACAGGAATTAATAAGTGTGAGACATATCAGGGTACCTATATGCCACAAGCAAGCAAACTGCAAACTTACATTAATAGATTCTGGCCTTTTTCATTTTCTCTCCTGACTGGGGGTAGCTTCTCTCTGAGAAGAACTTTTTTTATTTTTGTATTTATATATTTCTTTATTTCTAAACGTTAAGCTGTAATGGAAGTCAGCTTGTTTTTTTTTGTTTTGTTTTGTGTTTTGTTTTCATTTTCTTAAGCCTCTTGGATTTTTTTAAATTGTACTTTAGGTTTTGGGGTACGTGTACATATCATATCATGCAGGATTGTTGCATAGGTACATACATGACATGACAAGGTGGTTTGCTGCCTCCAACGCCTCATCACCTATATCTGTCATTTCTCCCCATGTTATCCCTCTCCAACCTTCTCACCCCTTACTGTCCCTCCTCTATCCGCCCCCAACAGACTTCAGTGTGTGATGCTCCCCTCCCTGTGTCCATGTGTTCTCATGAAATGCCTGCCTATGAATGAGAACATGCGGTGTTTGATTTTCTGTTCTTGTGTTAGTCTGCTGAGAATGATGGTTTCCAGATTCATCCATGTCCCTACAAAGGACGTGAACTCATTGTTATTTTATGGCTGCAGAGTATTCTATGGTGTATATAACTTTCTATCCTTTTGTCTTAACTCAGGTAAGAGAGATCTCTTCTCCTTATGCTTTCCAGTGGGTGAGCCCAGTAGGATTATTTGTGGATTTAGAATCTTTTAAAACTTCCTTCGTCAGATCTAGAATAAATTATGCTAACATTTTTATGGTTCCTCCTATAGGAGAAGACAAATACTTTTCCCTCTACCCTCCTAGGTTCAATAGCTGGGGCCCGTGGATCAAACTGATAAAAGACAGATGAACAAGAACATTAAACTATAGAGGTTCACATATAAAACTGTGGCTTATGGAAGCAGCAGATGATTGAAGCTTATGTACCATCTTAGGCTGATATGGTTAAGTTTTGTGTCCCCATTCAAATCTCAGGTTGAATTATAATCCCCATGATCCCCATGAGTCAAGGGAGAGACCAGGTGGCAGTAACTGATTCATGGGGGTGGTTTCCCCCATGCCATTCTCATGATAGTGAGTGAGTTCTCACAAGATCTGATGGTTTTATAAGGTGCTGTTTCCCCTTCACTCCGAACTTCTTCTTCCTGCCTCCTTGTGAAGAAGGTGCCTTGCTTTCTCTTTGCCTTCTGCCATGATTGTAAGTGTCTTGAGGCCTCCTCAGGCATGCTGAACTGTGAGTTAATTAAATCTCTTTTCTTTATAAACTACCCAGTCTCTGCTATGTCTTTATATCAGTAGGAAAACAGACTAATACATAGGCTAAATGAAAGAAAAGGGGTTTTGAGGACAGAAGCAGTGGCTCATGCCTATAATCCTAGCACTTTGGGAGACCTAGGTGGGCGGATCACTGGAGGCCAGGAGTTTGAGACCAACCTCATCAACATGACGAAACACTGTCTCTACTAAAAATACAAAAATTAGCTGGGCATGGTGATGCATGCCTGTGATCTCAGCTACTTGGGAGGCAGAAACACAAAAATCTCTTGAACCTGGGAGGCAGAGGTTGCAGTGAGCTGAGATCGCACCATTGCACTCCAGCCTGGGTGATGGAGCAAGACTGTCTCAAAAAACAAAAAACGTAAAACAGTTTGGGCCTTTTGGGCAGAAGGGAGAAGTTATGGGAAGATGAGAGCAGGCAATGGATGATAAATAGGGTTGTCTTGTTATGCAGATAAGAGGCTTTCAGGTGACGAGAATTGTCTCCTGAAGAGTAACTCTCTTCCTGGTAAGATACATGCTTACAAATGGAAATTTCCATTATAAATATACATTTCTTTCATAAAAATGTAAATCTATATTTTATTTTTAGGTAGTTAAGGGAAGGTAAAGAGCTTTTCCTGTCTCTATTGGTTCTCAATTGCCTTTAGCTCAAAACTATCCTATGCCAAAGTGGCAGAATTTGGAGTGGCATATTCTGGTACCTGTCACTTCCCACATCCCACATCCCCATACGCTGCTCTGAACATCCTTAAGTAGATACAGCATGGTCAGAACAAAAACTATCAAGTGTTATGATTTTAAGTATTTTAGAAAAGTTAGGGTGTGTGTGTGTGTGTGTAGCATGAGTGAATAGGAGACAGTTATTCATTAAAGATCACTAAGCCAGGATTAAGAAAGCTGGCTTTCCATACTGAGACTACCAGTGTGTTATGATGTGAACTCAGGCTAATGATTTAATTTCTTCGTTCATTTATTTCTTTTATTAAAATCAGAACTGACTATGCCTTTCTGCAAACTAGTTAGCTGTGCTTGCTACAGCACTCAGCACAAATAAATCACTCCTTATTTGTGTAACCTATAGGTTAATGGAGTGATCCATGGGGAAGTTACATGTGGAAATGATGAGGGGGCATTTTAAATCCCTAGGATAAAAGCTTCCACTGCATTTAATGTACTCTGACTCACCATAGTACTGTCCTCAGAATCCTGTGCTTTCAGAATTTTAGTAATGAAACCTCTAAGAATGGGATTCATGTTATTTTTGACATTTTAGCATTTCAGTCTAATATGGAAGCACTATCTTCAGGAGTCAGCTTAGGCGACCTGTGCAAAGAAAATCGGATGCTGAGATGATTTTATGCTCTGCTTTCGAAACATATCTCACAGTGAGATAAAGTAGTAAGAGTGATTTCCTTGTGTGACTCATAAACTGATTCTGGAGGCAGTTGCAAGAATGAGTTCTACATATTGCTAGAATAACTGCGTAGCTTCTGTAACCATATTTACTGGACCCCAAATCACAACACATGGTTTGAACAAGGATTTTTCCTGATTTATAAATATCTGTGAAAAGTCTTACAAAATTATTAAGTAATAGCTCATTCTACCCTTAATCACCTATATTGAGAATAATAAAATTATAGAACATCTGGATTATCTGTCCTGGACAATTTGGAACTGATAATTACCATGTGTACAGCCAAAATGATTATCTTGATGAGGACAAAATTCCTTTAAATGCAATTATGCTTTCATATTTATTTAAACACTAGTCTTACTCTCTTATAGTCATATCTTGTATTAAAGTATATAAGATGCCCTAAAAAGAAAATAATAACCAAATGACTGAGTCTGTTGCTTTCTTCCTCTGAGTTAATAGATTACCATAGTAGGTAATAATTCCATATTCCACTGTGTTAGAAAAAGGTAGTTACTAATAGACTATGATACAGTTGTTATCTAACCACACCTATATATCAGACAAAATGGCTCAGTGTACATCTCTCATTTGGCATAATAGTGATCTTTGTCACTGAACTTTAGATATATCAAAGGATATATCTGGTTTGTTTTTCGGAAATAGATATCCTGATTTTCCCTTGATATTTACATGGCTATAGGAGACCATTATCCCTGGGACTGGGATAATACTTCTTTTTTAACTAACAATTTTTTAAAAATAATAAAATAAATACATCCCCCGGCCCTTTTAAGTTTCTTCTTTTGAAGGTCAGAATTCAGCTTTTCTTTTTGTTACAGTCGGTGTGTTACAGATTTTTGCGTCTAAGGAGTTTCAGCTTCTCCATATCTCCTTGTGGTCTCCATGTGTACTATACTAGGTTTCTTATTTTCAGTGAGTTGAAGTCACTGCTGCTGGACATGCTAATTCTTTTCTCTGACTATGAACAAGCCTCAGCTTGAGGAAGGTAGAACAAGGATGAGTAACAATTCATAAGCCAGAAGAACCTATCCGGGCCCGCTTCTACTACCTTGCTGCTTGCCAGATTCTTAGGCCTCTCAGAGTTAGACTCCATAACTACAGAATTAGCCAATGTTTGGGAGTTTTCCCAGATTTAATTTGCATGAAAGGCCACCTTTCACAAATACACAGTACCAGAAGGCTGATCAAAGACATTATCCTCTCTAGTTTTTTAAGATGAAAGAGATTCAGTTTGTATCCAAATGAGAAGTGCCTTCAAAAATAGATGGCTATGGGTAGAAGAGTGGGAAAAAAATCTAATTATTATTTAGTTCTTTGTAATTACTTTTAGCCAAAATTGAATTGACAGTCTTGGAAATATTACCAGAAGAATAAAATGGGCAACATATCTTATTATCATACAAACTTAGTTTTATGCTGATATTACAACACTGCCAATCAAATTGGAAACTCAGTTCTTACCTAGTCAGTAGAAATGAACAGTATTTTTTTGTTGTGAATCTCTGTTTTGTAACATTCAGAAAAATCCAGGAGGTACTCTTTTCAGTTCTTTTGGCTACATCTCTGGGTCCTATTTTAAAGCTAACTCTCAAAAAGCATTGCAAAGGACCTCTTCAGAAAAGAGGAGAGGGTGTACTCTGAGACTGTGTTGCCATGTCAACTCAAGATAATTTGAAAATGAAAGCCAAACAAACCAACCAGGATAGGATTTGTGTATTGGTGGTCATGTTAAGACTTTGTAGGGGCCAAAGGGGAAAGTTCTCGTTTGACCTATGAGGGTTTCCTGAAAATCGCTGACAAGATGCAGATGAATATGAGAAAAGGCATACAAATTTATTTAATATACATATATGGGAGACTTCAAAATGAAGACTCAAAGATACAAGTCAAATTGTCCATTTTTATGCTTAGGTTCAACAAACTATGGATAGCTATGTAGATGTATGATTGGGTAAAAAGGGCATGATCTAATGGTAATAGACTGAGTGGGGAAACCCACCAAGGCCTGTCAGTCTAGCTTCTTCTTGGCCTCTCCTTCCTTCTGGGTGTGGGGCAGGGCCCTCTCTGGAATGGGGATCTTATGGCCTATAGTCCAACAAGGTAGGTCAGATGAATTCTTTACGGCCAGTGTTTACACAAAAAGGCGGAGGGAAAATTAGAGTAGCGTTTTTAGGTTTTATGCCTGGCTTTCAGGAAAAGAGGTTCTGGTTTTTCTGACCCTCCTTGGGGAAGAGGGATTCTAGTTTTTATGGTAGCCTCGAGGGAGGAGGGGACAGAGAGACAGGAGGCAAGACAAAGAGAAAAACTTCTGCTTCTGAGAATGCTGCTGAGGCCTTCATTTTGGGGTATCATGTTCTGAGCCTGAATCACTTCAAATGCTCCACTTCAACCTTCATCAAATCCACCAGCTTCATTCATTTTTTGTTCAAAATACATTTTCCAGTATATTTAAACAATCAAATTTAATGGATAGTTTGGACTCTTTTCTGGACGCTAATTTCCTTGCTTCCAACTTTGCAAGAAACTAGAACTGACCGATAGGGGTAAGACTGGATAGAAAAACACTATTTGTCAATAAAATTGCTGTATATATACCATACTTCTACTAAATACTGCACTTAAACACTGAATGCTTGATATAAAATATTCTCAGGCTGCTTAATGTTTTGAACCCTGAGATTGTGTGCATGTGTATACAAAAATGTTTGCAAAGTCAATTTTGTAATCTTTCAGAGAGTACACAGTTAATAGGTGGGTGGCACAATGTGTCAGTTGAAGGAGAAAGTTAAGCTGTTAGAAGCAGTGTGGTGTCATTAAGAGAACATGGACTTTTGACTCAGACAGATGGCCTGTGGCAAGTTATTTAATGTGTCTGTGTTTCAGTTTCTTTAGATTGGAAAACACATATCATTGCTGCTTCAAAGGCCTACATAGAAGATGAGTATAGGAAGTGTTTACAAAATATCTAGCACTGTGCTTGGAACATACTGAGTGTTCAAGAAAAAGTGCTTGTTATCTGAAAATCTAGGCTCCAGAACATTTTAATATGCACTTATTTAAAACAAATATAGTTTTTATTTTCTAAGAATGCTCAGGTTATGGGACTATATTTGATATGAAAAATAACCCTGTTATATAGGAAATATACTAATTATATTCTAATTTACAAGTGACAAATCTGAGAGCCCAGAATGTATGTAACTTTCCCAAAGTAATCCAGTTAGCAAGTGGGAGACAGGACTGAAATGTAGGTGTTTTTGCTCCTAGTCAAGAGCTGTCTCAATGGTACAGAAAACTCATGAGTTCAGAGGGATGAAAATACAAGGAAGAAAGGAAAAACAATTACAACGGAAGTTAAATCAGTTATTTATAATTATTTTGTAGTTTTCAAAGAAGAGGTGATCCTAAGATGGGCCCTTTGGAAATATGTACATTATTATTTATGAAGTCAAAAGAATAAGAAAAAACTGAATTGCTCTGCCCAAGAAAAGGGTAAACTCTTAGATGTGGAATGTGCTTGATTTAGGAGGCCAAAGCCAGTAAGGTAGGCCAGATGTGGGTGTTGGTAGTTAAAAGAAACTTTGGAGGGACAGGAGAGATGGCTCATTAATAAGTTTTCTTTTTTTAAAAAAAAATCATTTATTTAGGTTTTATTTTTTAACTGACACATTGTAATTGTACATGTATATGGGGTAAAATTTGATGTTTCCATACCTATGTTGTACAATGATCAATTCAGGGTATTTAGTGTATTCATTACCTCATACATTTATCAATTTGAATTTTTAAAATAATTTTGGTTTTGGGTGTGATGTAACCCTAACCTCTACTCTCCTAATAAATCATTAGCAAAATGTTAACTTCTTAATAATGGTAGGAGAGTAGATTTTCTTTGTCAGGCTGAAGAAAGTGCCAAAATATATTGCAGGGTTAGTTGGAATAATTTTTATCTTCTTTCCACATCAGTCACATCTAAGTTACAAATGAGTAGATTGCCATCTTTTAAACTTTCAAGAAAATTAAGAGTATTTTACAGGTCTTTCAATGTTTTCTAGCAGAAAGCCCCCATAAATTCTAATATACACAATGGCTAAACCAGTGATATAAAAGAGGGAGGCTGACTGAGTGGAGGGTGTATGCTTCATCCAAAGGGGACTGCCTCAACTCAGACCAGGCAGATGGCTTCAGTGTGGAACTGAGTGTTGCCAGGTCTTCTGATATTCTTCAAAAACAAAGAAACAAACTGGTGATCTGAAATTTTATGTGAAATTTTCTGATTTTAAGATATCTACCATGTTTTAAAAACAAAATGAAATAAATGAGCAAATGGAAAACATTGTGCTGGCCAAAGAAAACAATCTACAAGCTGGATCTGCCTCTGGACCACCTGTTTGCAACTTCTGCCAGCAGTGCCAACACTTGCACATGCTACAAATTAAATTTGAAAAGCATTGGTATACATACATCCTAAACACCCCAGGCTAGGGATTTAATAAGTAATTGTATAAACTGTCTTCTCAGTACCTAAATTTCCTCATCTGGAAAATTAGAAAAATCATCGTGCTTTCCTTATAGGATTGTTGTAAGGATTATATATATTAGTACATTATTCTCTTCATTCACCTTTCATCCATCTTCTACAATCACTCAAAGTCTCAATTTACCTCTAGTTAATCTCTAAGCGATAGTTGCATAGCTAACCAATAATGACTAGATACAAATGGAAGCAGTGTTTATGCCTTTTTCTTTTAATGCTTTCCTTTACTCCCTAGTGCTAGTCAAGAACTAAGTTATGGTTTTGACTAGTACCATGTCTCTCCAAATCTTCCTAAGGCCACAGGTAAATTTCTAACTGATCTCCTGCAGGACATTTCTTGTCAGTGTTCCTACAATGGTATGAAAATGAGCTTTTTGCAGGCACTGTTTTAATCTCACTGCTTTAGTCCTAAAAATTCAATATCTGTTCTTCAGCCACTATTTAAGATCAAGCCGCTTTTGTTGTTTTCAGGTTTTTGAGAAACAAAAGTGGCTTGGTCTCAAGTAGTGGCTTACAAAAATAAATGCTTACCTGAATTCAAATAATACCAGTCAAATCCACTCGACCACATATAACTACTGCATTTTACTTGCTGCATAAACAATCTGCTTCTATCATGCATTATTGTGTTATAGACATTTTTCCAGTCAGTAAGTTTCATTCAATAAATAAAAACAGCATAATATGTAAATAGCTTTCTAATATTCTCTTATATCATGATTTATTTAACCAAATATCTATAAATAAGCATTTAGATATTCACATTTCTTTGCATTTTTAAGCAATGTAAGGACTACCATTTTTATATATAATTTTTTTCCTGAAAATTTTCTGGAGATATATTTCTAGAAAAGGAAGTATTGCTTCGTGAGTATTTATACATAGGTTACATTTTTATACTTGCTGAAACATTGCTTCCTGGAAAATGTATTGTATTTTGTAACTCCAAGAGGGTAAGAATGACTGTATACTTTTCTATATTTGCACCAATGCTGGATATTGTAATTTTCCCTTTTATGAGTTTATCTTTGCAAGGCTTATAAAAGACAAATGCTATCTCATTGCTGTTTTTTGGCTTGGATTTTTTTGTTTGTTTTGGTTTGTTTTTTACATTTCTTAAATTATTTGGTCAAATATCTTCTTATATTATTTCAGGAAAATGCTTTTTGTTTTAATTATGAATTGTCCGTTCCTGCTCTTTGCAAATATTTCTATTAGAACATTCATTTTTTCCCCTTATTTATTTATAAGTACACCTTTTATTAAATCTACTGTTTGACATATATATTACAACTATTTATGAAAATATTTTTCCTATTGTTAATTTTCCATCAACCTATGGGAAGCATGTTGCTTAGAGAATAATGATTGTGATAATAAGTAAAAATCAACATTATAGGCTTTACTATGTATCAATTACTGTTCTAAGTTAATTACATGGATTCATTCATAATCCTGTCTACAAACCTACTATGATTATTTTTATTTTCAGATGAGGAAATTGAAGTACAAGGAAGGTAGTGACTTGGCCAAGGTTTTATAGCAATTATGCTGGACTTGAAACAAGATAATCTGGAAACACTCCATTCTCTTAAGCACTGTCAAAGGTAAACAAAGCCATATAGCACTAAAATGGTAAGGACAGATTTTTTTTTTTTTTTTTTTTTTTTTTTGTGACGGAGTTTCGCTCTTGTTACCCAGGCTGGAGTGCAATGGCGCGATCTCGGCTCACCGCAACCTCCGCCTCCTGGGTTCAGGCAATTCTCCTGCCTCAGCCTCCTGAGTAGCTGGGACTACAGGCACGCGCCACCATGCCCAGCTAATTTTTTGTATTTTTAGCAGAGACGGGGTTTCACTGTGTTGACCAGGTTGGTCTCGATCTCTTGACCTTGTGATCCACCCGCCTCGGCCTCCCAAAGTGCAGGGATTACAGGCTTGAGCCACCGCGCCCGGCCAGGACAGATTTTTTTCAATAATGCTATTGCAATGGGGAAAACAGTGAGCTGAACTCAACTTTTCCCCATCTTTTGATTGTATTATTAGATTTTTTTTCCTATAGATTTGTGTGAGTCCTTATGTATTTGTGTTATTAGATCCTGATAGATAGGTAGTTTGCAAATATTTTCTCCTATTCTGTGGGTTGTTTTTTTACGTTATTGATTGTATCCTTTGCTGTGTAGACGCTAACTTTATGTGACCTCATTTATATTTACTTATACATATCAAATATATAGATAATTGTATATCTTGAATCTTAGTATTTAAAGTGTTGAGTTTTTGTTTGTTTTTAGAGACAGGGTCTCACTACTGTTGCCCAGGCCAGAGTGAAGTGGTGCTATTCTAGCTCACTGCAGCCTCATACTCCTGGGCTCAAGTGATCCTCCTGCCTCAACCTCCTGAGTTGCTGAGACTACAGGTGCATGCCACAACACGTGGCTGATTTTTAAGTTTTTGTAGAGATGGGATTTCACTTAGTTGTCCAGGCTGATCTCAGGCTTCTGACATCAAGTAATCCTCCTATCTTGGTCCCCGAAGTACTGGGATTACAGGCATGCGCTACCATCTCCAGCCTAAGATTCTTTATGCTTTAATTTTTTGTTGGCTTGATTGATTAATAACAGTGAAAGATACATGTTAAAGCTACTAAACACTGTTACATATTTTTTGTCTCTTTATTCCTAGAATTTAAAAATTTGTGTGTGTGACCAATATGAGCTCCACAAATATAGTGTGTAAATGAAGTTAAATCTCTTTTATTTATTCATTTAGTTACTGGAATTCCACACATTTGATCAACAGTAGATCTACTACTAACTGAGGATACCTCCATTCCTTACATGGATAAAAGCTCCAAGGACCTTACTTAGTTCAGCTCCAAAAATCAAATTAGGAAAATGACAGGATTGCTTCTTGGGCCATTATTTCCATTGCCTTTTCCCACCACAAAATTATAATGCATAGGATTCTTCCTGTAATTATAAGTAGATGGTATTTGTGCAGTGGCTTAAGAAAATTAATTATTATTGAAATATTTAGCATTAATTGAATGCTTATTATAACTGATGAAAACAGTAATACACACTTTACATCAAATGAATCCAATATCTGAACAGCCACTGTATAGAAACACCATGTTACTATTTGAATTCTAAGCTCAACCAAGAAGACCAGGCATGTAGGGTTTCAAGGTTGCAGATCTTAATGCCAAGCTCTTAGATTTCATAAGCCCAGACACCATTCAGAGCATCAGCATGTTCCAGGAAACATATGTCTGGACTGTTTCCAGGCCCTCTTCTTTCATGGACCTAGAACTGCTTTCCTCTTTGAAGATCTACCCTAAGGAATCATGTAGGTTAGTTTTTAGGACTCCAAAAGTATCAAAGATAGTGAAATATAGGTATTTCTACCTTATTCTCTTCCTTGAAATTAATTGCATACATAAAAAAGACAAAAACCATATTTATAGGAGATTTGTGTCACATCTAGAACATATAAAACAAAACCTTCTGTTATATGAATTTTAAAAGAAGCCATTTATTTGAAATACTATCTCAAAGAAAATATTTAAGGGTTCCAAATGGACACAATAAGAACAGAAGGACTTAAGTTACAAGCTGGTAGAGAACAGGAAAAAAAGAAAGAAACAAATAAAAGTATTACTAAAACAAAAACTAGAAAAGAAGCAGCAAAAAATAACAACTCTAGCTGAAAACATAGCTAAGGATATGGAAGAGTAGAACAAGGAGAATGAACAAATAAAATGAAAAGAATTTTAAAAATGTAAAGTGTCTTTGGACATGATAGCTAATTAGGACAATTGAATTATACCATGCACATAATTTTTGTACCTGAAGGAGAGAATAAAATTATATTTTTAAAATATAAAAAATAATATAATAAAACCTTCCAGAGATAAAGGAATACCCAACTCTCTAATTAAGTGCAGATTTCCATCATATAGTATTAAATGATGTCTATTAGGAGCACAAAAAGGATGTGTGTGTGTGTGTGTGTGTGTGTGTGTGTGTGTGTGTATTAATGGTGATTACTTCTGATATTAGAAAGGAGGAGTAGGAGGTAAACTCATTCTTATTGTATACCCTGTCAAACTGCTTGAAAATATAACTATTTTGTGTGTTTTTTTAATGATATTAATACTAAAATTTCCCTAAATGTTATTTGTGTCCCTCTTCCCTGCACATGAGAATGACTAGTTTTTTGGGTTTGACAGTTTTTAATGAAAAAAAAAAATTAAGTACTTTGGGAGGCCGAGGCGGGTGGATCACGAGGTCAAGAGATCGAGACCATCCTGGTCAAAATGGTGAAACCCCGTCTCTACTAAAAATACAAAAAATTAGCTGGGCATGGTGGCGCGTGCCTGTAATCCCAGCTACTCAGGAGGCTGAGGCAGGAGAATTGCCTGAACCCAGGAGGCAGAGGTTGCGATGAGCCGAGATCGCGCTATTGCACTCCAGCCTGGGTAACATGAGTGAAACTCCGTCTCAAAAAAAAAAAAAAAAAAAAAAAATTATAGCAAAGCTACCCTTAAGGCTTTGAATGTGATTTGTCCTCATAAGGAGAATCTCATGTTGGGATAAATTGAAACTCATTTCAATTTCTGGGTACAGGCTTGAGGAAGAGGAATAGCACCTACTGAGGAAGGACATGAAGCCTTTCCTGGATCTTTCTCCTCTCTCTTCCTTATGGAACAAAAGCCTTAAGCTACCAAAGGGACAGGACCAAATTCTGTCATAGGCAGACCACAATTGAAGACCGATTGCATCTCAGAGAATGGAATGAAAAAAAGGAGAAACAAAATAAAGCAACAAGAAGACTATCTTTGAAGTAGGGGTAAGAACATATCCTGGGAGCAAATTATTACATATAACCTGTTGCTGGCAGAAGGAACAGGCTCAGTGAAATAACCCATCTCCCAAATGCAGGAGCACAGTACCAAACTAAGACTGAGGATGGACCATAACATCAGAGAATATCTCCCTGCCCCACACCAACAGCCTTCCCAGTGTTAAATACCAATATAATGTCATCAGTCAACCATCTGGTGGTACTAGGTGTTACTAATCTAGTAATACTAATCTAATGTTAGTACAGAGGCAAGAGCAAGACAGACCCTCTGAGGCACAGGTGCAAACAGAAGACATAAACCTGAGGGTGGAACAAACATTGAAAGAAAAAGAATACACCAATCCCAACCTAAGCAGAATATAACACCAGAAGATTTGGAGATTGGAGCACTGAGGGTGCACGATGACAAAACCCAAATCTAGCTCAACCAAAAGCCTGGAAAAAGAATAGGCATGCTCACTTCAAGTCGTAAACTATTTATCATAGTTTCTGTCGCCTGACATATCTGGTTTTCAACAGAAATACACACAATATACAAACAGGCTAAGGAAAACATAATGCCAAATATAAAATAACCAGTAGAACTAGATGAAAAATTGACTCAGATGTTGGAACAAACAAAGAATTTAAAATACTTATGATTAACGTGTTACATGCTCTAGTTCAGGGGTGTGCATGCTTTTTCTGTAAATGGCCATATAGACCTTGTGGGCCCTATGATCTCTGTCACAACTACTCAGTTCAGCCATTGTAGCACAAAAGCAGCCACAGGCAATACATAAATGAAAAGGCATGGCTATGTCCCAATACAGTTTTATTTGCAAAACCAGGTTGTGGTCTTTAGTTTGCCAATTCCTATTCTAGTTGACAAGGTGGATGAATAAACAGAGGGTTTTAGCAGAGAGATGTAAACTACAAAACAGGATCAAGTGAAAATGCTAGAAATGAAAAATACAATCAAAGATATAAAAATATTTTCAATAAATTCATCATTAGACTAGTCACAGTTAAAGAACAAATTCAATGAACTTGAAGAGAGATCAATAAAAATTCACCAAACAGAAAAAAAGACTTAGAATGATCAAACAAACAAAAATCCTGCAGAGCATCTAAGAGCTTTGGGATAATGGGACACTATCAAATGGTCTAACATATTTGCAGTTGGAAGCTTTTTTTTGGGCTTTGTGTGTGTGTGTGTGTTTTGTCAGCTTATAAAATTATATCATTTAATGTTTTTATTTTTAATTTTGTGGTTACATAGTAGCTGTATATATTTATGGGTGCAACTGGAATCTTGGAAGGAAACTGGAGAGAGAATGTGGAAGAAAAATATTTGAAGAGATAATGGCCAAATGTTTTCCAAACATAAAATCACAAATCCGCACATCCAAGAAACACAGAGAGCTTGGAGCAAAATAAATACCGACAGAGAATACACCACAATCAAACTTGAAAACCAAAGATAAAGAGAAAATCATGGCAGCCAGAGAAAAATGATACATATAGGAAAAGAATAACATATCAGATTTCTAGTCACAAGCAATCCAAGGCTGAAGCCATTGTAAAGACATTTGTAAAGTGATAAACAAAAAAGAAAATGACAATCAAGGATTCCATGCTAAGTTAAGTAACTTTGACAAAGAAAGAAGAAGTAAATGTATTTTTTTCAGACAGACAAAAACTAAAAAAAATCCATTGCCAGCACAATTATACTATAAAAAGTTTTTTTTTTTTTTTTTTTTGAGACGGAGTTTCACTCTTGTTACCCAGGCTGGAGTGCAATGGCGCGATCTCGGCTCACCGCAACCTCCGCCTCCTGGGTTCAGGCAATTCTCCTGCCTCAACCTCCTCAGTAGCTGGGATTACAGGCACGCGCCACCATGCCCAGCTAATTTTTTGTATTTTTAGTAGAGACGGGGTTTCACCATGTTGACCAGGATGGTCTCGATCTCTTGACCTCGTGATCCACCCGCCTCGGCCTCCCAAAGTGCTGGGATTACAGGCTTGAGCCACCGCGCCCGGCCTTATAAAAAGTTTTTAAAAATTCTTTAGGTAGAGCAATATGACACTAGATAGATTAGATAAAATATTAGAATTAACAAATGATCTACAAAGTTCTCTGGATCACCAGCTAATATAAAAAACTCTCTCTCACACACACACAAGCATGAAAACTGAAAAAGTTCAAAAAATCATTAATATAGTACTAAAATCAAATGCTATAAATAGATTTAATAAAAATTGTGCACAACATCAACACAGAATACTATGAAACATTATACAAATTAAAGAAGGCATGACTAGATCAAATGATAAATCTCGTTTATTTTTTTATTTTTTTTATTTTTAAACATGTATTTGTAATGAAACAGGCATTTAAAATAAGATGAGCTTGGGGCGTCTTGAAGTGCCAGAAGGTAAGAAAGTGCTCAAAACCCAAACCAAACGTAACATACAATGATGGGGATGCGTGAAAAGGATACGTGAATACCCAATGACCAAAGCAATTTGAGCAACAAAATAAAGTATTATCACATTGTAACCCAAGGTATAAAATACATATCCAGGAGTCTATACTAAATGATCAAATAAACAAATAAGCAGGAGAGAATAGCTAAATCCCCCATGCAGAACCATTCCAAATAATTTATATAGCTACTCCAACCTCAAGGAGGGGTTGCATAAATATCCCTACTTAAACTGTAGGCTGCACATAGTGATTTATCTCTGGAAGGTACAGTAGGATAAGAGGGAAAAGTCCGGGTGCAGTGGCTCATGCCTGTAATCCCAGCACTTTGGGAGGTCGAGGCGGTTGGATTACAAGGTCAGAAGTTAGAGACCAGGCTGGCCAGCATGGTGAAACCCCATCTCTACTAAAAATATATATATAAAAAAGGCCAGGCGTGGTGGCTCACATCTGCAATCCCAGCACTTTGGGAGGCCAAGGCGGGCAGATCACCTGAGTCTGGGAGTTTGAGACCAGCCTGACCAACCTGGAGAAACCCCACCTCCATTAAAAAATACAAAATTAGACAGGCGTGGTGGCACGTGTCTATAATCCCAGCTATTCGGGAGGCTGAGGCAGAAGAATCGCTTGAATCTGGGAGGTGGAGGTTGTGGCAAGCTGAGATTGTGCCATTGCACTCCAGCCTGAGCAACAAGAGGGAAACTCGTCTCAAAAACAAAAAAACAAACAAAAAACAAAAATCAAACAAAAAAACTAGCCGAGTGCAGTGGTGCACGCCTGTAATCCCTGCTACTCAGGAGGCTGAGGCAGGACAATCGCTTGAACTCAGAAGGCAGAGGTTTCAGTGAGCCAAGATCGTACCACTGTACTCTGTCCTGGGCGACAGAGTGAGACTGTATCTCAAAAAAAAAAAAAAAAAAAAAAAAAAAAAAAAATGCGGGGCTGGGGATGGGGAAAGAGTGCCTTTACAGTGGAGGAATCTGACAAAGCCTACTTCAACCAAATGATCAAAGTTAACCTCAACAGTGACAGGTCATGTTGTTACTATGTAACTTTGAAATGATGTGATAAAAATGGCACTTCACCTGTGTCTTCCTCTCCAAAATCCATAACACCAATCTAATCATGAGAAAAACATTGGAACAATCCCAGTTGAGAGACACTCTGCAAAATAGTTGGCCAGTACACCTCAGAACTGTCAAGGCCTTCAGAATCAAGGGAAAGTCTGCCACTCTGTCACAGCCAAGAGGAACCTAAGGAGATATGACACAGCGCAATGTGACATCCCTATTGTGCAGGATAGCAGCTACTCAGAAGGTGTTACTTGGATTTTTTGCAGCTGTTAGTGATTCTCACACCTTTGGACTTCCAGGAGCGGCTCCTACTGCCATGAGAGTTCTCTGGCTTTTCTAATAAGGAAGATTCTGGCCAATTGGTCCAAGAAAGGCCTGGATTTTCTTCCAGGATATTGTCTCTGCAGAAATGCTCCTCAGGGTGGAAGGTGCTGCTGCAGCAAGGCATGTCCTTGTTTTTGCCATGAAAACATAGTTTTCAGGTATGTAGTCTGTGGCTGAAGCAGAAGGTGAACACTCCTCACACTCCTATGTCTTACTGTTGGATCTAAGAGAGGAGCAGTCCCTATGGGTTCCGTGGGATCCACATGTAGCACACAGAATGAGGCACCACCTCCCTTCATCCTCAAAGCTGTCTCTGCCTTGTTCATACAGACAGATGGGGGCATCACAGTGCTGATAGCGCTGATATAACTCTGAGAAAGCCCCTGGCTCAAGTTCCCAGACAGCATCTCTGTCTGGAATATGAATTCCCATTCTCAGCATTTCTTGAGGAAACTCTTTTTGATTGTTACACTGTGGGCATTTGAAGAAATGCTTTGCTGATGTGTGGGCATATTTCTGTATGCACTTGCGGTGATAGATGGCTTGACTACAACACGGGCTCTGGATGTTCTCAATACTCTGTTGGGATAAGTCTTCACAACACAAGATGCAGCTTTCCTCCCCTACACTCCCCTGTTGGATGTTCTGTATTGGGCAATGTTTTTCACAAAATGATTTGTACTCTCCAAAAAATTGTGAAGGCAACCCCTTTCTTGGACACCTCTCAGGTGGCCATCCTCTCAGTTGTCTATCCAATCTGAGAAATGACAGCAAGATTTATCATATTTTCTTCTGCTTATATTCTACAAATTACATTGGTCTCTTTATTGCAGATTCTTAGTATATTGTTTTAATTTCATTCAATGGGTTTTATATTTGAATTATATATCTCAGGGTTGTGTTACAAGGTTGGGCTACTTTTTAAATCTCAGTCATACTTAAGCGCTCCCCGCCCTTTTTAACTCTTTTTATGTTTTCTTATTGAAGGAAGTGTTATTATCAGCTTGAATTCATAACACTTTCTTTTTTGGACTGTACCTTACTCTCAAGATTGGTAATTTTATCGTAATAGTTGGTCTTTCTTTTGTCTGTAGAGAAAGTAAATTTTTCTTGGCTACCACTTTCAAACAGTCTCTCCAATCTTTAGATGTTCCTTTCACATACAATCCTTACTTTAGCTTATACCAAGTAGCTCTAGGTAGTAGAAAAACAAAAGTTGTAAAATATAAAGGAATTTGAGTTAGTCTTTTGATATACCTCTTGTGAAATTGTCTTTTTTCAAGACTTTGAAATTGATATTTTCACAATTTCATATGAGAGTAAAAGCTTGTATTCTTGTCCATGTTTCCTTCCTCTGTCTTTATTTGTATCATTTAATGGTTTATGGGGTGATTGTTAGCAAACCAATATGACTGGAATTCATAACCAAACAAATATATTGCTCATTTCATACAGTCACCTTGCAGGACCATACACATACTCTAGCAGTGTTGACATTGCTGCAAATCTGAGTGAATTTCAATTTTGGGAGCTGTCATCAGAGCCAGTTGATATATAACACACAAAAAATAACTTTCATCAACTTGTAATTACACCTCAATTTGGATCTTATTTGGACAAGTAATGCAAAATTTGTTTTCTAAGCTTTTTTTTTTTTTTTTTTTATTGGCTTGACTTCTGAAGGTAATTTACACCTTCATGCTTTGTGTTCCTACTTGTGCTAATCTTTTCTCCTCTGCCATATAAAGCAGTGATTTTAAGATAAGTGCTTTAATAATAAAAGCACAAAATGCTTGCTGTGGAATTTAATGTAAATCACAAATATAATTTTTTAATGCCAAGAATTATAGTATTTCTGCATTAATGGTGTCTTATATAGCATAATAAATGTGTTCGCCGAACAGTTAGAGAGCAGTATGTTTTTTTTTCAACTGACAAATACCAAAGAGAGTTTGCACCAAGGGAGAAATTTTCACATTAGCGTCACAAATTGTAGATCTTTATGTTTTACTTGAAACATATTTGGAAATCCAAGCCAACAAGCCAGAATAGTTTTTCACTGCGCTTAATTCATTTTTCTTTCTTGCCTTTGGGGCTTTCTCATCTTCCTCTTCATAGATGTCCTCCCTGTATCTGGATGCTTGTGGACTTCTCAAGACAGCACCCCACTTAGAGAGTGGAGGCAAATCAAGTTTTTTCCGAAGTCAATTGATTACTTAACTCTGTTTTTAAAGTCTATCTCAGGCAAAATGGTGAAGTAAATCGAGAGCATCTTCTCTTCACCTTCACCTCCTGATCCTTTCTGTTGGTGTTCTCAAACAGCTCACTGTTCAATCCCCTGACTACCCTTCTAAGCTTCTGGTAACCATCCTTCTACTCAGTATGTCCATGAGTTCCATTGTTTTGATTTTTAAACCCCATAAGTAAGTGAGAACATGTGTTTGACTTTCTGTGCTTGGTTTATTTCACTTCACATAATGATCTCCAGTTCCATCTATATTGTTGCAAATGACAGGATCTCGTTCTTTTTTATGGCTGAATAGTACGTCACTGTGTTTATATACCACATTTTCTTTATCTGCTCCTCTGTTAATGAACACTTAGTTTGCTTCCAAATCTTAACCACTGTGAACAGTGCTGCAGCAAAGAGGAGTGCAGATATCTCTTTGATATACTGATTTCCTTAATTTTACATATATACCTAGGAGTGGGATTACTGGATTGCATGGCAGCTATATTTATAGTTTTTTGAGGAAACTCCAAACTGTTCTTAGTAGTTGTACTACCTGACATTCCCAAAAACATGTATAAGGGTCCCCTTTTCTCCACGTCCTTACCGACATTTGTTATTGCTTGTCTTCTGGGTGTAAGCCATTTTAGCTGGGGTGAGATGATATCTAAACGTAGTTTTGGTTTGCATTTCTCTCATGATCAATGAAGTTGGGCACCTTTTCATATACCTGTTTGCTATTTGTATGTCTTCTTTTACAGTCAAAACTTCCTAAGGTAAACTCATACAGGTTGATGAAAATGGTTTTGGACTTTTCAGGATCATGGAAGTAAGATGGAAGAAAAAAGAACCTTTTGAGCTTTTCAAAACACAGCTTGTAGGCAGCTACCTATGTAACAGCAGTATTCCTGTTGGATATACTTTAATACTCAAAAACATCAAGACAATGTAACTGCTAGACTTGTATTTTGGATATAACTATAAGCAGTTGGAGATGAAAAACTTGTGAATATCTTTTTACGGTTCTATAAATAATAGCATCAGCTTCTCAATGGAAGAAAACAGAATTTTCTTCCTCCTCTTTGGCATTTATGTAAAATGAATGACTTCTGCATATGCTGATACATTTTTGTAGTTTATCTTCTGCCATCCACTGATGTCTAATTGAGCTATTTTTACTAACACTATTATTATAGGCTAATGTGATAATATGTTCTCTGACTGGGAATTATGCCAAAAGAAAAATAGTAATAATAATAGCATTCAATGTTAGCATAGAGCTTTTACAACTTTCAATACCTATCCTCATCGATAACTTTCTTCTCTTTTCCAGACACCTCTACCAGTTAGGGAGCATGAGTATAATCCATACTTTATTGATGAGAAAATTGAAGCACAGAAGGTGTGACTTGTGCACGAGTGCATAGCCAATTAGAGGCAGAATTGTTTTTTTTTTTTTTAATATTACTGTTGTATACCACACCATTTCTACTACAAACAAGTAAAACCAGAGGGAAAAAGACAGCAAACTATTGATTTTTATTTTCTTTTTCCACTTAAAGTCAGAGCAGTCATCATAATAATATCAATGATCAGTATTTTTGGACTGTTCTCATCCATACAAAAGTAAGAATATATTAAACACCTACTGTTTGTCCAACATGACTTAGAGATTCATGAAGGCTAATGCTGTCACCAATTGGTGAACAGAGTTCAGAAGCTCTTCCTATTAGCCTTATTTACTTTCACAGAGTGACTAGGGATGGGAAGAATAGGATAATTACTCAATACTAAGACAATTGCATTTTTTTATAAACTAGTTCTAATTGTCACAGCCAAGGTTCCACCTTCATCTATTATATAGTAAATAGCACTAATATTATTAAGTTGTTATATAATGGAGTATTTTACTTTAAAAATACTTCAGTATATACAGTGTAGTATAAACGTGCACAATTAAAACAACTTCACTGTAGGGATAGTTCATTAGCATTTAAAGTACTTCATATTGGCTGAAGCTATGAAAATTCTGGAAGATAACATTGGAAAAACTCTTCTAGACATTGGCCTAGGCAAGGATTTCATTACCAAGAACCCAAAAGCAAATGCAATAAAAACAAAGATAAATAGCTGAGACCTAATCAAACTAAAGAGCTTTTGCACGGAAAAAAGGAACGGTCAGCAGAGTAAATAGACAACCCACAGAGTGGGAGAAAATCCTCACAATCTACGCATCTGACAAAGGACTGATATCCAGAATCTACAATGAACTCAAATCAGTAAGAAAAAAAAAACACAATCCCATCAAACAGTGGGCTAAGGACATGAATAGACAATTATCAAAAGAAGATATACAAATGGTCAACAAACATATGAAAAAATACTCAACATCATTAATGATCAGGGAAATGCAAATCAAAACCACAATATGATACCACCATATTCCTGCAAGAATAAAAAAATCAAAAAACAGTAGATGTTGGTGTGAATACGGTGAACAGGGAACACTTACTGCTGGTAGGAATGTAAACTAGTACAGCCATTACGGAAAACGGTGTGGAGGTTCCTTAAAGAACTAAAAGTAGAACTACCATTTGATCCATCTATCAATGGATAGATCCATTGATCTATCCCTTAGATACCCACTAAGGGGTATCTATCCAGAGGAAAAGAAGTCATTATTTGAAAAAGGTACTTGCACACTCGTGTTTATAGCAGCACAATTCACAATTGCAAAATTGTTGAACCAACCCAAATGCCCATCAATCGATGAGTGGATAAAGAAACTGTGATATATATATATAATAAAATTAAAATGATAATATAATCTTCACAAAGCTAATGGGAGCACTAAATTAGAATAATCTAAACAAAGGAATTACTACAGTGCCTACTTTAGAGTAGATGCTCAACACGTGATATTTATTGTGTGTGTGTGTGTGTATATATATATATGGTGGAATACTATGCAGCCATAAAAAACAATGAATTAACAGCACTTGCAGTGACCTAGACGAGATTGAAGACTATTATTCTAAGCAAAGTAACTCAGGAATGGAAAACCAAACATCATATGTTCTCACTGATATGTGGGAGCTAAGCTATGAGGATGCAAAGGCATAAGAGTGATACAATGGACTTTAGGGACTTGGACTTGGGGGGAAGAGTAGTAAGGGGGTGAGGGACAAAATACTACAAATTTGGTGCAGTGTATACTGCTTGGGTGACGGACGCACCAAAATCTCACAAATCACCACCAAAGAATTTACTCATGTACTCATATAACCAAATACCACCTGTATCCCAATAACTTATGGAAAAAATAAATTAAAAAATAAAAATAAAAAAATAAATAGTTTAAATTGGAATCTACAAATTAGAAATAGTTACCTAGGATTTCAAATATAATCAAAGCCCATAATGGAGAATTTGTATTTAGAACAAGATACATTAGAAATATATTTCATTGATGGTGTTCAGGAGAGATTGCTGGCTAGAAAGATAATAAGGTCTTATGACCTTACCATAACCAGGTATAAAAATATTGTGAGCCCAGCAACTATGATTCTCTGTGCAGAACTTAATATCCAAAACTCCATTGATTCCATATCCATCTACTTCACAGAGGACTCTGCCACCTGATGTGAGTACCACACTGGCTGCCCCTGCTCTAGAAATATCATTGCATTTATCCAAGGGTAAATCTTTTCTGCAAAGTGTTAGTCTGTGTGTCTCAGGATAGAGAGTGGGAATTAACCTGGGCTGCATGCAGTTATGTTTTTGTAAATATAAATATTTTGTGCACATCACAAAATTTGCAAGGCTTGTTTTCAATGTAGCATACCACATGATGGTGAGGTTTTGCCATAGGAAATCTACAGCCCTCACCAAATGCTGACTACCAAAAGCTCCGTTTAATACCAAAAAGACCTGATAATTCCTAAATAACAAAATTACTGTAGGACTTTTTAAATAGACTGCTTACAGTGTGCTAGACACTCTGTTAAATATATTGCCTATTTTCTCTTATTTAATCTTTAAATCAAATTTATAATTTGTAGGCTTTTTACAAATTTTATTTTTTTCATCTTAATTTTTCTGAAATCAGACAAGATTCAGTGTGTTAAAGATGATATGGCCATAGACTCTACCTCATTTTTCTGATGAGGAAACTGAGGCTTAGAGATTAGGTAACTTGGTCAAGATTTCCAAGTATTAGAGCTGAAATTCTTATTCAGATCTATCTGCTCCCAAATGTAAACATGGGCTTGTGTTTGACAAAATGTAAGATGTATAGCTTGGTGGTATACAAGAATAATTTCAAGTGATAGACAGACATAACCTTTAAAAAGAATAACTCAGTGATAAAGCAGTTTTTTTTTTTTTTTTTTTTTTTTTTTTACAATCTTTTATTTTTCTGACTGCCCAATCAAAAATGACTCACATTAGGCCAAGTACAATGACTCATGCCTGCAATCCCAGCACTCTGGGAGGCCAACGTGAGCAGATTGCTTGAGCCCAGGAGTTCAAAATCAGCTTGGGCAACATAGTGAGACTCTGTCTCAAAAAAAGAAAAAAAAAAATGACTCATATTCAAGTGATTCTCTTTAATATTACTCTATGTTATCTTCTTCAAGGAATTTGTGCTAGCTCAAATTAACCTGCCTATTTATTTGATTTGATTGCTTTTTAAACATCTTCACTCAGTAGGATCCCAAGGAGACTAGTATCTTGAGTATCCATGTACCTAGTAAGAGCTCAACAAATATCAATTATATGAATAGATGAATGTATTATGTCAAAAAGAAAGTTCCAATTTGGTGCTAATGAGTCATTAACATCTTTTTATCATTTGCTAGTTTTCCTTTTAATAGAGGGCAATCAGGCTTGGGGTGAGAACATTTGACAGAAGTATGTAGATAGAGGCTGGTTGTAGTGTCTCACACTTGTAATCCTAGCACTTTGGGAGGTCAAGGTGGGTGGATTGCATAAGCTCAGAGTTCTAGACCAGCCTGGGCAACATCTTAAAACCCATCCCTACAAAAAATACACATGCAAAAAATTATCTGAATGTGATGGCCTGTGCCTCTCGTCTCAGCTACTTGATGGGGAGTAAGGTGGGAGGATCTCTTGTGCCTAGGAGGTCGAGGCTGCAGTGAGCCGAGATTCTGCCACTATACTCCAGTCTGGGTGACAAAATGGGACCCTTTCTCAAAAAAAAAAAAGGAAGTACCTAGTTAGAAATTATACCTGTTATTTATGCCTAGCAATGCTGAATTTCTATTCAAGCTGCTTCTTTTTAAAATAAAGTTATGCAATTACAAAATATGAGTGTGTTAAAAGAAAATATTAAGTAAATAAGTATACAGGCATTGGGAATTTATGGCAATGATTGTGAATGTTACATTTTATCATCAATGAAGATATAATATTTTGTAGTAGAGAAATAAATAAAATGTGCTTTAAAATGCACTTCAACAATAAAATTGAATAGCAAGGTTCTAGAGGAGCTCCAAAATAATTTTTTTTTTTTTCAAACAGAGTCTTTCACTGTCTCCTGGGATGGAGTGCAATGCCGCAATCTTGGCTCACTGCAACCTCCCCGTCCTGGCTTCACATCACGTGATTCTCTTGCCTCAGTCTCCAGAGTAGCTGGGATTACAGGCGCACACCACCACAACCAGCTAATTTTTTGTGTTTTTAGTAGAGACGGGATTTCACTAAGTTGGCCAGACTGGTCTCCAGCTCCTGACCTCGTGATCCGCCCACATTGGGCTCCCAAAGTGCTGGGATTACAGGAGTGAGCCACCGCGCCCAGACTCAAAAGAATTCTATACCATGATTTCTACTCTCAGTTCAAATGGGAAGACAACATGTATTGAGTGATGTTATTCTAAGTGATCAAGAATCCTATCATAATGCAGAAAGAAATTTTTAAAAAGAGAGAAATCAATTTGGGCTTGAGTACACAGGAAAAAATAGCTTTGTAGTTGCAGAATTCAGTTGTGTTCTAAAATAGAATTTTACTAAACACCCACCGACTGATTTAACCAATACCAGTTGAAAATTCACAGTGAGGAAAATGATGTACCAGGCATTCTCACAGAAAGTAACCTAAACGTGCTTCCTCCTGCTCTGAAGACAATCACAATTCAGTGGAGAATTGACTTATAGTGCTTCTCTCCTATGTAAGTTAATATAAAGTAAAAATTGATTCAGTAAAAAGAATGAGCAGTTGCATCTACGAAGGGATGATCAGATCAAGAATAACTTCCTACAGGTGATAGCTTTTGAGGTAAGTCTTTAAGGTTGAAGAACAATATTTGCATAGTTAGGTGAACTAAGAATAGATAACAAACTAAGCTGAATAAAATGTAGAGACAGGAGTCAACATGGTATGTTAAAGAGGTGAAAGGAGGAACATCACACATCAGGGTCTACAGCAGGTGGGGAGGTCAAGGAGGGATAACATTAGGAGAAATACCTAATGTAGGTGACAGGGGAATGGATGCAGCAAACCACCATGGCATGTGTATACCTATGTAACAATCCTGCAAGATCTGCACATGTACCCCAGACTGAAGAAGGAGAAGGAGAAGGAAGGAGAAGGAGAAGAAAAAAAGAGAGATGAAAGGGAACCTGGCTTGTTCGGCTCATGAAAACTGGCTTGATATATGTGGACAAATCAGGGGCACATCTATGTTTGATGAGGTCCTCTTTAAGATAACTATTAAAAAATTATGAATGCAATATTAGGTATGAGCAAGTTATTTAAAATAGGCAAACAAATTTCAAATTTTAGAAAGCGAACAACATTTTAAAAATATAGAAAAATAACAAATATTTTATTATATTATAACTTGAATGCCTCTATAATTCTTTTCTTTATATAAGTTTTGCCTGCTATTTATCGATTGCCTCTTTATAGGATAATAGTTTTGTAATTTAAATGTCTATGGAAAGAATTGAGAGATGATTCCTTTCCCCTATAGTATGACAAAAATTCATCTTTATAATTGTTTAAAAAAGGTTTTTTTAGTTTCACAACTAATTATCAATAAGGTATGACAGATTTAACATTCAGAGAAAAAATAATGTCATGTAAATTTGTAGAATTTTCAAATTTGGTAAAACTTTCAAATTTTCTTTAAATGTGAGCTGAAAGTTTTCTTGGCATTTCAAATTTTCTTGTACAATGACAAATTTTAGACACTCTTTGTACTGGTGGCTCTCATAACAAATTGTCATCAACATCCTCATTGTAATGGAAAATTCTGAGTTTATTTTTGCCAGTGTGAGATAGCTTGTCTACTTCCTTTTAGCCAGATTGCAAAAAGTCCTATGACTCTATTTCCACTTCCAATGCCATCTGACATGAGACAAAATCAGAGTAGATTAAGACAGTGGTCTTGACTGAATGTAGTGAAAGTATGCTACTTGTGCAAATTTTTCAGAAATATATGACCATGTGAACATGTTGCTGAGGCCCTGCCAGGGCCTTGAAAGGGGTCTGTGCAAGTGAGGGGCCCAGAGATTTTTATTAGCTTCTCATAAATTCCACCTCTGAATAAGATTTTTGAGTACTTTGCATGCCAGGATGAGGAGGGCGAATCTAAGAGATATATTGGATGAAGAAGTAAGATATATTGGATAAAGGATGTAAAGTAAGGAATACAGAGTGCTAATGTGAATTTATAAGATGTAAATTCCAGGATAAATTTCTTTGCTAGGTGATAGTCTAGTGGCTCGAGAGCAATTGCTCTTCTGTGGTTGAACTTTGTGTTTCTCTAAGAATCTACTCCCGTAAATGAGAAGTATACAGTAACCATAAAATGGCTCATAAAACCTTTGTTAAAGGCATATTTAACATTTATTTAATCCTTCATGATAATTGGATTCCCATTATCATATTCAATACTGTGTTCCAATATTTAGGTACCTGTGAATAGAATGATTACTACCTTATTTTGCAGCAAACTGACTGATACAAATAACAGTGTCATGCAGGATATTGCCAGCCTATAGAAGCTAAGGGGTAATAAAGAATGGTTAGGGGAAAAGTTCTAATATGCTAAACAGTGAAAAAATACAGTTCATTTTAGAGTTTATCAGCTAAATTCACCTTGAAACTAAAATTTTATGGAAGAATGAACTCTGGATGATGCTGCAGAATAAAAGCTTGGAGCTAAGTTTAACCGACGAGTAATTCTGGGAAAAAGAAATACACTGAAAAAAACATTTTGATTCCTAGTACATTAACCATTTCTATGGTACACCCTGGATGACTCTAGAGAATATCATTTATCTTCTGAAAGGTGAAGCAACAGATAATCCCCAGGAATTAGGTGAAGCAACAACAATAAGATGGCTTTTAGGTTGTCTGTTCTTTTGCTTTGTTTTAGACAGTAACTTATATTGATGTTCAGCAAGTACAAATTATTTTTTATTGTTTATTAGTGTTCCCTGAATAGATGTAACTAATAATGGTCACTGTATCTGAGCATCTACAATCAGCCATTCTAAGTTGTTCTCTGCCTTTCCAGTTTCTAGCAAAGCCTCCAAATTAGAGTTGCAAATTTACTCTCATTATAGCTCACGTGGACAAAGAAAATGAAATGACTCTCAGAATGAAAGAGTCTTTAGAGAAACAGCAACCAAATGGAATGCATAGACAGTGTTGGAATCTTAACTGGAACTAAATCAAATGTAAAAATGTTTTGAAAAAATTAGATACATTTAAATATGGACCGGGGATTAGAGGATAACATGGAATTAGTGTTAATTTGGGGGTTGTATGTGGTAATGGCATGATATATACGTTAGTATAAAGTCTGTATCAATTAGACAATGCATACCAGAGTTTTGTGAGTGAGATGACATGATATCCGGTATTATTTTAAAAATAATTCTGCATCCATACATACAGAGTTCCGACTTAAAAGACGAAATAAAATTGGTAAAATATTGATAATCACTGAAACCGGGTAATGTGGATAAAGAGTTTATCGCACTATTCTCTGCTTTTGTGCAAGTTTGGAAAGATAGATACTTAGTTTTTTCATCTTCAATGTTTCCCTTTACTCTTTGTTGTGGCCCCACACTTCATCCCTCCTTCTTCCTCAGTAGTATAGTTAGTGGAGGACATGCTAATAAAGGCTGGGAAAAAAATCTGAAAGTTATCCACAGATACATCACATTCAAGGGTTTACACACACTGCCACGGAGAAACCAGAACTATGTTTAGGCAATATTACCTCTTAGTTATACTCTTAGGTGATGAATTTGTTAAAATTAATTGAGTTCATACTAATGAAGAACTTTGGTTGAATAAAATATTCTAGCAGTAAATATCACATGCTGAGCATCTACTCTGAAGTAGGCACTGTAGTAATTCTTTTGTTTAGAGTATTCTCATATAATACTTCCATTAGCTTTGTGAGGATTATATTAACATTTTTATTTAGTTATTTTTTTAGTTCTTTCATTTGTTTTATTTATTCTTTTTCTAAAAAAAAAAAAAAGTCTTTTTAACGCAAGTTTTTCAGTGCACTTACAATTTACCCTCTATTTTTTACATACTTTTGTGTGTGGTAGTAGGAATCTAGAGTTGGAAGGAGGGCAATAAGTATGCTTAGCTTACCATCTTTCCCAGACTATTTTCGTCAATGTTTATTTATTTTTTTGTAAATTTTTTTCCCATTTATTTATTTTACTGCATTTTAGGTTTTGGGGTACATGTGAAGAACATGCAAGATTGTTGCATAGGTATACACGTGGCAGTGTGATTTGCTGCCTTCTTCCCCATCACCTACATCTGGCATCTCTCCCCTTGCTATCTCTCCCCAGCTCCCCACCCCCCACCATCCCTCCCCTATTTTCCCCCAACTGACCCCAATGTGTAGTGCTCCCCTCCCTGTGTCCATGTGTTCTCATTGTTCAACACCCGCCTATGAGAGAGAATTATTTTATAAATAATAAATTGATGTAAGGTAACCCATTGCATACAATTGCATGGCCCAAAGTTTTCCTGTGGTAGGGTCTTTCCACATCATTTATGTAATAATTTGATTCTAATTTGAAAGCACAAAAGGGGAAAAAAAAGTGCATATTGCTTATGTCCCTTGCATCAAGTAGGCAATGTGCTAAGCATTTCACAAATGTCACCTCATTTCACAATAAGCTTCCGAAGTAATTATCATCATTGATATTTTTCTCAGAATTGTAGGTGAGAAACTGTCAGCCTCATCAAGTAATTTCTGCAAGATCACACAGCTGATGAATTTGTATTCTCCTACTCAAGATTGCCTGCCTCTGAAGCCTATGTTCTTAAAAGAAAGAAACTACATGCTTTATCTTGTAGATAAGTAGTAAATCTATTAATTCCAGAAATATATATGAAGCACTGACCACATGGCAAGCTCTGTGTTGGATGCAGGAAGGAATACAAGAAAGGTTGCATGAGGTGATTCCTACACTTAGAGAAACTTATGATCTAGCTGAGGAGAGGGGACGCGTACACAATAACAAATAATATGAGAACATATACTTTAGCCTAACAAATGTTAGAAGACAGAATTTGGGTTTTATTAAAATGCAAATAGCACTTTAAAAGATTTGCCACTTAAGCCCTCATAGTATATGTTGAGTACTCAAAAATCAATATTTTTCTGGAACAAAAGTTTGACAAAGTATGCATTTTATGTATTTTTATTTCTAGAATTTAATATTGTTGTTCCTGGGAGTTTGTGGTCAAAGTGCTTTGAAATAAAAATGAATTATACCATTAGGAAATCTTACACCAATAGGTGAATAACGGGAATCACTTTCATAATAAATATCAAGGTTTACTCAATCCAGTAACTTTAAAATATGAAAATACTGTGGCCAGAGAAAACCATTAGGGAAAAGATGTGGTTCCCTTTGGTCTTGAAATATACACTCTTTAATCTTCAAGAAATAGATTACAGCCAGGCGCAGTGGCTCACTCCTGTAATCCCAGCATTTTGGGGGCCAAGGCGGGCAGATCACCTGAGGTCGGGGGTTCGAGGCCAGCCTGACCAACAAGGTGAAACCCGTCTCTATTAAAAATACAAAAATTAGCTGGGCATGGTGGCACACATGCCTGTAATCCCAGCTGCTCCGGAGGCTGAGGCACAAAAATTACTTGAGCCCGGGAGGCGGAGGTTGCAGTGAGCCGAGACAGCGCCATTTCGCTCCAGCCTGGGCAACAAGAGCGAAACTCTGTCTCAAAAAAAAAAAAAAAGAGAGAGAGAGATACATTACATATTCCATAAGCAGAATTCATATTGTCATATTGCAGATCATGTTTAGGGAATTATCCCCAACATTGGAAATGAAACTGGAAAAGTGTCTGATTAAGTGAGATATCTTAACAGATTAGCAATCAGGACATAGGGATTCAGTCCTGGTTCTCCCACGATCAGAGTAATCTTGTACAATCCTTCTTGATGCCTAGTCATCAATTTCTCCATCTTAAACTAGGTGACCCTCAAGGTTTCTTACAGTTTTGGCATCCCAAGATTCTGTAGCCCTGTCTGTAGAATAAGATGCTTTATTCTTGTCTTTTGTATATGCAGAGACTATGTTAGTACCTATACTCGAGGTAGAACTTTCCTCATATACGTTAACAGAGCTACCACATTTGTAGCCAAAATAAGAATGAAACTAGTCAGTGTGTGAAGAGTTGGTTGTGTTGAGAGATGGAGTCAGTAGGATGATTTTGTAATTTTATAGGTATGAGTGCTGAGAAATCTCATGTCCAGATATGCTCTGACCCCAAAGTTAACACTGATGCCAAGGTTACAGTTTAATTTTTTTTTCTTTTCTTTTTTTTCTTTTTTTGATCCCAAGTTAAAGGATGGATAGCTTAGAGAGAAGTAACATTTTGGGCTACATAAGACATAATATCTCATAACTATTTATTTGACAGCATGAGGGTAGTAAAAAGTGGTAAGGGAAAGAGTAACAGAAGGCACCACCCTCAGTCTCACTCCAAGACTATTTTTATTTCTCAATTACAACTAGAGGTGAAAGAATGTGATTTTTTTTTCTTCTTAGTTCAGTCTATGTATTTTTTTCCCCTACCATGTATTTTCTTTGGCAACCAGGAGACCATCAGTGTCTCTTGAGAAAGAGTATGGGGACAATTCTGGAAGCACATGATGTTATCTTGTTCTACAACATAAAAAAGATATTCAACCTCTTTGCTTATTATGAATATAGGAGTATAGAACACCTCCATTATAAAGTATCTCAATATTTCATACCTCATTACCCTGTAGATCAAATGCAGTCACAATTGCACACCTAGTTATGATTTCTCTCCGTGTCCCTCTGTCTCCCCTCTACTCCCATGTGGAATATGTTTCATGTAAGTGCCATCTTTTTCTCTAGACACAGGCATTGTAACAGGCTTCACTCCATATCTCATTTATTTGACTGAGAACCATTTTGTCAGTTCATTTTGTATTTTAATCTTATGTTTGTAACATGATTAAGCTTCTTTAAAAGCAATTCAAGTGGACTTATTTATACTTTTGTGAAATATATTTTAAAATCTATGGCCGCTCACCTGAAGTGAATGAGTGTTATCGTGATGGCCCAGTTAGGCATATCACCTTGAATATTATTTCTTTTTATCATCTCTAAAACAATGATAGCAGGTCTAACACAGCTTTCTGATTAATCATTTCATTCTGCAAAACTGAAAATTATTCATGGAGGGGTCATTTATTCCCTTGTTATATGTATAAAACATTAAAATTCTAGCTGTCTTAAAACATGGGAGCTGTCATGGGTAAAGTTATGAGAGTGCTCTGGTTAAAAAGTGACACTTGAAAGGCAAATACAACATTTTAATAAGCTTAGGAAAGATGCCAAGGATTTAGTGCCTTTTGCAAAACATTGGCTACATTGATTCTAAAACATGCCAGGCATATTTTCTCCTCAACAACCCTGGAAGTGCAATACAAGTACAATACTTTGAAATGTGTTTGCAGGATTATGGGAAGCACACATATTAAATAAAATTCAATTGCTAAAATCTGTTTCTGCCCAGATTAATGAGCGGAAACAAAACATCTGCCAGTAACCTGTGTTTGGCTATATTCCTTTAAACGTACTAAGAAAAGATACAGATGCTTTTCTTTTTTATTTCACTACATGTTTGTAAGCCTTCTGGATGAAAGGGGACTTGAAAATTATTTTCAATTTTCTTTATAGTTATCTTTGGGACTCGTTTAGTCTAGAATATTCTTTTAATTTAGCATATTCCTTTGAAACAGTTTTAACTGTCTTTATGATATTGCTGCCATGGAAATTAGCTCAGCTCTAGGATTGGAACATTTTGACAAAAATCAGCCTCCTGTCATCTTTAAAACTAAATATATGTCAAATGTTTTGTTAGAATGTTTTTAAAGGAAGAAATCAGAGACTATTTTATATCTTAGGCTTTTCAACTACAGAAATATGGGCTACTCTATTTCTACAGGGTAGGCTATAGGTTTACCCAAAACAATATTTGGTTTCTTCTTCTCCTTTTACCAAGGCTTGCCTCTTTTTTATGTCTTTTGATTATTCATGTTACCAGTCTGCAAGCTGGCATTAATATTAACTAATAACCTTTCTAATATTAACTAATAACTTTCTAAGAGGGAGGGTCTTCTCAGGCTACAGAAGAAGCAACACTAAAAAACAGAAGGCATATTTAGCTATCAGAGAAAAAAGGGAACATCAGAACTGTGACTTCTAAAATGGACTCCTAAATTTGGGAAACAGGAGGGTTTCCTGTACCTATTGATGAGGTAACCAAAAGTACGGAGAATGCTTTTTCTTTACTGGTAGAGCAACGTAATTGCACGGAAGAGTGTTTTAGAAGCTATTCCTCCTATGAGTGTCAGCTGAATGAAACTCAATATTTAACTGTTGATGAGTATCTATTACTGTCAGCTGAATGTATTTATCACTGCCACATGCTGTACAGCTTCATCATCCTTCAGGAGAATTCTCTATCAGTCTCAGTTGATGTAGGGCTCATACCTAGAACACAGAGGGCTTATAATTAGTCATTTTGACTTGAAATATAGAGAAAAAAGAAAAGCTATATTTATCTAGTACATAATTATGGGATTTTGATTCTGGTTTTTTGAAATTTCTAGATAGCTGAAGATTAGCAGGAAATGCCATTTTACTTATTTTTCAAATAAACTTTACTTCATAAAGGAGTTTCAGGTTCACAGTAAAATTTAATGGAAGGTATAGAGATATCTCGTCTGTATCCTGCCTGCACATATGCATAGCTTCCCCCACCGATTTTATTTCTATACTGGAATAATACACTCTTTCTTTCTTTCCCATATCCCATAAAATGTGCCACGCAAATTGCTTGCCTTTGTAGTTAAGGAAGGCTTTAAGGCTATCATCTTGATTGAAGATTCATTCTCATTATTCAGAACATTATGTGTAGAAGAGGTAGATTTAGAAAATTGGGGTGAATGTAGGCTGACCCCAGGTTGACTATTAGAGATTAATTTTCTTTTTCAGCCTTTTAAAATTTAAACTCTGATCTCTTCTTTTCTGGTAAAGTGCAGATAAGATACTCAGTAACTTGAAGATGCTGGCTTCTTGAGTTCTGGTTAACAAATATATATTTTTATTCATAGACAAAGCTAAAACTAAGGCAGGATGATTGGGACTTTGTCTCAGAACATAAAAATTGAAAAGAGGCAAAAGTTAATAATGCTCATTCTCAAAAGCTTAGAGACTAGTATAAATGGAAATCTGCCAGAAAGTGGACTAGTAACATACTTCTGTGAACTATATTATAAATTTTAATTTAAATTCAATTAATTCAATTCTGCTGCATTTTCTTTAGTGAGCTTTACCTTCTGAATAAAATATCTGCCTTCCCCCATCAAAAAAAAAATCCTACTTTAACATCATACAAATGTATGTCAATTCCTACTTGTCTACAGGCCAATTTATTTTTCAAAATCTTGTTATTAACATCAATTCTATTTACTTTAGATTGTTATTGATATTGACTTTATGAAAGGTACCTGAGTTAATGGAACTAACTGCATTTAAACAATATAAGATTCTGTCTGTAAAAGTCTCTTGAAATTATACAATTTTGTTATTTTTAAAATAATAAACATGGTTGTTAAGTACTTTTCAGTTCATCTGACTTAGGCAGATCTCACAGATGGAGAAAGAGTGCCAACTTTCTTTCTGTACAGAGATTGCCCTTTAACACCCATTTTTATCCCATCCTGGCACCAGAAAGATCATAGCAGAGTTCAACAAAAGCTCAGAAAAGACAATGGATAGCAGATGTCCATTGTGAAATTTTTAAATGTGGCATTAATCCAGCTGGGAAAGAAAGACCTTCTATAACCATGTTTATAAGTTAAAAATACTGTTGCTAACTTCAAAGACAAAAAATGTCATCCAGTAACTCATAGGTGGAGGATGGTGATGATCAATGGGCAGCTTTTTGGACCAACATACCCACATTTACATCCTGGGATTCTGATGCACTTCAAAAGGAGAATATTTCTCAATAAAGAGCTCAAAAATAAACAAATGCAATACATACTTGTCCAGCAAATACAAACCGGCCTGTGGTAAGGAAGTTTGGGTGGGTGAATGGTGGCAATTTTAGATGGATGGAAGAGATAACTATTGGCATAATTTTTTTTTTCTGCAAAGAAGACATCTAATGAGAACATCCAAGAAGAAATATTTCTGCTTCTGGATATAGAAAATCTTGGAGAAAGTCACACCTGAATGAAATCATATATTCATGGTTATAATAATATCTAATGGTTAAATAAAAAGCATACTTTTGTATTTGGAAAGAAACTTGTAGTCGTTTGTCATATTTTTCACAAGAGAAGAAGATTTGCCTCTGTGACTATTTTTGGATGAGGTTCTCATCTCCAAACTTTAATGTTTTAAAAAATTCTTTCCTGCAAAGATGTGCAGATGGCATCAGGATAACCTTTGATATCTAAATGAGGTCAAAATGAAGGAGGAGAAAGAGACAGCATTTCCAATTTTGGAATAGAGTGTTAGAGATGCAAAGCCTTATATAATGGTATTACTTGATTTAGGGCCTTATAATTAAAGAAGAAAAAAATAATTTAAAAGCTTTGAATAGTCTGTATAACAGAGAAAAACATTATGACACGTTCTTTGTTCACAAAGTTGTAGTGAAAACCTAATACCAAAAAATAGTCATGCTACATGATTATCTGTGTACAAAATCTCAAGGAGCCTACCTAAAAAATCTCTTAGATCCTGTGTTAGTTGTGAAAGAAATTGACAAAAATTTTTAAAAATTAAAAACTCCTAGAATTAACAAGTGGATTTAGCATTGTCACAAAGTTATTACATAAAAATAAATCATAATTTCATATAACAGCAAAGAACAAATCAAATTTTCCAATGGAAATAAAAATTAAAATTACAATATCATTTACAGTAGCCCAAACTGAAATATTTAGGTATACATCTAACAAATCATGTACAATATCTATGTGCCGAAAACTGTAAAATAATGAAGAAAGTAATAAATGAAGAGTTAAATAAATGGAGAGGCCTACTACGTTTATAGACTGGAAAATCCAAAATAGCAAAGACGTTAATTTTCTTCAAATTGATTATTTAATAATCCCTAAAAAACCCTGGCAGGATTTTCTGTAGATGTATTTAAAATGCTGGTTTAAACATGCATATGGAAAAATAAAGGATGTGGAATATCTAAAACAATTTTGAAAAAGAATAAAGTGGGAAGAATCACATTACCTTTTCTTAAGTGTGTGTGTGTGTGTGTGTGTATGTGTGTATAAAATTACACTTTAGGTTCTGGGGTACATGAACAGAACACGCAGGATTGTTGCATAGGTACCTACATGGCAATGTGGTTTGCTGCCTCCATCCCCCCTTCACCTATATCTGGCAGTTCTCCCCACGTTATCCCTCCCCAACCCCCCTACTCTCCGCTGTCCCTCCCCTCGTCCCCCACAACAGACCCCAGTGTGTGATGCTCCCCTCCCTGGGTCCATGTGTTCTCATTGTTCAACACCCGCCTATGAGTGAGAACATGTGGTGTTTGATTTTCTGATGTGTCAGTTTGCTGAGAATGATGGTTTCCAGATTCATCCATGTCCCTACAAAGGACAGGAACTCATCGTTTTTTATGGCTGCATAGTATTCCATGGTGTATGTGTGCCACATTTTCCTTGTCCAGCCTATGATCAATGGGTATTTGGGTTGGTTTCAAGTCTTTGCTATTGTAAACAGTGCTGCAATGAACATACGTGTGTATGTGTCTTTATAGTAGGATGATTTATTATCTATTATATATCAAGTAATGGGATGGCTGGGTCAAATGGAATTTCTATTTCTAGGTCCTTGAGGAATCACCACACTGTCTTCCACAATGGTTTAACTAACTTACACTTGCACCAACAGTGTAAAAGTGTTCCTATTTCTCCACATCCTCTCCAGCATCTGTTTCCAGATTTTTTAATGATCACCATTCTAACTGGCATGAGGTGGGATCTCAATGTGATTTAGATTTGCATTTCTCTAATGACCAGTGATGATGAGCACTTTTTCATATGTTTCTTGGCCTCATAAATGTCTTCTTTTGAAAGGTGTCTGTTCATATTCACTTTTGAATGGGTTTGTTTGTTTTTTTCTTCTAAATCTGTTTTAGTTCTTTGTAGATTCTGGATATTAGCCCTTTGTCAGATGGGTAGATTGCAAATTTTTTTTTTTCCATTATGTAGGTTGCTGGTTCACTCTAATGATTGTTTCTTTCGCTGTACAGAAGCTCTGAAGTTTAATTAGATCCTATTTATCTATTTTGGCTTTTGTTGCCAATGCTTTTGGTGTTTTAGTCATGAAGTCCTTGCCTACACCTATGTCCTGAATGGTTTTGCCTAGGTTTTCTTCTAGGATTTTTATGGTGTTAGGTCTTATGTTTAAGTCTTTAATCCATCTGGAGTTAATTTTAGTGTAAGGTGCCAGGAAGGGATCCAGTTTCTGCTTTCTGCACACAACTAGCCAGTTTTCTCAACACCATTTATTAAACAGGGAATCCTTTCCCCATTGCTTGTTTTTGTCAGGTTTGTCAAAGATCAGACAGTTGTAGATGTGTGGCGTTGCCTCCAAGGCCTCTGTTGTTTTCCATTGGTCTATATCTCTGTTTTGGTACCAGTACCATGCTGTTTTGATTACTGTAGCCTTGTCATATAGTTTGAGGTCAGGTAGCATGATGCCTCCAGCTTTGTTCTTTTTGCTTAGAATTGTCTTGGCTATGTGGGCTCTCTTTTGGTTCCATATGAAGTTTAAGGTGTTTTTTCCCAGTTCTGTGAAGAGGGTCATAGATAGCTTGACAGGGGTAAAGTTGAAAGTATAAATTACTTTGGGTAATATGGCCATTTTCACGATATTGATTCTTCCTAACCACGAGCATGGAATGTTTTTCCATCTGTTTATGCCCTCTTTTATTTCCTTGAGCAGTAGTTTGTAGTTCTCCCTGAAGAGGTCCTTTACATCTTTTTTTAGTTGTATTCCTAGATATTTTATTCTCTTTGTAGCAATTGTAAATGGCAGTTCATTCTTGGTTTGGTTCTCTTTAAGTCTGTTATTGGCGTATAGGGATGCTTGTGATTTCTGCACATTGGTTTTGTATCCTGGGACTTTGCTGAAGTTGCTTATTAGTTTAAGGATATTTTGTGCTGAGACAATGGGATCTTCTAAATATACAATCACATCGTATGCAAATAGAGACAATTTGACTTTTTCCTTTCCTAATTGAATACCCTTTATTTCTTTTTCTTGCCTGATTGCTCTGGCTAGAACTTCCAATACTATATTGAATAGGAGTGGTGATAGAGGGCATCCTTGTCTAGTGCCAGATTTCAAAGGGAATGCTTCCAGTTTTTGCCCATTCAGTATGATATTGGCTATGGGTTTGTCATAAATAGCTTTTATTATTTTGAGGTAGGTTCCATCGATACCTAGTTTATTGAGAGTTTTTAGCATAAAGGACTGTTGAATTTTGTTGAAGGCCTTCTCTGCATCTATTGAGATAATTGTGGTTTTTTTGTCTTTGGTTCTGTCTATATGGTGGATTACGTTTATAGACTTGCATATGTTGAACACATTACTTTATTTTAAGACTAAGTAATTAAGAGATTGTGGCAAACGAATAGACACAGATCAGTGTAATTGAATACAGAGTCTAGTATATACTCAAATAAGTATGAAGAATTGACTTTTGACAAAGGTGCAAAAAGCAATTCAAAGAAAGAAGGGTAGTTTTTTAACAATTAGATATTGATAGGTTAAAAAAAGGAAAGAAAAAAAGAAAGTTTCAACTTAACTTTCACAATTTATATGAAAATTAACTCAACTTGATTATAATTCTAAACTTAAACTGTAAAACTATAAAAGTTTTAGAAAAAAGAAAACACTCAGGGTTTAGGATTAGGCATTAAGTTCCTAGACTTGAAACCAAAGATATGATCTATAAAAGTAAAAATCAAAAATTAGATTTTGTCAAAATTAAAAACTTTTGCACTTGAACAACCATGTTAAGAGACTGAAAATGTTAAGACACAGACAAGAAGGAAATATTTGTAAGTTACATATCCAACAAAGGACTTATATACCAATTATTTAAAAAATACCTTAAAATCAACAAAAAAGGAAATCCAGTTCGAAAATGGGCAAAAAACAGGACAAGATATTTACTAAAGAGGATACACAGACGGTAAATTAGCACATGTAGGGGTGTTCAACTTGATTAGCCATTAGAGAAATTCAAATTAATACCATGAAGTGAATCATACCATATACCTAAAAGAATGACTAAAATAAAAAAGTAATGGCAACGTCAAAATCTGGTGAGAATTTGGAAAAAGCAGACCACTCATAGATTATTGGTGGGAATTTAAAGTGGCATAGTCACTCTGAAAAACATTTTGGCAGTTCTGATAAAGGACCACATATATTTACCATGTGACCCAGTAATCTCACTCCTAGATATTTACCCAAGAGAAGTGGAGACATGTTCACACAACATCCTGTATAAAAATGTTTGTAGTGGCACCATTTGTAATAGTCAAAAACTGTATATAACCCAAATGTCTTACAACTGCTGAATGGATTACAATGGAATACTACTCAACAATAACTTGGAACAAATTATTGATACCGATAACATATATTGCTCTCAAGGGCATTATGCTGAAATTTAAAAAGCTGTTTCCAAAGATTACCTTGTTATGATTCCATTTCCATAATACTCTTGAAATAACAAAATTACAGTGATAGATAACAGATGTGTTTACCATGCGTTAGGGCTACCTGAACTGTGTGACTATGTAGAGATAGCATAAGGGAGTTTCTTTAGGGTGATAAAACAGTTGTGAATCTTGATTGTGATGCTGGTTACACAGATTTGTGCATGTGATAATATTTTACATAATTATACACCAAAAATGAATGCATGTAAATATCATTACAATCTGAATAAAATGTGTAGATTGTTTTACTCCTATGTCAATTTCTTGGTTTGTTAATTGTACTATGGTTTTGTTAGATGTCATTGGAGAAAGTCAAGTGAAACATACATGAGAAGTCTCCGTGCTATTCTTGCAATTACTAAATTAGTTTATAATTACTTCCATATAAAAAAATGAAGAATTGAATGACTAAAAGAATGCATGAGTAAAAGAAGCGATAAACAAACAAACAGAGGCCTGCAACACTGCTTAATTAACTGATGACAATCTGTTTAAAGAAAAGAGCAAAGAATAAAAATTGAAAACATGCTTTTTTTTTCCTTTCATACAGGATATTATTTTATAGTCAATGCTTACTATTCTGGATTCATTAGGAATCCTGAAGCACTGAAGATGTTAAATATTTTACAGATCATTTCTAAGGTTGGCACAGGAATGTCACAGATGGGCTCAAAGATTAACAAAACACACAGGTCTCTGCAAGACACCCAGCAGCGGTATAGTCTATGAGCTATTTGTTTAATACCAGCTGCAACATTTGGAAAGCAGGAGTGGTCTCTTGGGATATGAAGAGAAAGGAACACTGTGAAATTCTACCTGATGCCTCAGAATTTGATATTTGTCTTCTGTTGCCATTTATTATTAAAAAAAGTATATAATACAACTCAAATTTTATTTTTTCTACTTCTAAACAATGATCAAAGTAATATGTGATTAAGGGAAATATTTATTTAATGCTAAAAATTCCTTTAAAAAAGCATAGTGTATAACTGTTACAGTTAACATATCTTTCCCATTAGTGGTGACTCTGTCTTCTGGTCCAGCAGATTCACATTTGTCAAGAGGTTCTGTATTCTTTCAAAGTTTGCATGAAACCAGAGAAGCAGGTACTGACAGTGAAGGGCAAAAGGAGATGGTGGCTGACAGTGAGCTATGAGGGATGAAGGAATACCAGTATGCTTCAGATGGGAATCACAGGTAAAAAACATAGCAATATAATTTAAAAATATTCAATGCTATTAGTGATTATTCTTTCAAACTAAAGGCTTAGTCACACACTGTTTACATTTATAAAGCAGTATTCTTTCTTTTCTCAAGCATTGATGCTTTTGATAAAAATTAGTGTGCAACCAGGTTAATTAATTAAACGTTTATTCAATGGCTACTGTGTGATAATCATTGATTACAACCTAATTTAAAAAAAAAACATACAAGGTCACTGCTTTCATGAAGTTCATAGTACATCAGGGAAAGAAAACATTTAAAAAATAATAACACAAACAAATATTTCACTTTTTAAAAAAATAAAGACTACAAAATCTATAAAGACTTTGCCATAAAGAAAGGCATGGTGCTATGAGGGTAAGTATCATGAGATATACAGTACATATGATTCCTTTTCTAAAGAAATATCATTTAATCTGAGATCCAAAATATGAGGAGCCATTAGCCAGGTGAAGGCAGAGGGGTCATTTCAAGCAAAGGAACTGGCACATGCAGAAGCTTTAATATAGGAAAAGAGCTTGGAGAATTCAGTAAAGTAAAATAAATGTGTCTGGAGGGTAGTAAATAACAAAAACAGTAAACAGAGGTTGGTAAGATAGGCATAAGCAGTTTCAGGTCTGGTCCTGTAGATCACGAAAGGAGTGTGGATCCTATTTTTATTGCAATGGAAAGCCATCAAACACATTTAGGCAAAGGAAGACATGATTAAAGTTTTAATGTTTAAAAAGTTTGCCCAGGCTACTGTAGGTCAAGTGTGGAATTATGAAAAAGGTTTAGTAAGCTATTCAATAATCTGTACTTGTTTTATTCTCCCACATCTTAATATTTTGGAAAAGCACTAGATTCATTCAAGACCATTGGTTTCTCATACTATCTCTGATGAAGTGTATAGCTGTGAGCAAGTCAATAAGAATATCTCATATTTGCCTAGCTTATATTTTTGCAAAGTATTTTATGTAAGTTTTATTTTGCCTCCCAACAGCTGTAACAGGTACATAGATAAGATTTTATCATTATTTGAAAAGGAGCACAAACAACTGTAAAAAGTCATGCACGTAGTTAGTGGCTGCCAGGGAACCAGGGTATGCATCATTTGACTTCTTGTTTAGTTATTTTCTCCAACTCCATCATGCTGACTTCCATGCTCACTCTCTCTCAATTTCTCCATAGGCATAAAGAAAATAATTTCTTTGTCTAATAATCACAGAAATTAAATGGTTCTAATGAGATAAAGGACACACAAAATGTTCAAAAATATGAAGTATAGTTATGTATCTCTTAATGACAGGAATATACCCTGGGAAATACATCCTTAGGCAATTGCATCATTGTGTAACCATCAAAGAGAATTAATATGGTTTGTCTTTGTGTCACCACCCAAATCTCATGTTGAGTTGTAATCCACACATATTGGAGGAGGGGCCTGATGGGAGGTGATTGGATCATGGGAGCAGATTTCCCCTTTGCTGTTCTCATGATAGTGAGTTCGTTCTCACAAGATCCGATGGTTTAAAAGCATGTGACACTTCCCCCTTTGTGCCCTCTCTCTCTTGCTGCCGTGAGAAGAAGGTGCTTGCTTCCCCTTCACCTTCCACCATGATTGTAAATTTCCTGAGGCTTTCCAGTCATGCTTCCTATTAAGCCTTCGAAACTGCAAGTCAATTAAACCTCTTTTATTCATAAATTACCCAGTTACAGGTAGTTCTTTATAGCAGTGTCAGAACGGACAAATACAAGGGTACTTACATAAACCTAAATTATATAACATATGTAGGATATATAGTAAAACATGTTGCTCCTAGGCTACAAACCTGTACTCAACACTGTAGGCAACTGTAACCCAATGATAAGTATTTGCATATCTAAACCTATATAAATGTAGAAAATGTACAGTAAAAATATGGTATTGTAAAACTATGGGACCATCATGGTATGTGCAGTTTGTTGTTGACCAAAATGTCATTATGTGGCTTATGATTATACTATCCAAATGTAGTATCTTGTAATTCTAAAAGCCAGAACTACTAAAAATGCAAGTCAGAATTCTGGGAGATATATACTTTTATTCATTTAAAAAAAAAAAAAACAGGAAAAACAAGGCAACCCCAAAAGACAATACTCCTGTATATATTCTTAGGTAAGAAAGTTGCTCCAGAGCACTATTCACAATAGCCAAGATATGGAAGCAATGTAAATGCCCATCAATGGGTGAATGGATTCAGAAAATGTGGTATATATACACAATAGAATACTATTCAGCCATTAAAAAAAAAAAAAAAGGAAATCCTGTAATTTGAGACCTCGATGAACATGGAGGACATTATGCTAAATGAAATAAGCCAGACATAGAAAGATAAATACTTCATGCTCTAACTTAGGTGTGGAATCTAAAAATTCAAACTCATAGAAGTAGATAATAGAATGATGGCTACATAGTAAGGGGCATGAGAGTCATTTAAGAAGATGTTGGTCAAAGGATGCAAAATTTCAGTTAGGAGAAAAACATTCAGGAGGTCTCTTGTACAACATAATGACTCTAGTTAATAACAATGTACTTGATATGGTTTGGTTCTATGTCCCTACTTAAATCTCATCTCGAATTGTAATCACCACATGTTGAGGGAGGAACCTATAACCCCCATATGTCGAGAGAGAGAAGTGATTAGATCATGGCAGTGGTTTCCCCCATGCTGTTCTCATGATAGTGAGTGAGTTCTCATGAGCTCTGATGGTTTTATAAGGGGCTCTTTCCCTTCCACTTTCTCCTTTCCTGCCAACATGTAAGACGTGCCCGCTTCCTCTTCTGCCATGATTTTAAGTTTCCTGAGGCCTCCCAAGCCAGACAGAACTGTGAGTCAATTAAATGTCTTTCCCTTATAAATTATCCAGTCTTAAGTAGGATCGTTTTATCAGTGTGAAAATGGACTAATACAGTACTGTACACTTGAAAATTGCTAATAGAGATTTTAAATGTTGTCACCACAAAAAATGACAAATATGTGAGGTAATGGACATGCTAATTAGCTTAATTTAGCCATTCCTTTTATATATTTTGATAAATATATACATATAACAAAACATTTTGTACACTCTAAATGTGCGCAATTTTTGTTATCAATTTAAAAACAAAGTTTAATTTTAAAAAAGCTGGTCTGGGATTCCAGCCCTGAATAGGATGGTATTTGCATAAGAAGTTAATACTCACGCTTGTGTGCAATTCTAGACAAGGGCCTGAATCTTATCATTTTTAACTTCCCTGTACCTAGTATAGGGCCTAGAGCACATTAGTCATGCCGTAAATAACTGTTGACAGAGCAAAACTTCAAGACTTTTCTCCAGTCCCTATGGAATGACTCAGTTCGGGAGTGACTCAGTATGTTTGGCTGCATGACATCCCTTATTTGCCTATAGCTATATTTCTTAAGATGAGTTCTAATAATCATTGATTCCAAATAAGTGTTACTAGGTAATCCAGGAAAATGGTTTCACGTTCAGTAAGTCTGTGAAATATTAAAGTCTGCATCACTAACTTAGAGCTTCACAAAATATCAAAGCATCAATAATTCTTGTAGTAAAGAAACCTGCTTAATTTTTTTTTAAACCATCATTTTCCACAACTCTAGAACACTTTTTTTTCCCCCTTCTAATAATTACAAACACCTGATACTTTTTGGAACATGTTTGAAAAAATGCCTTATGCCTTTTATTCTTATCTAACTCTATGTAACCAGAAGAATTAAACTGCCTCTTATTATCATACTACATACCTCTTCTCCTATTCAGGGATTATGGACTAGAAAACCCCTGGTTAGGAATTACTGGCACCCGAAGTTTTCGTAGTTGAATTTTCCTAGCTAAAAAAGTGAATATTAAGAGGATTTATGGCAATATTATGGCTCTTTCTTACATAAAGCATGTCTGAAGGGGCAAAGTCTGATAGGCGTAGGAGAATAGTGGGTAATAAAAGAAACCAAGACTATCTTCATTATTATGTTAAATATGCTTTTCACTAGAAAACAATCTGTCTTACAGGTTATGGGGCAGTCATGCCTAGTATAGGTCATAAAAGACAGAAGGCATCTCATAAATGATTGTTGATTCTCCTTTTCATTATAGGGTTAGAGTCATTTTTCTGAGGATTAATATTTGATCTTGAAAAAGAGGTGTGTGTGTGTGTGTGTGTGTGTGTGCATGCGCGTGTGCCCGCACACACACAAATGCACTTGTATTTCTGTGACCCAGGAATTTCAATTTACGGTATCCTCCCCCCAAAATAAGTGCACATTTGTACTAAAAGATGTGAAAAATTTTACGGTCAAAACTGAAAATAACACAAATGTCAAACAATATAATATTTAGATTAATTGCTGTAAATTCATACAAGAGAACAATGAAAAGAAGAAACTAATACAACATAGAAAAACATAAATGTGCCTCATTTACAATAATGTTGAGTGAAAAAATGCATACTATATTTATTTTATTTATATGAAGTTTAAAAACAACCAATATTGATATATAATGACAGAAGTCAAAATAGTGGTCACATCAGGGGGCTACTGACTAGGAAGTAGTATGAGGAGTTTGAATATGTTCTACATCTGAGTAGTAGTTACACGAATGACGTCAAGGGGTGTCTGCTAGCATGCACAGAAAAGGAATGGCAACTTATGAGGAAACTGTCCAGCGTTTCTCAGGGGTGACAAGTGCTTAATAATGGTCTATATTTGAACCAGGAGCACTAAGGAGCGCCTTAAGAGACAGACGCTAGAGAGAAGAGAGGGAGAATGGAGTACAGGCAGGGGAGGAATCAGTGCTCTGGTTACATGCAGCATGGTGGCCATGATGACCTGATTGCTTTTTCTATATAGTAGAGACAAGTTGTACATTGGGTTGAATGAATTTTATGCTATAACACATGCTGAGAAAGCTAATATGGAATATCTACTGTTTGCCTCTCCATGGAGTTTCTTGATTTAGGGATTGTTTTGATAGTCTGTCATCATGCCCAGAACTCAAATAAAATTCACCAGTTAATCACGATTTCTCAATCAGTACTGAAAACTCATGTTATTTAGCTAGAAGAAAAAGTGTTACAAGAATGATTCAGGAAGAAGGAACAAGATGTGGGAAGGTGTAGAGGTTTGAAAATGCATCGTTCTTTTGGATAATTATAAATATTTCATTATGGCTTGAATCAAAGAGGCATGTAAGAAACTGATGGGAGATGACAAGAAATGTAGCAGTCACCAGATTATAAAATGCTCTCAGTAACCAGCTCCCGTTCCATTGGCATTTAAAACACTTTCTGGGCCGGGCGCGGTGGCTCAAGCCTGTAATCCCAGCACTTTGGGAGGCCGAGGCGGGTGGATCACGAGGTCAAGAGATCGAGACCATCCTGGTCAACATGGTGAAACCCCGTCTCTACTAAAAATACAAAAAATCAGCTGGGCATGGTGGTGCATGCCTGTAATCCCAGCTACTCAGGAGGCTGAGGCAGGAGAATTGCCTGAACCCAGGAGGCGGAGGTTGCAGTGAGCCGAGATCGTGCCATTGCACTCCAGCCTGGGTAACATGAGTGAAACTCCATCTCAAAAAAAAAAAAGAAAAAAAAAAAACAAAACAAAAAAAACACTTTCTGGAAGGACACTGATTAAGTCCATATGCAGTTTCTTGACTTAGAAGTCAGGTAGCATGTAGACAACGTATATTAGAATGAAACAGATATTTAGGGAAATATAGCTATAACAACTTTTATCAGAAGAGAAAAAATTTCATCGAATTTGATTTATGGTGTCCATGTCAAGCATTGCTCTAAGTCCTTCATAAATATTGGTCCATTTAATCCTCACAGCAATTTTCTGAAATAGGTTCCAATATTATCCCTGTATAACAAATCAGACAGTTAAGGCTCGGAGAAGTTACTCAATTTACCTAAGGCGGCACAGCTTGTAAGTAGTAAATCTAGGCTCTAAATCAAAGTAGCCTGGTTCCAGAGTCCGTACACTTGACCATTACACTATGCTGCCTTTTCATTGTCTGATTGACTCAGAAACTATGGTATGCATACACATATTAGAAAAAGCACTCATGAATGTGGATTTCACTAAGAGGGTAATGGGGTATTGGGAACCCACTAAGTAGTGTCTCCTGTAGAGTATATTTGTTTGATAATCATGCATATAAACATGATTGGATGTTCAAGCAATTTAGATTCCACACTATTTGAATTTAAAATGCAAGGACAGTAAAACTTTCATCAGCTTGAAATTACTTTTTAAATGATGTCAATGCATTTCGAGTCAATTTGAGAGGATTAAGGGATAATATGGATTTGCAAAATACTTTCAAATGCCAAGGAACTGTGAGGGCACTTGTAGGATTACACAGTATATTTAACAGATTTAAGCGAAGCTCTGAGTTTTAAATTCTTTGCTTTCACTTTTGAAACTAACTTTACAGAGTGAAATGGTGGCTATACTAGGCACCAAAACATAGGTTACAAGTGTGAACTCTTATGGGTCTAAAGTAGTGATACTTTGAGCCATTTGTTACTGATTACTGATTTAGGGTGTTTCCTTACCACATGACAGAAAAGAAAGAGGGCTGGAAGCCTAGAAACTTGGCAGAGCTCTGCTGCCCCAATCTCACTTCAAACAGAATGGCCATGTTGCTGTCTTTGGAGAGTAAGCATTTGCATAGTTTAAACCACTGATTTCATGGCTTAAAAGCTTTTAAACAACACTGAACATTATTTAATTGTTTTCGTTCATTTCATTTAGTCAAGATTCGCTAAGGTTATACGTTCACACCCATTAGGATGGCTATTGTAAAAAATAAATGAACGTTGGTGAAGATGTAGAGAAACAGGAAAACTTGTGCATTGTTGGCAGGAATGTAAATGGTGCTGCTATTATGAAGAACGGTATGACAATTCCTCAGGAAATTAAACATAGAAATACTATTTAATCCAACAATTTCACTTCTGGGTATTTACTCAAAAGAAGTAAAAACAGGGACTAAACCAGCTATTTGTTTAACCATGTTTGTAGCAGCATTATTGATAATATCCAAAAGGGAGAAGCAATCCAAGTGTCTATCAATAAATTAATATAATAAAAAGTGGCATATTCAGATAATGGAATATTATCCTTAAAAATGAAGTGAATTCTGACACAGGAAAAAATCTGGATAATCCTTGAGGACATTAGGCTAAGTACAATAAGCCAGTAGCAAAAGGACAAACATTATTTGATTCCACTTATATATGATACCTGGAGTAGTCAAATTCATAGAAATAGATAGTAGAATGGTAGTTGCCAGGAGCTGGGCCGAGACAAATGGGAAGTTGTTTAATAGGAAGGAAATTTCAGTTTGGAAAGATAAAAAGAGCTCTGGACATGAATGATGACGGTTGCACAATAATGTACTTAACACTACTGAAATGTATGCCTAAAAATGGTTAAATGGTAAATTTTATGTATATCTTACTACAATGAAAAATACGTTTAGGCCGGGCAGAGTTGCTCATGCCTGTAATCCTAGCGCTTTAGAAGGTCAAGGTGGGAGGATTACTTGAGTCCAGGAGTTCAAGACCAACTGGGGCAATGTAGTGAGACCTCATGTCTATAAAAAATTTAAAAATTAGCCAAGCGTGCTGGTGCATGCCTGTAGTCCCAGCTACTCTGGAGGCTGAGGTGGGAGGGGCATCACTTGAGCTTGGGGGGTGGAAGTTGCAGTGAGCCTTGATCATGCCACTGGACTCCAGCCTGAGCAACAGGGTAAGACCCTGTCTCAAAAAAAAAAAAAAAAAAAAAAAAGTTTAATAAAAAGCCATCATGGCAGGATTTAGACTTGTAAATTAAAGACAAACAGTTTTACTAAAGTCTAGTTGATAAGACATTTGCTACTATTCATGAAAGATACTTCGGTGTACATTATGTTTTTTAGCATTTTTAAATTAAATTAAATTAAATTTTTTTTAGAGACCGGATCTCTGTTGCCCAGGCTGGAGTGCAGTGGTGTGATCATAGCTCATTGCAGCCTCCATCTTCTAGGTTCCAACAACCCTCTTGCCTCAGCTTCGAAAGTAACCGGATCTACGGGTGCTCACCACAAGACCCGGCTAATTGTTTAATTCTTTTGTAGAGATGGGATCTCGTCATTTTGCCCAAGCTTATCTTGAACTCCTGGGGTTAAGCTATTCTCCTGCCGTCATTCCCCAAAGTGCTGGGATTACAGGCATAAGCCAACACATCCAGCCCCTACAGGATATTTTTTAGAAAGTGTTTACTCTGAATTAAGAATTTTGCATTTTGCTTAGTAAACAAAATAATTAGTAAACATTAAGGAAATTAGAAGAAAAGCTCACTAAAGTTATATATCTATGTAGCAAACCAATTCTACCAATCTAAAATAATGGTCCTTAATTACTCTTCAGGCAGTTAGCACTAAATTATTAATGGTCACGTGGCTAGCTACACCGTTCTAACATGCCAATCAGTTTATACAAAATAGTTCAACTAGCAGGCAGCTGTGCTTAGATGTAGCTGAAATGATTCCTGATAGGCTAAAGCTGTTCTTGTACTTTTACTCTGGCTTCAGCAGGTTAAATCTTGTATATTTTTATGGTTCAAACCTAAGGGACTGTTTCAGACCCCAAGACTGGCTATTACTGAAACATTTCATTAAGAACATTAAGAACAGATGGCTTCAAGTTGTTGATATTATCAGCCCAATTTGGAAAGGTTTAGACTTAGAAATCGAAATATTATGAGTCATCCAATGTTACATCGTAAGATCTTTGCAAATCTGGAAATAAAAAACAGAACTTTTAAAGATTAGAATTATTTTTCCAATAGTTAAATGGGACCCATGTTACATTCCACCAACTAGAGCAACTTAGAATGTGAATTGCATCACATTTCTGAAATAAAAAGTAGACTTCCAGAACTGACTTTTCTTAATGTCATATTAATGAAATATCAAGGAAGGCTGCGATGTACCAAAACTTGTTCTACTTGTATAAGTTCTCTCCTGCTTTCTGAAAGCCAACTATAATTGAGGTGGAAAGGTCTGTTAGAACTCTTTCATTTCCATACTATAGAAGAACTTTAGCAGAAAATTTCCAAACTAGGACGGAGTTATTAAACCTGAATTAAGATTCAATTAATCCTTGGTATGTACTACAAGTTGGGGTCTCCACAGCAAAGCCTTTTTTTCTTTGTAGCCAAAACACTTTGTATATTTTGTGAGTTAAATTTTGAAATTGGTTTTATTTTTAATGATTTTTAATTATTTTAAAAGATTTAATTTGAATTTTAAAACTATATTCCATTTTGTCTCCACATGTATTAACTTTCCCATTTCACTTGGAAACTGAAGGACAAGGTGATCGAGTAAAATAGAAAAATACCAGATTCTCCCACTTTTGCTTTGAGTATGTTATGGAGGTAAGGGCTATGATTTGGAGACCAAATACCTAAATCGGCCATTAATTTTTGGGTGCCCTCTTGATAAAGAAGTTTTTGTTTCTGCTGCTGGTCTTTTACTGTTCTTTAAATGGATTTTTAAAAAGGTAACATTCTCATGATTCAAAATTCCAAGTGGGCCAGGTGTGGTGGCTCAAGCCTGTAATCCTAGCCCTTTGTGGGGCCAAGGTGAGAGGATTGCTTGAGGCCAGGAGTTCAAGACCAACCTGAACAGCAAAGTGAGACCCACCCCCCCACCTCTACAAAAGACAAAAAAAAAAAAAAAAAAAAAAAGCTAGCAGTGTGATGGTTTGTGTCTTCAATACCAGCTATATAGGAGGCTGAGGTGGGAGGGATTGTTTGATCCCGGGAGGCAGAAGTTGCACTGAGAAAAAAAAAATTCAAAGTGTACAGAAAGGTAAAAAATAATAAAACCTCTTCCTTCTGTCTCCTAAGCACTTAGATCCATTTCATTGAACCTATTATAAGATTCGTGTTATGCTCCCAGAAAAATTGTATGTATATATATGTGTATGCATACACAAACACACACACAAGTAAATATAAGTATCTTTTGTTTTCATTTTTAAAGCAATGCTGGTGTACTATACACTCATTTATTCACCTCATGTTTTTTCACTTTACAATGTATCTTGAAGATTGTCCCATTTATACATTTATTTATATATTAATAAAAAAGTTCCCATGTATTGTTTTTGTTTCTTTGATTGCTTGAGCCACATAGCATTCCACTTTATTGGTATATCATAATTCATTTTAACCCATTCCCTATAAACAGCATTTAGGTTGTTCAAATTTGTTTTTATTACAATTTTCAATAAACAATCTTGTGCATACATCATTTTTCCTATATGCAAATCTATCTGCAAGATAAACTCCAAGGATAAAAATGCTGTGAAATTGTTGAGCGCCCCCAATACTAATGATAGTTTTTTATGCCTTCTTGAGTAAATTTTGGTACCTTACATTTTTCTTAAATATTATGCATTTCATTGTAATAATCAAATTTGTCTGCACAAACTTGAATAAAGTACTCTTATTATTCTTTTAGATGTCTCCATCTATGGTTAATTTAACATTGTTTCCCTTAAGGAACACCCTCATGTTTTATTTTGATTAGAGTAGCTTAATCATTTGTGGCTTTTATTGTTTTTATTCAAAGAATCAACTATTTTAATAAAATTCATTAATATTTATTTTATCATTTTAATTTCAGACTTCTGATTCACTTTGGCTTATTTTCTGTTTGTTTTATTCCCCCTAACTTTTTAAGCTTGATGATCATATGTTTAAATTTGCATGCTAGTATGTAAGTCTGTGAAATATAATTTGGGCACTGCTCTAGAAGCATCAAATGGGTTCTAATAAGCAGTGTTTTAGCTATCATTATTTGTTAGATACTCTACAATTTAAGGTTTCATTTTCTTTCTGACTTGTTCGAGAGAAAGCATCTAAAACACATTTTTTTGTTACTGGTTTTGTCATTAGCTTTTACTTTAGTTGAATTATGATTAATGAACATTGTTTCACTTTTCTTACATTTTGAAAAATGATTTTTCTTCTAGCAAAATATATAGTCATGGTTTGGGGAGAATGTTTCAAGTGTTTTTTAATAGAAAATGAATTCTATATTCAAGGTACAGAATACGATACATACCGAATAACTTCACCTTCCTGTGTTATTCAGGTCTTCTACATTTATTCTTTGTCCACTGGGTCTAACACAAAATGAGTGCATGAATAAAACTACTGCCAATAATGCATTTCTGCCTACTTTAACAATTTATAACTTATTGTTTTGACTCTATAATAATGTTGAGCCACGTTATTGGGTGCAACATTTAAAATTATAAAATGTTAGCTGTGACCTTTATAATTGTTACAACTTTGTTGTTAATTTTAATGTTTAGCATTATACAATAGTACTTTTTTTGTTTCATTTAGAGCTTTTACATCAGATTCAACCTTGTCTGATATTAAGATAATGATACCTGTTATTCTTCTTTGCACATTCTTTTATTTTCAGTCTTTGTAAATCTCTTCGCTGTAAGTATCTTTTTTCACCCGTTCCCTATAGACAGCATTTAGGTTGTTCAAATTTCTTTTTATTACAAACAATTTTCAATAAACAATCTTGTGCATACATCATTTTTTTGTGATCCACTTAATCAACCTTTTCTTTTAGTGAGTGAGTTGAGCTCATTTACTTTCGGCGAAATGTTATGTTTTCTTTTTGTATGCTTTTAAAAAATCATTTATTAAGTGAATTATTTATTTGCTTTGTTTTCTGCTTCTTCAGATATTTAGAAAAGTTTTATATATTAATATGTAATAATATTTCATTCACTTATGATGAATATTTTATTTAATAATTGTAATTCTCTATTTTTATGTTTATTTTTGTGAGAATATTAATTAGGGTTGGTCAGTAAAGCAGAAGCCATTCTAGGAATTTTTTGAAATTTATTTTTATTTTCATTTTGTTTTTTATTGACAAATAATATTTGTACATATTTATGGGGTACATGAAATATTTTTAAATGCATAAGATATATAATAATCGAGTCAGGTTATTTTGGGTATCATCTCCTTGACTACTTATTTCTTTATGTTGGGAGCATATCAAGTCCTGTCTTCTAGCCATTTTGAAATATACACTACATTATTGCTATTTATAGTCACCCTACTGTGCTATTTAACTCTAGAACTGATTTTTTTTCTATTTACCTGTATGTTTTTACACATCAACCAACCTCCCTTTATTCTCCTGCACCCTTACTCACACACATTTCCCAGCCTCTAGTATCTACCATTGTACTCTCATCTCTATGAGATTCACTACTATAGCTTCTATGTTTAAGTAAGAAGATGTGATGTTTGTCTTTCTGTGCCTGGCTTACTTCACTTCATATAATGACCTTCAGCTCCATCCATATTGCTGCAAATGACATTATTTCATTTTTTATGGCTGAATGAATAGTATTCCATCATGTGCATATACCAGATGTTCTTTGTCTACTGACGGACACTTAGGTTGATTTTATACTTGGCTATTGCAAATAGTGCTGCAATAAAATGGGCGTATAGATATCCCTTTGAAATACTGATTTCCTTTGCTTTGGATAAATACCTAGTAGTAGGATTGGTGGATTGTATGGTAATTCTATGTTTAATTTTTTTTTTTTTTTGAAATCTCCATGCTGTTTTCCACAGTGGCTGTACTTGTTTACATTCCCACCAACAGAGAATCAGAGTTGCCTTTTCTCTGCATCTTTGGTAGTATTATTATTATTTTGGTAGTATTATTATTTTTTTCTTTTTAATAATAACCATTCTAACTGAGTTAAGATGATAAATCATTATAATTTTGATTCGCAATTTTCTAACCATTAGTGATGTTGAGCATTTTAAAAAATATACCTGTTCAACAAATCATGTGTGACGCCTGTAGGGATGTAACTGTACCTTTCAAATATTGTTTTCATATTGCTGTGATGGGGATTTGAGGTTCCCTATGTACCACTGTTTTCAGAAACTGTAGTTTTATACAGGTGCCGACCCTCATTGTGATGTATGTGCTCTGCACATTGACAAGCCGACCGCCATGATAAGTGTTTATCGTGTATAAAGACGCCACTGGACTGGATGTACACAATTGTTAAAGGAATTAAAAACTATTAAAAATGTGTCTTGAAAACAAATAAAAATAAAAAAATAAAAATATACCTGTTGGCCAGTTATATGTCTTCTTTTGAAAAATGTCTATTCATGTCTTTTGCCCGCTTTTAAACTGGATTATTTACTACTGAGTTGAGTTTCTTGTACACTCTGGATATTAGTCCCTTTTTAGATAAATAGTTTACAAATATTTTCTTCCATTCAGGAAGTTGTTTCTTCACTCTGTTGATGGTTTCCTTTGCTGTGCAGAAGATTTTCAGATTAATATAGCCCCATTTGTCTATTTTTTGTTTTATTTGCCTGTGATTTTGAGGCTTTAGCCATAAAATCTTCACCTAGATCAATGCCCTGAATGTTTTGCTTATGTTTTCTTCTAGCAATTGTATAGCTGTAGGTCTTAAATTTAAGACTTTAATCCATCTTGAGTTTATTTTTGTATGTGGCGAGAGATAGCGGTCCACTTTCATTCTTCCGCATGCAGATATCTAGTATTCCCAGCACCATTTATTGAAGAGGGTGTACTTTCCCCAATGTATGTTCTTGGCACTTTTGTCAAAAAAGAGTTGGTGGTCCCCAGGGCCCCAAGATGATGTGCTTGGGCACTGCAGGGGTGAGGCAAAGTTGGGCTGGTGGGGCTTGTCCTCAGATCACTTGTTGATGTGTGCAGATGTTGGCTGTGGTAGGCAGGTGTGGGGTGATCACCAGGTCCCAGTGAAATGCTCAGGTGGAGGCAGCAGCAGCTGCACTATGGCCCCGCTTCTTGGGAGTGTGGTGCTGCTTTCAATGGCAGCAGCCACAGGCAGGTAGCTGGAAAGCGTGCACTTTGGCTCTAGGTGGCGCTGTGGGTGAGTAGCTTGACCTCAGGGCACTTGTAAATGCACAGGAGTCCCACAGCTGAGGCAAAGGGGTAACTGCTAATGGCTTGCACTTCAGCCTGGGCAGGAGCAGCTGGCAGCAACAGTGGCTGTGGCTGAGAGATGTCACTGGGGCTCCAGGGATGTGGAGACACAGGGGCTGTTGAGCCCCAAGGCTGGGTGAAGCCTGGTGAAGGATGGACTCTTAAAATGGACAAGCAATGGGGAAAGGATTCCCTGTTTAATAAATGGTGTTGGGAAAACTGGCTAGCCGTGTGCAGAAAGCAGAAACTGGACGCCTTCCTGACACCTTACACTAAAATTAACTCCAGATGGATTGCAGACTTAAACATAAGACCTAACATCATAAAAATCCTAGAAGAAAACCTAGGCAAAACCATTCAGGACATAGGCATAGGCAAGGACTTCATGACTAATACACCAAAAGCAATGGCAACAAAAGCCATAATAGACAAATAGGATCTAATTAAACTTCAGAACTTCTGTACAGCAAAAGAAACAATCATTAGAGTGAACCAGCACCCTACAGAATGGAAAAAAAATTTTGTAATCTACCCATCTGATAAAGGGCTAATATCCAGAATCTACAAAGAGCTAAAACAGATTTACAAGAAAAAACAAACAAACCCATTCAAAAGTGGGTGAAGAATATGAACAGACACTTTTCAAAAGAAGACATATATGAGGCCAACAAACATATGAAAAAATGCTCACCATCACTGGTCATTACAGAGATGCAAATCAAAACCACACTGAGATACCATCTCATCTCATGCCAGTTAGAATGGCGATCATTAAAATATCTGGAGACAACAGATGCTGGAAAGGATGTGGAGAAATAGGAACACTTTTGCACTGTTGGTGGGAGTGTAAATTAGTTCAGCCATTGTGGAAGACAGTGTGGCGATTCCTCAGGGACCTAGAAATAGAAATTCCATTTGACCCAGCAATCCCATTACTGGGTATATACCCAAAGGATTAAAATCGTTCTGTTATAAAGACACATGCACACGTATGTTCATTGTGGTACTGTTTACAATGGCAAAGATTGGAATCAACCCAAATGCCCATCAATGATAGACTGGATAAAGAAACTGTGGCACATACACACCATGGAATACTAGCAGCCATAAAAAACAATGAGTTAATGTCCCTTGCAAGGACATGGATGAATCTGGAAACCGTCATTCTCAGCAAACTGACACAGAACAGAAAACCAAACACCGCATGTTCTCACTCATAGGCCAGTGTTGAACAATGAGAACATGTGGACACAGGGAGGGGAGCATCACACACTGGCGTCTGTTGGTGGGGCTAGGGGAGGGAGAGCAGGGGGTGGGGAGGGTTGGGAAGGATAACAGGAGGAGAAATGCCAGACGTAGGTGATGAGGGGATGGAGGCAGCAAACCACCTTGCCGTGTGTTTACATATGCAACAATCCTGCATCATCTGCACATGTACCCCAGAACCAAAAGTGCAACAAAAAGGAAAAAAAAAATGGTGCCATGCTGTGGCTGCTGAGGACTCAGGGGGTGTGTGAGATCCAGCATGAGCTCCCCTCTCTGGAGCAGTGCCAACTAACAGTCTCCAGGCAGCTTCCTGTGTTAGTCTCAGGGCCTGGGAGGGTCAAGGGGCTCTCCTGTGGCTAAGATTGCAGGAGTCTATCGTGGAAATGTGAACCACTGGGAGTCTCTCACTTACCCTTTCTCCTGCACTGGGAGGCCTCTCAAGGCTCTCAGCTGATCCTGGATGTGCAAGTTGCTTAACTTCCCTCTTTTTCCTTGTGTTAGATGTTTCTTGTCATTCATCTGTTGAAGTCCAGTGTTCTGTCTTACATGACCTATTCAAAGTGTGACTATCTACTCACTATTTTGGTTCTTCTTTGTGGAGGAGGCAAGTACCTGATGCCTCTATGCCTCTAGTCAGCCATTTCAAAGCCCCTCTTCTTCCAAATGTCCTTTCTAGGAATTTGGTAGGAGAGATTTTAATACAAGGATTTAGAGGTTCGCAACCCTTTGTCAGAGCTACAGAAATACAGTTCAGGGAAGCTTCTGCTGGAGTTTATAAAAACAAGAAGTGGCAGGATTATAAGAAAGTCCATATGACCATCTCAGTTGCCGGAAGTACTGAAAAAAGTGATTCATAGGAATTTACCCAGAACCTAAAATAAACATGAATCTCAAAGAAAGCCACCATCACTAATCTCAGCTGCTCACAGCTTTAAAAGAGTGATTTTTCAGAAAGTTACCTCAAGCCACTGCAAAACTTTTATCTAAATTATCTGTTCATGCAGCTGTTCACAATTGTCATCCATTGTTCAGAGTTGCTAACTGGCTCTTCTGTTTTGTCTTCATGATCTCACACAAGTGCCTTTTTTTGTTGTTTTGAAAGACTTTAATTTGGAATTACACAAGGAAAGGGTTTCTGGGAAATGTAGTTTTAGATTTCTTCTATTCAATGAGGAGGAAACTGTAGGAGAGGATGGCAGTAATAACAAGCAGACAGAACAATAAAAACAAAACTACAAAATTGTATTAAAATCCCTCTTTGTTGGAGCACCACAGTGGTTTTATTTTTCACTGAGCTGCCCCGATGGATATACTTATGATGGGGAGATAATAATAATAACATTATTAAATTAGCATCATAAACAATATAATAAACTGATAACAATATAATAAACTGATAAGTGCTTTGCATATATTGACATTTAATCCTCATAACAACTCTATAAAAGTGAGTGGAAATATTACACTAAATTTTTATGCTGGAGACCCAAGGCAGAAAAGGTTAAGCAAATTGCTCAAGGTTTTGTAGCTAGAAACTAGTAGAGTCAGGATTTATATACAGGTAGTCTGACTCCAGAATCCTTGCTGTTAAACACTGTACTTTTGTATCTATTGTATCTTCCTTTCCTTCCTTCACCTTGTCTTTTATCTATCATTTAATTACAGCTAATCATGTCATTGTTCTTAGTGTTTGACTTCAAACTAACAATAAGCTAAATAATAGTATGCCTCTATTACTTTATATATTAACTTTAATGTTATTTTTGCCCTGAATATTAAAAATAAAGGAAAAAGTACACAAAGATGAATTCCCAGCTCTTCACTTCTCCTACCAAATTTCATTCCCAAAGATTATTACATTTGTAACCCATTCTGGTACCATAACCCCCACAGTTGTTTTAATTTTAGTCCTATGGGGTTAATACTGAAGAGTCATTTTGATAAGTTTTTCCCAGTTATTTCTTCATTGACTAGATTATTGCAACTGTCTTTATTTCCTTGAAGATTTTATGAAGATTTTCTTCTAGAATTGATTGTGGTTGTGGAGTGATATAAAGCCAGTCTAATTATTTTCTCCATACCAGTTACTTGATATTTCTGCCTGAATATCCAAACGGCTCTTCCTCTTTGAGATTCAAGTATTTTACTATGGTATACCTCAGCGTTCACCATTCAGGGTCAATTTTTGAGGAGATGTAGTGAATACTTTCAATATGTGGATTCTAGTTTTATCTTTATTTCTGGAAAAGCTTTTTGTTTATACCATAACTTGGTCCTTCTCTTTTATTACTTAAAAAAAATCTCGTTGAGAAATTTCAATTGGGTGTACATTGAAATTTTTCTTTCTTCTATGTTATTTTCTCTTTGATTCTGATAGCACCTATTTTTTCAGTTAAATTCTGCTTATTAGGCCAGCCATAGTGGCTCATGTCTGTTATTCCAGCATTTTGGGTGGCCAAGGCAGGAGATCGCTTGAGCCCAGTAGTTTAAGACCAGCCTGGACAACATAGAGAGACCCCATCTCTACAAAAAAATATAAGAAAAATTAGCTAGGTGTGGTGGTGCGTACCTGCAGTCCCAGTTACTTGGTAGGCTGAGGTGGGAGAATCACTTGAGCCCAGGAGTTCACGGCTGCAGTGAGTTATAATTGTTCCACTACACTCCAGCCTGGGCAACAGACAGAGAACCTGTCTCAGACTTAAAACAAAAACAAAAACACCTGCGTACTTTTTCTTACTCTATTTGTAACTCACTAAGTTTATGCTAGTATCTATTTTTCCTTGTGCTAGTTCTAATTTTGCCTTCATTTCTGTGTTGTGTTTTCTTTCCTTTGATTTTTTTTCTGAAGTGTTCAAGATTGTCATATCTTCATCTATTGTCTCTTAATATATTATGATAGCTCTTGCATCTCTATGCTCTTCTAGAGAGGATATTGCTTTGATGATTAAAAAAATTATGGTGAAATGTTTTGCCATAGGTTTCATCTCTAATGTTGCAACATTGTTCTTGTAAATTTAAAACAAAATACCACGTGCTTTTTTCTGTCACTATTTCCCATATTTCTGGAAGTATAACTGTATAGATTCTGTTTCTGTAGGTTTTTTGGTGTCGTTGTTGTTGTTGTTATTTTTGAATCGGCTGTTTTTTTTTTTTTTTTTTCAGCAAGCTATTTGTAAGAAGTTCTTGTCTTAGAGAGGACTGGACTCTATTTTTAGGTACAGGTAGATTTGTTTGTGCCTGAGGATTTTTGTGAGTTGTTCTTTTAATTTTTATTTTTTCCTAGCCAAAGGAAATAGTCACCTGTAGATGGTTTTCACAATACCAATCACAATGCCACAAATACAGGTTGCTTCCTGGAAATACGAATCGTCTGTGGGATTCCACATTCACTATTACCCCTCTTGTTTCTAAGAAGAAAATCAGATCTGGAGAAACTCAAACTGTCATTGCATGAACACTTTTTCCACTGTTGAAATTTGAGAAGCTGTCATTTTACATATCAATATGCCCACCTTACATTATGAAATTGAAATTTTCTGGCTCTTTGTAAAATTTGCTGTCATGTTTCTCCTTTCAGTTTCTTTCTGCATCCATGCTCGATTTTAAAAGAAAACATAGTGATATTTTCCTAGATGTCTTAAAGTTTTTTATTTATAATTTAATTTTACTGTTATTGGGTAAATTGTTCTATAGTGTTTTGATCATTTTATATTTATTGGGACTTGTGTAATGATGCTGCAAATAGTCTATGTTGGTGAACATACCATATTCATTTTAAGGAAGGTGTATTTGGCAGTTAATTAGTATTCAAACAATATCATTTAGGTCAGATAGTTAGCATAGCTATTTGGATTCTCTATGCCTTTACTGAATTTTTATTTAAATTGTTCTGTCAATTTGTAAAACTGTGTTTAAAAAAACTCTTACTATGGCTGTGGAAATGTCTATTTCTCCCTTTAGTTCTGTCAATAATACATTGAAAATCTCTTGTTAGCATATACACACTAAAATTTGTTTTGATTTTCTGGATAATTGAATCCTTTTTATTTTGAAATGTCCCCCTGTGTCTCTAGTAATAATTTTGGTATTTACGCATATTTTATCTGACATTAATATAATTACTCAGCCTTCTTATGCTTAGTGTTTGTACGGTATATCTTTTTCTATCTATTTACTCCCAGCCTGTGTTTTATACTTAAAACACAATATTTATGGACAAGGCACAGTTAATTATTGTTGTTTTATTTATTCTGATAACATTTGACTCTTAATTGAAGTATTTAAGTCATTTACAGATAGCATCATTATATATATGGTTTGATTAAGGCCTAATATTTTATTATTTGTTTTAGGTTGGTTTCTTGTGGTTTTTATTCATATGCTCCCCTTTCCTGCTATTTTTCGAATTGGTTAATAATTTTTAGATTAACCATTTATCTGTCATTTTCTTTTGTCAATTGACTTTTAAGTGACACTTCTTTGCATTGGATGATTTTTTAATAATCTGTGTGAAAGTTCACTGATTCTTTCCTTTGTCATCTCAATTGTAATAGTAAGCCCGTTCAGTAAAATTTTTATTTTAGATTGCATTTTTTAGTTTTAAAAGTTACATTTGTGGGGTCAGTTGGGGGGAAATAGGGGAGGGAGGGTGGGGGGTGGGAAGCTGGGGAGAGATAGCAAGGGGAGAAATGCCAGATGTAGGTGATGGGGAGGAAGGCAGCAAATCACACTGCCATGTGTGTTCCTATGCAACAATTTTGCATGTTCTTCACATGTACCCCAAAACCTAAAATGCAATAAAATAAATAAATGGAAAAAAAAAGTTACATTTGTTTCATTTATAGTTAGTATATCTCTTCTGTAATTTTCCACTTTTCATTCATCTACAATGTATTTTTTTAAACAGCACTAAGCATAGTTATATACAAATGGTTTAAAGTCCTAGACTGATAATTCTAACACCTAGGTTATCTCAGAATTGGCATATGCTGGTTGCATTTTCTTTGAGATGGGGTTGCATTGTCCTAGCTTTTATTTTGAATATTATGTTTTGAAGATTCTGGATTTTGTTATATTATTCCTACTACTGTTGATATTTTTGTTTTAGCAGGCTAAATGTGGTTAGATTCAGGCTGAAAACTGTCATACTTGTTATAAGCATTAGCCCAGAACTAAGTTCAGTTTCTTAGGCCTTAGCTACAAGCTGATTTCAGCTTTCCCCCTGCATGTAGAGTTCAGATGTAAACTGGAGACTCAGGCTGAATATTGGGGTTTCTTTTCTTTCCTAGATTACTCCCTCATTCTCTTTCAATCTTTATTGCTGTGGGTTCCTTCACCTGAATGTTTTAGCTCCCCAAATATGTCTTTTGTCCCATAGCACCAACCAAAACAATTCTGGCTGCTCTCAGTGTAAAGTTACAAAAAAAATGGGATTCCAGGCCGGGCGCGGTGGCTCACGCCTGTAATCCCAGCACTTTGGGAGGCCGAGGCGGGTGGATCACGAGGTCAAGAGATCGAGACCATCCTGGTCAACATGGTGAAACCCCGTCTCTACCAAAAATACAAAAATTAGCTGGGCATGGTGGCGCATGCCTATAATCCCAGCTACTGAGGAGGCTGAGGCAGGAGAATTGCCTGGACCCAGGAGGCGGAGGTTGCGGTGAGCCGAGATCGCGCCATTGCACTCCAGCCTGCGGAACAAGAGTGAAACTCTGTCTCAAAAAAAAAAAAAAAAAAAAAAAAAAATGGGATTCCATGGGATTACTTGCTACCAGTTTCTATTCCCCAGGAATATCTACCTACATTTGTTCAGTCTGAAAAACACTCAGGTAGTTTTTTAAATATACTTTTTATAGAATGCATAGCTATTACATGCTGGGGGATCAGGTAATTAAGCTCCCATTCCTTCTTAAGAGAAACAGAATTTCTCTCAAAGCATAATGAATCATAAAGACCAAAAGGAAAGAAGTAAACATTTACACTAGACAAATATAATCAACCAAGAATAGTACAATTAAAGTAATAACAACAGAATAAATATTAAATAAACATTATTATGCATAAAGTCACCCACTATCAAAGGATAAAAATTATTTAGAATATTGATGTGCTTACCAGAGCTTCAAAATTACTTAAAACAAAAATGGATAGGACTATAACGAGGAACTGAGAAAATCACACTTATATTAATAAACTTCTTTCTGTAATTGATAAACACATTACTATGAAGATATAGAAAGTTTAAACTATGCTATTAATAAGGGTGAGTTCTTGAGATGTTATATATATTGATTTCAGTTATTTACTTTCTGGAATAAAATCTGTGTATGATGAATGATAGCTTATACAATTTTATTTTCTCTACCTATTCTTCATCTTCCATAGTATATATTGTTTTTAAACTTTTAGAACTAATTAAATTTCTATGGGGAAAAAAGCACCAAACATTAAAAGGACATTAAAGTTAAATATGTTCAAAAAGATTTTTTAATATCTAGAATTATGTGTGATGCGGATTTAAGGAACAAACAAAAAACACACCCTTTCCCCATTTTGATCAATAATATGAAAGCCTCAAGAACTAAGAGTACATTTGTAACATAGACAGCTGAGCTTCATGCAGACATTAATGAAAATAGTGTTTGGCATTTAACTCCTGAAAATAAAGCTGCTGAATAGAACTACTTCAGTGATCAATATTGTCTAATTCAGAACTAGAAGCCTTTGTAGTTGTAAAGACAAGGAAAAAATAAATCAATTGAGAAAATATTCCAGCTGTGTTAGGTTTCTCAACTTAAAAAAAATGCTATTTATTCTCTTAGTGCATATTCTCCACTAGTACCTATAATGTAGTGAAATAAATACATTTTAAGAACAACAGTATGCCCATGCTACAGTAGAGATATCTGATCCATTAGGGGTTTCTGTCAAAACAGGATATGCCTTTGTGCAAATACTTCTCAAAAGTGATGTCAAATCACATTGATGCGTAATGTGTTACTGTCCATGTAATTAGTACAGTAAAGGTTTATTTCTCTATTTATAACATAATGAGTTTTACATAATCTCTACAATGGTGGCATTCTCGTTCATAAGTATTCTGATACGTTTTGAATGGGAAGAAAAATAAAAGTTATATATTGTGGTTTGAGAATTCACCATAACCAACTACATTCTATAGCTTAACATGAACTTCGTATATATTTTTAAAAGACTGCTGGTTTTTATCAGTTGTTAACCACTGTGTAAAACTATAGTTTTCCCTCCTACTTAAAAAGTCAGAGGTTTTTAACTCGTGTACTGTGAATAGTTGCTATTATGAATTATAGAGGTCATTAATTTCCCCACAAAATTTGGGGAGTATCGTACATATTTTGGAATACAGATTGGAATAAGTCTACTTTCAGGTGATTTTTCAGTGCTTCGTAAGAAATGTGTCTTTTATTTATGGCTGATTTTGAATCATTTGTTTTCCTTTACTCTACTATAATTTCACTATGATGCACCTAAGTATGTATTTTTTCCCGCTGGGGCTCTGTGTCCTTCTTGAATTTGAGGTCACATGCATTCCATCATTATGGAAAATTTTTCTCATCTCTTTGAAATTGGCTCACATCAATCATTCTATTTTCTTCTTCAAGATTTCCTACAAAAGGTATGGTATATTAGACTTTCTCCCTGTGTTCTTGACTCCTAAACCTTGCTTTCATATAGTTGATACATTTATTAGGCTGTGTTGTATTCTATACTCAATTCTATCTTTACTCTTGGCTAATCTGCTATTTAACCCATCAATTGAGGTTTTCTATATCAAAGACTTTATTTTCATTTATAAATGTTTACTCGTTTTGTTCAAATTGGCCTGTTTTTAATTAAGAATCTAATTTTTTCTTACACTTTAAATTCTTTCTTTTATGTAGTTTACTGTTTAAAATACTTATTTTGTACGGTCATTCTCAGATTGTTCTTTTGTTGTCTCAAATTCTGAGCAGACATAAAAAAGAAGAGAAACATTATCAAGCATTTGTGGTGATTGGGTTATTTCATTTCATGCTGTGTGATTTGAAAAAATTAACTCATCTTAAATGTGGTTCCATGAGAACCCCTTGTCACTTTGGTCATGGGAATATCCTTCCAAAGTGGTGTTGCATTTCACTTATATCATGTACTCTAGACTATCACTAGCTCAGAATCAAATTTAAGTCAATTTCTTGCATGACTGGGCCATATAAGAACTACTGGTGTTTTTGTTATAACTCCAAGTAAGGAATGGATCAACGTCCTGAATTCAAATGGAAAGCTTTCCTTTAATGTGGAGCAATAAGGTCCCTTGTTATTTCTTGTGGCGAGTGGATGGATTTTAAGTTTCCCATTTTGCCTAAAGTATAAACTTTGAGGGTCCCATCTTTATGTAGGAATCTCATTTCCAGTTCCCATTTGCATAGTCCCAAGGCCTTGAATTATTCCTTTACATGTTTTTTTTATGATCAAGTAGCTTCATCACCCAATAACCTCCAAATCTTTCCCTGCCCAATTTTTTTTGGGAGAGACAATGAGTAAACACATTGCTTACTTCTCTGACTTTCCATTCTCGTCCTCCTCTTCCTTCTCCACTCCCTTTTCTTGTTCCTTTTCTTCATATTCTTTGCATATAACATGTTAGTTTTTCTTCTCGTAAAGTCTTATATGTTTTTAAAATAATATATTTTATAAATTCTATTTTATTTTCTAATTGACAAATAATAATTGTACATATTCATTAGATCCATAGCGATGTTTTAATACATATAATGTATAGTGACAAATCAAGGTAATTAGTATATACATTATCTCAAATATTTATTATTTCCTTGTGTTTGGAACAATTCAATATCTTCATTCTAGCAATTGAAACTTATAAGATATTGATTGTTGTTCGCTGTAGTCATCCTATAGTGGTATAGGACACTATAACTTATTTGTCCTATCTAGCTGTAATTTTGTATCCTTTAGCAAAGTCTACTATAAGCTTTTTAAACAATAGTTTTTCTAGCACTTAAAAAATGTTTGTGGAGTACAGTTTCCAGATGAATTTAGATGACCACATTGACAATATCAGAAATCCCTGTTGAAATTATCCGGTTTTCACAGTGTAGATTGGTATTTACTTTATCACTCTTATATAATGTTTAAACTGGAAAGAAATTAGTTTATAATATATTCCAGAAATTCCAAACTGTAAGCTTCTAGGAGTCAGAAAAGAGACAAAAATGTGTGAAATGTCTGGATGCAAGACAGTAAGACGTGGTGGGACCTTGTTGTACACCTGAAAAGGGTTTGACCCACCTAAGGGCATTTGAAAACATCTAACACTAATCTGGACAAACAGAATGCTGTTTATAGTCTCTGATTATATATTAACTCCCTTATTCTATATATAATGAAATTGAGAACAGAATATATTTTGCTTAATTAGCACAGGTGATCACTTGAGTCCCCTTCCCAACTGTCATGACTACCATAAACTTATGAAACAACCAGCAAATCTTGCAAACTTTATAGTGAAATATTAGATTGTTTGGTACAGACTACATAGTATAGGAATTCAGGAAAGTGACAGAGAAAGTATTAAACTTTTCAGTATTATCATCCTCAGCTCTCAAATACTGGACCTTAAAATCCTCTTTTAGCTGCAAAATGGTATCTTATTTTCTTATAAAATGATCACTAATTAGCTTAGCTTGATTGTAGATAATGCTTAGCAAAGATGTGGCTGTGAATAAATATTCCTTTACCCAAAATGGGTAAGATCTAGAGGTATCATTTCTTTTGTCAAATAAAGCCCAACCAAGAATCTCAATGTGAAGCAAAGCACATTCTTTTTTTTTTTTTTTTTTTGGGGGCGGGGTTTCGCTCTTGTTACCCAGGCTGGAGTGCAATGGCGCGATCTCGGCTCACCGCAACCTCCGCCTCCTGGGTTCAGGCAATTCTCCTGCCTCAGCCTCCTGAGTAGCTGGGATTACAGGCACGCGCCACCATGCCCAGCTGAATTTTTGTATTTTTAGTAGAGACGGGGTTTCACCATGTTGACCAGGATGGTCTCGATCTCTTGACCTCGTAACCCACCCTCCCCGGCCTCCCTAAGTGCTGGGATTACAGGCGTGAGCCACTGCGCCCGGCCGCAAAGCACATTCTTAATCATGACTGCTGAGATAGAGACTGTGGACTTCAACACAAAGATGGAGAAAGATGTATCAAGAGGGGACAGAGCATTACTCAGATGTTATTAGCTGCTTTTCCTGCATAATGTTGCCACCCTTGATCAAGCATCTCCTTAGAAGAACATCAAAGAGTCCAGAGAAACTTCTGAAGGATACTTTTTCTCCAGTGAATGCAAACATTGTACAAGAGGATTTTCCAAGAAAAGAGTAATTCATTCTTATCTATGACACTGCACAGTTACAAATAAAATTATCTATCTTATTTATTCCTCAGAAAAACTTTCTGAAGTTATAGTAATTATGGATCTATTATTTATATGAAGGTACTGAAGGCCATGCAAAGTATATATTTTTTAATGAATTCACATGATCAGTAAGTAGCAGAACCAATACTCTAATTCAGATGTTATGATTACAAATCATGCTTTTTTATATTCCTGCATGCTACCATCACACATATCAATTTACCAGATAGGCAAGATCAAAATTGAACCTTACTGTGTTATTTTTGTTAAAATGAATGTTTCCTATCTCATACGTGCTAACATTAATTTGACAAATGTGTTCCCTTGGCTCATAAATAATTTTGGTTTTTATTGTACATACCACATTGTTCAACCTTGATTCAGGTGGCCCAGTTTTTATTTTTGTTTTTAACTTTTTGGAGAGAAAAATCTGGAATTTCTAGCGGAACTTTTTGTTCGAGAACAATTAATCATAATATATTTTAATGAGAAAAAATAGCAAGTCATGTGGAAAATGGAGAAATAGTCTAGGCTTAATGTAAGGAAATGAGAAAACTATATTTGTAAATAAAATTGTCTTTGATAAACATCATCTTAAGAGGCAGTGAGAGATTGTATACTGGGAAGAAATGAGAACTTAGACTAAAAGCTTCACACATTACAATCTTAAAACTGGATCAAATTTACCTCCACCAAACAACTTCTCTAATTGATATGAATGCTGATCACATTTTTACTTTGTGATCTCTCAGGCCATAGGCCACATGTATTAAGTAGCACTTGTTGATCGGCTTTGAATCAAATATTTACTGAGCCTGGTTCGACATTTGAAGCTTCAGGGAGCTACAGGGGGGAATAAAGGACAAGGGAAATTCACAAATTACTAGATGGTAGACTATTTATTTTGCATTTTCAAAAAAGCATCAAGAAAGAGTGTGGGTCTAAGATGAGGAAAGTGTCATTTGCAGGGGACATGAAATTAGTTTGCTCTCAAAATCAATCAATATTTCTAATTAGTTCTGATGTGTGTATACAATTTTGATTCCATTTTCACTCACGTACAAAGGAGTTTTAGATGACTGATTTGCAAATATGCCTTTAAGTATTTATATTTACTTTCCTTCATAGATCATAATATTCTAAAGTTGTGAACCCTGTTCTTTTGTATCTACACGAACACATACGTGTATACACACATAATCTCCTGCTGTGTACTATATTTTGCTTACACTGACTATAGAAAGTAGATGTTTGAATAACCTATGGCACAGTAGGAAGTCATCACAAGAACATGAAGAGAGGTGTGATGGGATAAAAAGAAACTAATTTTAGTGTTGGTCATTTCATTATGCTGTGGTACCAGGCACAAGGGTAAAGAGGGTCAGAAAGAAAGTTATAACCAAGTAATTTGGTAACCAGAACATGAACAGAGTCTACAAGCCTAGTGACAGGGAGAAGGGCTTAGGAAATGATAAAGCAGTGGCAATAGACTAAGTTATGCTTTGAATATGTAGTAAGCAGTAGAAAATGATCCTGATGTGGCATGCTTGATTTCAGAGGATATGATATTGCCTTTCTCAGAGAAAAAGACATAAGACACAGAAAAGATCAGTTTCATTTTCACTCTTTGCCTTTGATTAGAAGAATTGTAGTAATTAGATAGATTTGAAACTGGGAAGAAAATCAATGAAACTAGTTATGATGACATACATGCATGCATACATTTATTTATTTATTTATTTATTTATTATTTTGAGGCAGAGTCTTACTCTCGCCTAGGCTAGAGAGCAGTGGAGTGGATTCTGGGCTCACTGCAACCTCCGCCTCCCCAGCTCAAAAGAGCCTCCCACCTTGGCTTCCTAAGTAGCTGGGACTACAGGCACATGCCACCACATCCAGCTAATTTTTATATTTTTCTAGAGACGGAGTTTTACCATCTTGCCCAGGCTGGTTTTGAACACTTGGGCTCAAGCAGTTCGCTTGCGTCCACCTCCTAAAGTTCTGGGATTACAGGCGTGAGCCACTGCACCCGATAGCACTAAATATTTTTAAAGTGGAGGTGTTTCACTTCATTCATACACTCATTAAATACAAGTTTCTTCAATACTCGTTTATCAGGCACTATTCTAAACACGGAGAGTGCCAAGCTGAATAATATATGTTCTGTATCTCAAGGGGTTCTAAAAGATTTTGTTCAGTAAACAAATGCTTTGTTTTTCTACTACTGATTTATGTGTTTAGATACAACCAGAGAAATAGAAAGGAAACAATATTAGAGTTGCCTGTGTAGTAAAATAAGTCACGGTAAGTAGTTTAATAAGACACAGAAAAGTCCCATTTAACAGGAGGATCCCACTCTTATTTGGGTTTTGATAGGTTAGGGGCAAACACATTTACATGGGCAAAGTGGGATATAATAGTCCAGATCACAGGGAATGGGCTAGTTGGTTTCTTGATCTGAGCACAGTAAAGGGATTCCACTTTATAACCAAGGCTTTGCATTATAGCCACTGATGTTGAAAACAAGGAAACATCACAAGTGAATACTAGGACTCCAAGCTCAGGCTGAGGCTGCAAGTACTGATGGTAAATATTTCCTTAAGTATAAGTCAAAGTAGTAGCTCCAGTTTTTAGACTTCAGATAGTCTTTGTGTGGTTTTGCAGTAATAATCTATTTCTCATACTCTAAGAAGAAGCAATGTAATGTGAATCTCCTTCACAATTTATTTTTAAGATGACATTCACTATTAAACTATCAGTTCAAATTCTTGTTTGTGGCAAAACTAGGAGACTTACTATTTTCTTCAGCAGTTTTCTTTGCTGGAATTTAATGTGCTAATATAATTCCTGAATGGCTCAATGATATCATGTAAGTCTCTGCTAAGTGAAGAATGTGAAATGTGGAATGAAAACTTTTTACAAGCAAAATTATTTGAAAGATAAATTCATCTTAAATGTGAAAATGTGTTCTAGCTAAGTAGAAAGGAAATTATTTTTTCATCAGGCTTATATCCTATTACCACTTTTGAAAATGAAGCATTACAACATTACTAATTTGCTGTTTTAGTGGTAGTGAACATTTGTGGACATGTTTTTGGGGGCATTCACTTACATTTCTCTTAGATATATATGTAAGAATGGATGTGCTAGGTCATATGGTAACTTTATATTTACCTTTTTTGCTTTTTATTGAGGTGAAATTCAATTAAATAAAACCCATCATTTCAATAATTTTAAAGTATGCAATTCATTGGCTTCTAGTGCATTCACAATATGGGGCAACCAATAACTATATCTAATTCCTGGACATTTTTATCACTGTAAAACAAAATCCTGTACCCATTAAACAATCAGTCTCCATTTCTCTCTGCCCCTATTCCCTGGAAACAACAATCTGATTTCCATCTCTAGGGAATGGCCTATTCTGGACATTTATATAAATGGAATCATACAATATATGGCTTTTAGTGTCTGGCTTATTCTATTTAGCAAGTTGTTTTCTAGGTCCCTTTATGTTGTAGCATGAATCAGTACTTTACTCCTCTCATGATAAAATAATAAATTCCATTGTATGGGTATATCACATTAATGGATTAATATTTATGAAGCCATTGATAGACATTTGTATTGATTCTTCTTTTTGGTTATATGTGAATAATGCTGCTATAAACATTTATGTACAAATTATTCAAATACTAGTTTTAAATTCTTTCAGGCATATACCTGGGAATTGGATTGCTAACTTAAATGGTAATTCTATGTTTAAAATTTTGGGTAATTGCTGCACTGTTTCCTGCAGAGGCTGCATGACTTCAAATTCCATGCAGCACTGTATGAGTGTTCCAGTTTCTCCAAATCCTCGCCACCACTTGTTATTTTCTCTGTTTCATAGTAGCCATTCTAATGAGTGTCACATTGTGTTTTTAATTTGCATTTCCCTAACAATTGGTGATATTGGACTTTTTTTTTTTTTTTTTTTTTTTTGACACGGTTTCACTCTGTCACACAGGCTAGAATGCAGTGACATGATCACAGCTTACTGCAGTTTTGACTGCACAGGCTCAAACTATCCTCCCAGTTCAGCCTGCTTTGTAGCTGGGACTTCAGGCACATGCTACCACACCTGACTAATTCATTTTGTGTTTTTTGTGGAGATGGAGTTTTGCCATGTTGCCCAGGCTGGTCTTGAACTCCTGGGCTCAAGAGACTTTCCTGTTTGCTTTGGCCTCTCAAATTGTTGAGATTACAGGCGTGAGACAGCATGCCCAGCTGAGCTTTTTTTAATGTACTAATTGATTATCTGTATTTCTTCTTTGGAGAAATGTCTATTGAAGTCTTTTGATTTTTTTTTTTAAATTAGATTGTTTATTTACTGTCATTGTTTAGTTGTAGGTGTTCTTTATATATTTTGGACACTAAACACTTGTCAGACATGTGATTTGTAAATATTTTCTCCCTGTCTGTGGGTTACCTTTTTCACTCTGTTGATTGTGTCTTTTCATGCACAGAAATTTTGAATTTTGTATAACCCAATTTATCTGTTTATTCTCTTGTTGCCTGTCTTTTTGGTGTCATATCCAAAGATATCCATACTCTTTTTTAATATAAGAATTTATTACCTTAAATGTATCTCTCAGTACTATTTTTGCTGTATTCCGTCAGTTTTAGTATGTTTTCATTTTAAATCATCTCAAAGTATTTTCTAATTTCCTTCATGGTTTCTTCAATGACCCATTAGTTAAGAGTACAGTCCTTAAATTGCATGTATTTGTGAATTTTCCAAACTTTCTATTGCTATCGTTTTCTAGTTTTATTCCATTTTGGTCAAAGAAGATATGTCATATGATTTCAAGCTTTTAAAATTTAATGAAAATTGCCGGGCGCGGTGGCTCAAGCCTGTAATCCCAGCACTTTGGGAGGCCGAGGCGGGTGGATCACGAGGTCAATAGATCGAGACCATCCTGGTCAACACGGTGAGACCCCGTCTCTACTAAAACTACAAAAAATTAGCTGGGCATGGTGGCGTGTGCCTGTAATCCCAGCTACTCAGGAGGCTGAGGCAGGAGAATTGCCTGAACCCAGGAGGCGGAGGTTGCGGTGAGCCGAGATCGCGCCATTGCACTCCGGCCTGGGTAACAAGAGCGAAACTCCGTCTCAAAAAAAAAAAAAAAAAAAAAAAAAATTTAATGAAAATTATTCTGTGTCCTAACATCTCTGGGAGATTGTTTCATGTGCATTTGAAAAGAACATGTATTTTGTTGTTGTTGGGTAGAATGTCATATATAGATATAACATTCACATCTCCTTCTAGATCCCCAATAAAATGTAAGATCTTTTCAAAGTCCCTATGGACATCTCGTTCCCAAGGTTTTTGGCTACCTTTTTTGGCCCCACCTGATATGCACCTTAAGTATCTGAATTAAAGCATTTTTCTCTAAATGTTTTTAACAAACATCCCAGGAAAAAGGCTCTTTTGCTGGGCCAGCTCCAAGTGCGGTAAAATAAAGACAGCCTAGCAAACGGTGTCTTCCAGTGAATCAAGACAAGTAAACAATGAGAATTTTTCTGGGACTGAGGCTTTGAAAAGGGCTCCAACTTTGTTCTGTCTCCTCTTAATGGCTGCCAGACTTCTGGTTTTCACCATGATTGTGGGTCGTTGTTTTTCAAGGCTCTTTCAGACCTCAATGGAGAAGTGTAGAAACTGAGCCAGTTAAAAAGCCACAAAGCTCACTCTTTGTACTGAGATTCAGCTTACTTTCTAAAATAAGTGCTCCCTGGGTTGCTGCAAGCTTTAAGTTAATTTCCAGCATCCTGAAAATGTTGATTTAGACAATTTTTGCCGTTGTTATTGTTGATTTTCAGATGTCCTCACTCTGCCATTTTTTTTTTTTTTTAAGACGGAGTTTCACTCATGTTACCCAGGCCGGAGTGCAATGGCGCGATCTCGGCTCACCGCAACCTCCGCCTCCTGGGTTCAGGCAATTCTCCTGCCTCAGCCTCCTGAGTAGATGGGATTACAGGCACGCACCACCATGCCCAGCTAATTTTTTGTATTTTTAGTAGAGACAGGGTTTCACCATGTTGACCAGGATGGTCTCGATCTCTTGACCTCGTGATCCACCCGCCTCGGCCTCCCAAATTGCTGGGATTACAGGCTTGAGCCACCGCGCCCGGCCCCACTCTGCCATTTTCATTGATATATTTTAGATTTTAGCACTTACTTGACTGATTACAGTTGACCCTTGAACACGGGTTTGAACTTATATGTGGATTTCCTTCTGCTTCTGCCACCCCTGAGACAGCAAAACCAACTCCTTCTCTTATTCCTTCTCTTCTGCCTACTCAACATAAAGATAATGAGGATGAAGATCTATACGGTGATTCACTTTTACTTAATGAATAGTAAACATATTTTTCTTTCTTATGATTTGCTTAAAAATATTTTTTCTCTAGCCTACTTTACTGTAAGAATCCAATACACAATACATGTAACATACAAAATCTGTGTTAATCAACTGTCTATGTAATCAGTAAGACTTTCAATCAACAATGAGAGTTCTTTTCCTGGGTAGCTTTCTTTTCGCAGAACTCTGCCCAAAATGTTCCAGCCCACTCAGCTTCCCTGATTTCCATCTCAATTCTGGGAAACAACCCTGTTCTGGATGAGCTGCTGCTACTACTCTCTGTTGTGAAGTGTGCCTACACACAGAAAGCCAGTAGTAATTACAGGGCTCAACTCACTTATTTTCCTTGTGTTGCATGTTGTCTAATGTATATTTCATATATTTGGTCTAATTTTCTAGTTATTTTCAGTGGGAAGATAAATCCCATCTCTGATATTTCACCATATCCAAAAATAAAAAATACATGTTATGCACTTCTCTACTGCCCACAGCACATTTCATTTCTAGTGTTATGGTGAGTGCTGAATAAATGTGTAAATATGGAGATGATTGAAGACATCCAGGACTTATCTTTTAATTTCAATATAATTATGACTCAGCCCTAACCTCAGATATAAATGGATCATTAATTTGGCAAGTGATCATTTTTTAGATTGAATTGCCTGTCTTGGCATTAAAATTTATGTATTGTGAAAATGCAAATTATATTTGAATGATCAAGTAGTATCAAGAAAGGCCATTTTATCCCTGAGATTTTCCTTGGAGAGACGTGGGTGACTCAAAAGTGTGTTCCCACTCACTCTCTTTTATCTCATAACTCTTTACTTCTCATTAAGAAAAATTTCCTTTCCTGCATTTTAGTAAGATAAAATCTTGATTAATCACAACCTAACTAAGCCTGTAATTGATGTATTTTTCTATGGTATTATATCTGTCTTTCTGTTTTATTTGTTCAAAGGAAACTAACAGCAAGAAAAATTTGCTGTATTCATTCAAAAGTAATGAGGGGAAAATGGAGAATTATGACAGTTTCTCTAGAAAACTTACCTTACTACTTTATAAAGTACTACAAATGGTGGAAAAAAGGGAATCATGAATCACATGCATACTCTCAGCTCCCATCCTAACACCATGCAAAGCCCTGCATTGCTTATATCCCCTTCCACATAAACTCTTCTGGCTTCCCTTGAATAAATTGTTTTCTATTCTATATTGTCTTTGAACTTCTTTTGAAGAGATGCTTCTCTTTGACATAATTTATGAGGGAAAAGAGGAGAAGAAAAGACAGACTGACTTTGTGGGGGTCTCATGTTCTCTGAAAAAAATGGAATCTTACAGTTGGATAACCAGAAATTAACAATTTTTTAATCTCAATTTTTTAATCTTTTGATATATTTGTTTATTCAACAAATTCCTATTCAAAACCTATGCTGTGCCTAGCCATGTGCTAAGGTGCTAGAGATTCAGAGATTAGATTCATTTCCAACTCTCTGAAAAGCTGAATATTTCAAACTATGGGGATTTCAGTGACTCCTAAAATCATTCGTTTCATTTCCAGGCTCCCTGGTAACCATATTTCTTTTTTCTTATGTTAAGCCTAGAGTCATTTACCTGCCATTTTGCACAATCCCTCTAGCTTTGTTCTCTGGACAACACTTAATAAGTCTATCTTACATAATAAGCTTTAAAATGCTCAACATTGCATTTAGTACATATCAGGTACTCAATAATGATTTGTCTAATGAGCAGATAAAGCTCGAATTGAGCTCTCATCCTCATGCTCCAATTATCTTTTCTAAACAAGTTCATTACTGATTTCTTGACTAAACAACCCCAGTTGGATTAAACATCACTAATGTGACATATTATTCAATCCTCAACAACCTTTCTAATTACTTTCCTCTGACATTTTAACTTGTTACAATTATCTTAAAGATGAGAGTGAAACCATATACTCCCAGGATCACTTAAAGGTAGAAGAGATGGCCTGAAGCATATATGCTGTTTTTCAGACACTTTATTCTAGTCACCTCTATCTGCTATATTTCAATTTATCAAGTGTTCACACTGAAATAGAACTTACAGCTTAATTTTAACTTATTCTTTATGGCTGAAAAAGTGAAATGCTGAATATTTGCCCAAGGTCACACAATTAATTAACAGTAGAATTCACAAGTGTTTTTCAAATTAGGAGTGTTATTGATTAGATAGGGAATATTTTGGAAAAGTCTGTCAGGACACTTACTGGAGTTAAGTGGGTAAGAGCCAGCAATGCTAAAATTGAACAACATCCAGGAAGGATTGCCCCATGTGAAATGAAAATAGAACCCCCATTGAGAAACACTGCAAGCTCAGATATGATGACTCCTACCTGTAGCATCATTCAAAATGATAATTTTGAGAACTCTGGTAAATTGAATTACAAGCCTCAATTCATGTGACTTGCTTTGGCTAATGGGATGTGAGTAGACCTAATACAAAGCAGGTACTTGAACTATGCTCACAAAATTGGATGTGGCCTCTTTTGCTTATGTCATCACCACCAGAAAACCGCTTGTCTCAGACAAAGATGAGAAACACGTGGAAATGAATATTACTTGTTACCATCGAGTCAGCCTAGATTAGCTGATATGAAAATGTAAAATAAATGTATATTGTTATATACCACTGAGATTTTGTCGTTCTACAATAGCTAATTGATATAAAACTCACAAAAATCTAGTGATTTGAACACTGTTTCCCAATGTGTGTTACATGATAGTAGCCTCCTAAGATGCTCTCAGGTTTGGTACAGATGGAAAACCCTGTGATCAAAGAACTTCAGGAAACAATGATTAGTTTTTCATATAACATATTATTCAGAAGTTCTACTGAAAAAAGTGCTATAAGTTTTTTTTAAAAAAATTTATTTGGAGCAGCCTAAAAAGAAAAGAATTGAAAATTAGCCTGAAATTAGCCTCAAAACATAGAACATTGTTGACAAAAGTAAAATCATTAAGGCACATTAATAGTTAAAAAAAAAAAGGGGGGGGTTAAAAAGTCAAAGAACTTGTTTAGTCCAGCAGATAAGGAGATTGGAAGTTGTCTCTCTATCCTAACAACAAGTAAAAATCTGAACAAACTGAAAAATCAATAACTTTTCTTAGATCTATAAGAGAAGTGAGGCTGTAGGGCAAACTGCTGCCTCCCTGAATTGGAGACAGACAAGTGAATACAGAGGCACAGTTTACTGGAGCAGAAACCCATTAGTAGAAACCTTTGTGGGTACTACTACCAGGGTAGGAAAACCTGAATGGTAATTAACAAATTGCTGGAGGCTCAGTGTGGACAAATTTGAAGGTGGAAAACTCCAGGGGGACTCAGTAGGGATTGGGGGGTCTGCACGTTTTTGCAAGTTTTACTTCCAAGAGCTTGATCATGTTCCAACAGAGAATATTGGAGAAAAATACCTCTGTGCTTCTGGCAATGGTAGAGAAGTGGACACTTTGAAATATGCCAGAGCATTCTGTTCTTTTAAATGAGTCCTACCCTTAGGAGAAAGTGTTTAACTAGAATCTGCACTACTAGAGCTTTTTCAGAACCTAAAAGACCCGTGAGAAGGGAAATACCCAATTCCAGCCCCCTCCAATTATCTTGTACCATCTAAGGGAGAAAAATTTTACAAAAAGAGAGAAACATTTGTGAAGCACACAGTCTAGAGACAGACTCAGTTAAAGATGGAGGCCTAATTATAGAACTATAGAAAACTTCCATGCCCCCACATTACTAAAAGCCTATTTACAACAGTTCTTTTACCCAGTACATCAAGTCTCAGTATCAACTAAAAGCTACAAGACATACTAAGTGGTAAAAAGCACAGTTTGAAAAGACAATACAAGCATCAGAACTAGACTCAGCTATGGCAGGGATGTTGGTATTTTCAGACTGGAGATTTAAAATAGCTATAATGTATACACTAAGTAAATAGTCATTATATAAGAATGACAGAGAGATGGAAATTCTAAGAATCAGAAATATACTAGAGATTAAAAACACTGTAACAGACATAATGAATGCCTTTGGTGGGCTTATGTGTAGACTAGTGTTGCTTAGGAAAGAATCTCTGAGCTTGAGGATTTCTCTGTAGAAACCTTCAAAACTGAACAGCAAACAGAAAAAAAAAATTACTACAGTAAAGACCAGAAAAGAGTATCCAGTAGCTGTGGGACAACTACAAAAGGTGTAAAATACAAGTAATGGGATACAAGAAGGAGAAGAGAGACAGAAAGGAACATAAGAAATATTTGAAGCAGGGACTGGCAAGATGGCCATCTAGGAACAGCTTTGGTCTACAGCTCCCAGCGAGATCAACACAGAAGGTTGGTGATTTCTGCATTTCCAACTGAGGTACCTGGCCCATCTCATGGGGACAGGTTAGACAGTGGGTGTAGCCCATGGGGAGCAAGCCAAAGAGGGTGGGAAATTGCCTCACCTGGGAAGCTCAGGAGGTTGGGAAACTCCCTCCCCTAGCCAAGGGAAGCCACAAAGGACTATGCCATGAGGAATGGTGCATTCCAGCCCAGACACTATGCTTTTCCCACAGTCTTTGCAACCTGCAGACCAGGAGATTCCCTCAGGCTCCTATACCACCAGGGCCCTGGGTTTCAAGCACAAAACTGGGCGGCCATTTGGGCAGTTGCAAAGCTAGCTATAGGAGCTTTTTTCCATACCCCAGTGGTGCCTGGAATGCCAGCGAGATGGAACCATTCACTCCCCTGCAAAGGGGGCTGAAGTGAGGGAGCCAAGTAGTCTAGCTCAGTGGATCCCACCCTCACAGAGTGCAGCAAGCTAATATCCACTGGCTTGAAATTCTTGCTACCAGCACAGCAGTAGGAAGTCGACCTGGGATACTGGAGCCTGGTGAGGGGAGGGACGTCAGCCATTACTGAGGCTTGAGTAGGTGGTTTTCCCCTCACAGTGTAAACAAAGCCACCAGTTAGAACTGGACAGAGCCCACTGCAGTGCCGCAAAAATACTGCAGCCAGACTGCTTCTCTGGATTCCTCCTCTCTGGTCAGGGTATCTCTGAAAGAAAGGCAATATCCCCAGACAGGGGCTTCTAGATAAAACTCCCAACTTCCTGGGACAGAGCACCTGGAGGAAGAAGCAGCTGTGGGCACAGCTTCAGCTGACTTAAATGTTCCTGTCTGCTGGCTCTGAAGAGAGCAATGGATCTTCCAGCACAGTGCCTGAGTTCTACTAAGGGAAAGACTGCTTCCTCAGGTGGGTCCCTGACCTCTGTGCCTCCTGACTGGGAGACACCTCCCAGCAGTGGTTGACAGAAGAGCTCCTGCTGGCACCTGTCGGGTACACCTCTGCGATGAAGTTTCCAGAGGAAGGAACAGGCAGGAATCTTTGCTGTTCTGTAGCCTCTGCTAGTGATAGCAGGCAAACAGGGTCTGACGGGGACCTCCAGCAAACTCCAGCAAGGCTGCAGCAGAGGGGCCTGACTGTTAGAAGGAAAACCAGCAAACAAAAAGGAATAGCATCATCATCAACAAAAAGAATATCCACACAAAAATCTCATCCAAAGGTCAGGAACATCAAAGACAAAAGGTAGATAAATCCACAAAGGTGAGGAAAAACCAGCACAAAAAGGCTGAAAATTCCAAAAATCAGAACACCTCTTCTCGTCCAAAGGATCGCAACTCCTCACCAGCAAGGGAACGAAACTGGACAGAAAAGGAGTTCAATGAATTGACAGAAGCAGGCTTCAGATGGTGGGTAATAACAAACTCCTCCAAGCTAAAGGAGCATGTTCTAACCCAATGCAAAGAAGCTAAGAACCTTGAAAAAAGTTAGAGGAATTGCTAACTAGAATAATCAGTTTAGAGAGGAACAAAAATGGCCTGATGGAGCTGAAAGACACAGCACAAAAACTTCATGAAGCATACAAAAGTATCAGTAGCTGAATTGATCAAGTGGAAAAAAGGATATCAGAGATTGAAGATCAACTTAATAAAATAAAGCGTGAAGACAAGATTAGAGGAAAAAGAATGAAAAGGAATGAAAAAGCCTCCAAGAAATATGGGACTATGTGAAAAGACGAAATCTATGTTTTATTGGTGTACCCAAAAGTGACAAGGAGAATGGAATCAAGTTGGGAAACACTACACTAATGTAAGCCAGAAACTCAGATCTATATAAAGAACAGAAGAGCATATCAAAGAAGCAATAAATAAGGGTAAAATAAAAACTTTGATTTTTAAAATTCTTAATTGAACTAATAGATATCAATTTGCTCAAAATAATAGATTAGTATTATTTTGTTACTATAAGGCACTCATACTACCCATAAAGCAATATAGTGCTTTTTAATAGTGGACATGGATTAGTTATAAATGTATATTGCAGGCTGGGCACAGTGGCTTATGCTTGTAATTCCAGCACTTTGGGAGGCTCAGGCCAGTGAATCACTTGAGGTCAGGAATTCGAGACCAGCCTGGCCAACATGGCAAAACTCTGTCTCTCATAAAAATACAAAAATTAGTCATGCCTGGTGGCACACACCTGTAATCCCAGCTACCTGGGTGGAGTGGGGTGTTGCCGAGTCAGGAGAATCACTTGAATTCGGGAGGCAGAGTAACAAATATGGTAGATATTAATCCAACTATATCAATAATTGCTTTCATTGTCAATGGCCTAAAGGCACCAACTAAAAAACAGAACTTGTCACAGTAGATAAAAAAAAAACAAGCCCCAGCTCTATGTTGTCCACAGGAAACCCACTTTAAATATAAAATAAAATTCAATTAAAAGTAAATAGATAAATATATTCCATGCCAAAACTAACTAAATGAAAGCAGAAGTAGCTTTATTAACTTCAGAGAAGGTAGAGTTCAGAGAAAGAAAAATTATCAGAAATAAAAAGGAGCATTATATAAAAATAAAGCAATCCATTCTCCAAAAAAACACAATCCTCAAATCTATGTGCCTAAGAAAAGAGCATCAAGATACATGAGGCAGAAATTCATAGAACTGCAAAAAATGAATGAATTCACTATTATGGTTGGATAAATCAATACCATTCTATCAGAAACGATCAGATAAAGCTGGCAAAACCAGTTACACCACAGTTAAAGTCAAAAACATTATCAATCAACTGCATATAATTGACTTCTATAGACTACTTCATTTAACAACAGAAGAATATGCATTCTCCTGAAGTGCACATGAAACATTCACCAAGATAGATCATGTTCTTGACAATAAAACAAATCTTAGCAATTTTAAAATAATGGAAATTATACAGTGCCTGCTCACCTGCTCTCAGGTCACAGAAATCAATAAGAGAATGACAGGTAGAAAATCCCAAATCACCTGGAGATTAAACAACATGCTTCTAAATAAGATATGGGTAGAAGAGATCTCAAGAGAAATATAAAAACATTTTGAAATAAAGGCTGGCTAGTCAAAATCACTGGGATGCAGCAAAGCGGTATATAAAGAGAAATTTATAGCATTCAATACATACATTAGAAAATAAGAAAGATCAAAAAGCAATCTAAGCTTCCACATTAGGAAACTAGAAAAATAAGTGCAAATCCAATCCAAAGTAAGAAGAAGAAGAAAATAAATAACAAAAATTAGACCAGAAAGCAATGAAACTAAAAACAGGAAATCAATAGAGAAAACCAATGAAACCAAAAGCTAGTTCTTTGAAATGGACAATAAAATCAATCAGCTTCTAGCCAGGGTAACTAACATTTAAAAAGGGCACAAATTACTAATATCAGAAATGTAACATAGTACATCAGTATAGATGACCTGGACCTTAAATACTTAAAGAATATTATGAACAACTTTATGCCCACAAATTTGATAAACTAGATGAAATGGACCAGTTCCTTGAAAGACAACATCTGCTGAAACTCACAACCTGAACAGGCCTATATCTAATAAATAAATTTGATCAGTAAATTATAACCTTCTCAGACAGAAAGCACCAGGCCCAGATGTATTCACTGATAAATTCTACCAAACATTTCAGGAAAAATCATACCCATTCTTTACAATCTTTTTCAGAAGATAGCAGCAAAAGGAATACATCCAATTCATTCTATGAGTCCTACATCATAGTATTATCAAAATCAGGCAGAAACATTGTAAGATAACTATAGATCAATATCTCTCATGAACACAGACACAAAAATCTTCAGCAAAATATTAGCAAATTTAATCCACTATTTTTTGTTAAAAGAATTATATACTATGACTAAATGGGGTTTTTCCCAGGAATGCAAGGCTAGTTTTACATTTGAAAATCAATTAAGGTACTCCATCACATTAACAGGCTAAAGAAAAAAAAATGCATGTTAATATCAATAGATTCAGAAAAAGCATTCGAAAAATCTAACACCCATTTATGACAAAAACTCTCAGTAAACTGAGTATAGAAGGGTAATTTTTTCAACTTGATAAAGAGTATCTTTAAAACACTTATAGTTATTATCATACTTAAAGGTGAGAAACTAAAAGGTTTCCCACCAAGATGAAGAACAAAGTAAAGATGTCTCCTCTCACTACTTTATAGCATCACAGTGGAAGTCCTAGCTCATGCAGTAAAACCGAAAAAAAAAAAAAAAAGGAATAGAAGGTATAAAGATAGTGAAGGAAGAAATAAATAAAACTCATTTTTGCAGATGACATGATTGTATATGTAAAAAATCTAAAAATCTTGACAAAGAAATCCTTGGAACTAATAAGCAATTATAGCAAGGTTATAGGATACAAGGTCAATATACAAAAGTCAATTGCTTTTCTATATACCAGCAATGAACAACTGAAATTTGAAATTAAAAACACAAAATCCTTTATATTGGCACCCCTCAAAATTAAATACTTAGGCTTAATTTCAACAAAATATTCACAAGATCTATTAGAGAAAATTACAAAACTATTTTTACATAAAGATTTCCTATACTTTATATTCATTGCAGCGTAGTTCATAATAACCAAGATTTGGAATCAAACTAAGTGCCTATCAACAGATGATTGGAAAAAGAAAATGTAGTACATATATGCCATGAAATATTATGCAGCCATAAAAAAGAATGAAATTATGTTTCTTGCAGCAACATGGATGGAGCTGTAGGCCATTATCCTTTAAGATTTGACTGCCCTGGTCGATTTCAGACTTGATGTTAATTCCTTTAACAAAAAATAGTGGATTAAATTTGCTAATATTTTGCTGAAGATTTTTGTGTCTGTGTTCATGAGAGATATTGATCTATAGTTTTCTTATAATGTTTCTGCCTGGTTTTGATAATACTATGATGTAGGACTCATAGAATGAATTGGATGTATTCCTTTTGCTGCTATCTTCTGAAAAAGATTGTAGGCCATTATCCTAAGTGAACTAAATCAGACACAGAAAATCCAATTATTGTATATTCTCATGCAATATTCTCATATAAAATGCTCTATTCTAAGCGAGAAATAAACAATGGGCACACATGGACATAAAAATGGAGATAATACACACTGGGGTCTCCAAAAGGAGAGGATTTGCGGGGAGGGTTTAAAAAATTAACTATGAGGTACAATGTCCACTGTTTTCGTGATGGGTACACTAGAAGCCCAAACCTTACCATTACTCAATATATCCATGTAATAAACCTGCATATGTACCCCCTGAATCTAAAATTATTTTTAAAAACCCTGATGAAAGTCATCAAAGACTAAATCAATGGCCATGTTTATGGATAAGAAGACACAATATTGTCAAGATATTGGTTCACTGTTACTTGATCTATAGATCGAACATAATCCCAAACAAAATCCCAGAAGGTAATTTTGTGTGTATCAACAAACAGTCTAAAATTTATGTGGAGATTCAAAAGACAGTGATTAGCCACCACAGTATTGAAGAATAACAAATTTGGAGGACCGATATTGTCCTAATTTAAGACTTACTATAAAGCTAAATTAATCAAGGTAGTGAGGTTTCAGCAAAAGAATAAACAAATAGATCCATAGAACAGAATAGGGAGCCAAGAAAGAGGCCCAAGTAATACTGTCAACTGAATTTTGACAAAGAAGCAAAGCTGGCATTGATTGTGGCTTTTGCAGGTGCATAGTGCAAGCTGTCAATGGATCTACCATTCTGGGGTCTGGAGGACAGAGGCCCTCTTCTCGTAGCTCCACTAAGGAGTGCCCCAGTGGGGGCTCTGTGTGGGGGTTACCATCTCACATTTCCCTTCTGCACCGCCCTAGCAGAGGTTCTCCATGAGGTATACTCTTAGCATTTGTTCTAGGAGTCGTGCTCTTTGGTATTTACCCAAAAAAGTTGAAAACTTATGTGCATGCAAAAACCTGCACATAGATATTTATGGCAGCTTTATTCATAATAGCCAAAACTTAGAAACAACCAAGATGTCCTTTAGAAAGTGAATGGATAAATAAATAATGGTAATCCAGACAGTGGAATATTATTCCACACTTTTAAAAAAAAACAGCCATCAAGACATAAAAAGAAATGAAGAAATCTAAAATCCGCATTAGTAAGCAAAAGAAGGCAAACTGAAAAGTCAACATAATGCATCATTCCAACTATACGACATTCTAGAAAAGGCAAAACTATGAAGATTGTATTAGTCTGTTCTCATGCTGCTAATAAAGACATACACAAGATTGGGTAATTTATAAAGGAAAGAGGTTTACTTCTCACATTTCCACATGGCTGGGAGGACTCACAATCATGGTGGAAAAGCAAAGAGGAACAAAGTCATGTTTTTCATAGCAGCAGGCAGAAGAGAGTTTGTACAGGGAAACTTCATGTATAAAACCATCAGATCTCGTGAGACTATTCACTATTATGAGTACAGTATAGGGGAACTGCCCACATGACCCAATTATTGCCACCTGGCCCCACCCTTGACATGTGCAGATTATTACAATTCATAGTGAGATTTGGGTGGCAACACAGTCAAACCATATCACTCTGCCCCTGGTCCCTCCCAAATCTCATGTCCTCACATTTCAAAACCAATCATGCTTTCCCAACAGTCCCCCAAAGTCTTATCTCATTTCAGCATTAACTTGAAAGTCCATAGTCCAAAGTCTTATCTGAGACAGGGCAAGTCTCTTCCACCTATGAGCCTGTAAGATCAAAAGCATGTTAGTTACTTCCTAGATACAATGAAGGTACAGTCATTGAGTAAATACACCCATTCCAAATGGGAGAAATTGGCCAAAACAAAGGGGCTACAGGCCCCCATGCAAGTCTGAAATCGACCAGGGCAGTCAAATCTTAAAGCTCCAAAATGATCTCCTTCAACTCCATGTCTCACATCCAGGTCATGCTGATGCAAAAGATGGGTTCCCATGGGCAGCTCCACTCCTGGCTGTTTTCATGGGCTGGAATTGATTGTCTGTGGCTTTTGCAGGTGCATGGTGCAAGCTGTCAATGGATCTACCATTCTGGGGTCTGGAGGACAGAGGCCCTCTTCTCATAGCTCCACTAAGGAGTGCCCCAGTGGGGACTCTGTGTGGGGGTTTACCATCTCACATTTTCCTTCTGCACTGCCCTAGCAGAGGTTCTCCATGAGGTATCCCCCAGATATCCTAAATCATCTCTCTCAAGTTCAAAGTTCCCCAGATCTCTAGGGCAGGGGCAAAATGCTGCCAGTATCTTTGCATAGCAAGAGTGACCTTTACTCCAGTTCCCAAAATGTTCATCATCTTCATCTGAGACCACCTCAGCCTGGACCTTATTGTTCATATCACTATCAGCATTTTGATCAAAGCCATTCAACAAGTTTCCAGGAAGTTCCAAACTTTCCCACATTTTCCTGTCTTCTTCTGAGTCCTCCAAACTGTCCCAACCTCTGCCTGTTACTCAGTTCCAAAGTTGCTTCTACATTTTCAGGCATCTTTACAACAGCACTGCATTCTACCAGTGTATATACAGTAAATACTAATTTACTGTATCAGTCTGTTTTCACACTGCTAATAAAGACATACCCAAGACTGGGTAATTTATAAAGGAAAAGGTTTTATTGACTCACAGCTCCACATGGCCAGGGAGACCTCACAATCATGATGGAAATTGAATGAGGAACAAAATCACATCTTACATGACAGCAGGCAAGAAAGAGCTTGTATGGGGAACTCTCACTTATAAAACCATCAGATCTCATGAGACTTATTTACTACCACAAGAACAGTAAGGGGGAAAAGTGCCCCCATTATTCAATTATCTCCACCTGGCCCCACCCTTGACACGTGAGGATCATTAAAATTTAAGCTGAGATTGGTTGGGGACACAGCCAAACCATATCAGAGATGATACAAAGATCAGTGGTTTCCAGGGTTATGGAGGAAGAAGGGGTGAACATGTGGAGTAAAGAGGATTTTTAAAGCAGTGAAACTACTATGTGTCATACTATAATGGAGTTTACATGTCATTATATATTTAACCAAACCCATAGAATGTACAAGACCAAGAGGAGATCCTAATGTCAAATACAGAGTTTGAGTGTAATGATGTGTCAGTGTAGGTCCATCAATTGTAAGAAATGTACCACTCTGGTTGGGGGATATTAACAGTGGAGAAAGCTATGCATGTCAGGGGGCATAAGCATAGGCAAAATATCTATACTACTGCTCAATTTGGCTGTGAATGTAAACTGCACTTAAAAATAAAGTTTATTAGGCTGGGCATGGTGGCTCACACCTATAATTCCAGCACCTTGGGAGGCCGAGGTGGGTGGATCACCTGATATCAGGAGTTCAAGACCACCCTGACCAATATGGTGAAACCCCATCTCTATTTAAAAAAATACAAAAAATTAGTCAGATGTGGTATCAGGCACCTATAACCCCAGCTACTCAGGAGGCTGAGGCAGTAAAATCGCTTGAACCCAAGAGGCAGAGGTTGCAGGGAGCCGAGATCACGCCATTGCATTCCAGCCTGGGCAACAAGAGTGAAACTCCATCTCAAAAAATAAAAATAAAAAAAGATAAAGTTCATTAGAAAACATTTATTTCTACACAAATCCCATTTCCACATACCTATTATGACCCAGATATGTTAAGAAAATCTTCATTAGAATATATTTACTAAGAGAATCAAGGTGGATTTGGGATTTTAAAGAGGATTTTCAACCAAAAAATGATTAAAAAAAAAAAATCTAACATTCAATTGTTAGAATATGGCTATAACTCAAGTATTCTGGTTGTTGAGAAAAAAAACTGTATTATCATCACACGCCTCTCCTCTATCTTCAACCTCTTTCTGTTCACAGTTTCTGCACCTTAATTTGTAAATATGCACAAGGCCATTTCATCTTTAAAAACAAATCAGAAAGCAACAGACAAAATATCTACTGAACCTGGTTTTTCTTTTTCAACATATCTCTTTTCTCTTTTCTTTTCTTTTCTTTTCTTTTCTTTTCTTTTCTTTTCTTTCTTTTCTTGAGACAGGGTCTCTCTGTTGCCCAGGCTGGAGTGCAGTGGTGTGATCTTGGCTCACTGCAAACTCTGCCTCCTGGATTCAAGTGTTTCTCCTGCCTCAGCCTTCCAAGTAGCTGGGAATACAGGCATGCACCACTACACTCGGCTAATTTTGGTATTTTTAGTGGAGATGGGGTTTCACCATGTTGGCCAGGCTGGTCTCAAACTCCTGATCTCAGGTGATCTGCCTACCTTGGCCTCCCAAAGTGCTGGGATTACAGGCATGAGCCATCGCCCCCAGCCCTTTTCTTATTAGTCATAGTTATAAAAGGGACTCTGCAGTGGTTACCTTCATTTTCTCACACAACTTTTCTTGCTCATTAAAAAAAATAATAAATTATTTACAGTTTTGCATAATACATATTCGTTTTGAAAAATAAAATTCTAACATATTGGAGTATATATACTGTGTGTGTGTGTGTGTGTGTGTGTGTGTGTGTGTGTGTCTGTGTGTGTGTGTGTGTGTATGTGTCTTTAAAGGTGGATTCTGGAAACAAACACTGGGGCAGATATGCTGATGTAAACAAGAGAATCCTTCCGAGGCTTTCCAATCACTTGCAGAAGAGAGAAGGTATTGAATTTGACTCTCCCTGATATTGTGCAAGAACCACGGGACCAGCAACAGAATCAATGGTTTATTTTTTTAAAGAGATTAGATTTCATAGTTATCCAAGGGAACCCATCTGGCACAAACATATCAGAATGAAGTATACTTGCTGCTTTGTTTATATGGTTCCATGGTGCTTGCCAGATTATTCTGACTTCCATAGTCTTAAAAGGTTGATGTACTGGTGTCTTGAGCTGCTTCTAGACCCTGAAGATGAGAGAGAAATTGGGAGACCCGAGAGCAAAGAGGCATTCTCCATGCACTTTAGCAGAGAGAAATAATTAGCAAACATCTGAAAACCAGTCATTACTTGCTGATCAACTGCATGTCAAGGAACTATAATGCTGTGATATGTATGATTCTGTGAAAGCCCAAAATCATGAGAAGATAGAGAAAAAGAAAAACTCAGTTAAAAAAAAATGAGTACAATGGAGGACAAAAATCAGTCTAAATACCTAAAACAATTGGATCCCAATGAAATCAAACTGATGGCAATGATAAAGGATAGAAGAAGAAGAAAAAGAAGGAGGGGAGGAGGAGAACTGTTAGAACACACAATAGATTTTATGGTTCTAGTAAAGAAAAGATTATTGATTTTTGAAATTCAACAAATGGTCATTGCTGAAACATTACTTAGTAATCTGGAAAATTAAGTGTAAAAATATTTTATGTAGATCAAAAATATGAAGAGATAGGAATGTAGAGGGAAAAGATAAGAGATTTAGAGGAGCGGCCGGGCGCGGTGGCTCAAGCCTGTAATCCCAGCACTGTGGGAGGCCGAGGCGGGTGGATCACGAGGTCAAGAGATCGAGACCATCCTGGTCAACATGGTGAAACCCCGTCTCTACTAAAAATACAAAAAATTAGCTGGGCATGGTGGCACATGCCTGTAATCCCGGCGACTCAGGAGGCTGGGGCAGAAGAATTGCCTGAACCTGGGAGGCGGAGGTTGCGGTGAGCCGAGATTGCGCCATTGCACTCCAGCCTGGGCAACAAGAGCGAAACTCCGTCTCAAAAAAAAAAAAAAAAAAAGAGATTTAGAGGAAAATTCCAGAAGTCCTGACTTGCCAATAACTGCAGGTCTAAAGAATTTTAGCTAACGTTTACTGAGCACGTGAAATTTGCCAGACAATCTTCCTAAGGGATTTATATACATTAACTAATTTAAACATCAACAAAACAAAGCAAAACAGCATATGAGGCAGGTACTGCTATGATCATTAACTTTGTTTTACAGGTAAGAAAACAGGAGCATAGAGAAGTTCAGCAAAATTCCCAGAATCAAAGAGTTTTTAAGTGGGAAAGTTGAGATTTGAACCGAAGTGGTTTGTGCACTTAACCAGTGTACTATACTTTTTTGTGCAAGAGAAAAATGAATAGATGGAAGATGATTGATATTAAAATAAATAATAAAATATAACTTTTTGATATAAAAATACTCCAGTTTGCAGACTGAAAAGGCTACTAGGCAGGATTGATGAAAACCCAAATTCCTGGTAAAATTCCCTAATTTCAAAGAAAAAAAAATAAAAAGCTTCCACTTAGCAAGATCTGTTTGCTCACAAAGAAAAAGAATCAGACTTTTCATTTCAAAAGTAGAAAGCTAGAACAATGCTTCTTAGATTTTAATGTTTGTAGAAATGTTCTAGGGTTCTATGAAAAAGTAAATTCTGATTCAGTAGGTCTGGGATGGGGTTATGAAGTCTGAAATTATATCAAAATTCCAAGTGATGACAAAGCTATTGAGAGCTAACCTCCAGAATAGGGAAAACACTTATTAAGAGAGAAGAGAGCTGTGATTCTTTATAACCTTGGAGGCACTGTAGAACACCAAACTCACTACAGATGGGTAAGATGATGCCAGGCAAACTTAACAAATGTTTAATGGCCAGCTAAAGGTGATTTACAATGAGCATTTAGAATCTGGAGGAGGTGCCATCTCAGAATCAGTTACCACTTACTTGCCAAGATTTCCCAGAGTGTGGCCTTCTGAAAGCTGGTGTCAAAGGAGCAGAGTGTAGAGCTCCCCTAAGACACAGAAAGTCAGGCTAGATATGAAAATTAAACATAACTCCTGATTGACATAAAAAACTGGTTAAGGGTATTAAAAACAGAGTATACATACCTCAAATTTCAGAAAGCAGAGTTTAAAGCACAGAGAAATGCTCAAGCAATGCTGAAGATAATGTCAAGAATGTCCTCAAAATATTTGGATTCTGTAGATAACTGCATTAATTGAATGTGTAACAAATCCCAGACCCAGCTCAATCACAGCTTAGATGTGAACTCAGACTACCACCTTATTGCCTGGCACATGAAGAAGTGTGCCCTTTTCTCAGGATTAAAATAATATACTTCAATCTCTACAATTGTTTTATATGATATCTGGCATACAATAAAAATAAGGTAAAAGATGCAAAGAAGGAACATATGACCCGTGATTAAGAGGAAAAATCCATCAAAAGAAGACACATGGTCACTCAGATCATGGAATTAGCAGAGAAAGGTTTTAAAATAACTACGATAAATGTGTAAAATAGTCTAAAGGAAAATCTGACCAACATGCATGAAGAGATGTGAAAGATAGGCATAGAAATGCCAGCTATATAAAATAAAAAGAAATGGAAATTCTAAAATTAAAAACTACAATATCACAATTAAAAATTCATTCAGCAGGCTAAATAACAGAACAAACACAGCAGAATAAACAAGGCAGTGAACTTGAAGAAAATAAATGGAAATTTATCCTAACTGAAACAAAGGGAAAAAAATATGATAGGTTATCTTTGTAATGAAAGTCCAACAAAGAAAACAGAGGAAGAATAAAGCAGAAAAAATATTTATAGAGATTACAACTAAGAATATTCCATGATTGATAAAAGATCCCACAGATCCAAGAATGTCAGTGAATCTGAAGCAGTTTGCTCTGGTTTCTTTCTAGTTTGGTCTCTGTTGTGAGTGGCCATAAGCCAAGATAGGTACTCTCTAGGAGAGCCCTGGGGCTGAAGGGAGGGAGTTAGGCTTGGTGTGTATGTCAGGTGAGACGTGATGAGGAGGTGAAACCGAAATGCATATCTGGGGGCCAAGGCCTTCTGCTCCCTAAAGGTTCACTGAAAAATCACTGACATGAGGCAGATTGATTAATAGGAAAAAAAGGATAGACATTTATTTAATGTATACATACAGGACCCTTCAGAATGAAGATCCAAAGATTCAGGAGAAACTGTACATTTTTATGCTTAGATAAAATGAAGTAGACAGTCGTGTAGGCGTATGATAGGACAAAAAGGGTACGATCTAATGCTGACAGACTGAGTAGGGAAATCCAGCAGGGCCTGTCTGTCTAGATTCTTCTAGGCCTTTCTGAGAACACATTCCTTCCTTCTGGCTGAGGGGCAGGGCCCTCTCTGGAATGGAGGTCTTATGACCTACAGTCAAACAGTAGGTCAGATAATTTCTTTGTTTCTTTCTTTAGCTTTGAAAAACCTTTATTAATTTTTAAATTTAAAAATTATGACTTATTCCAATAAAAATCCAAACAAAATTGATGAAAGGAATTATAGAAAACCCTCCTTTGCTCCAATCTCCCATTTCCATTTCCTAATGGATAGAACAAATAGTTCTTCAATGTGCAAAGGATCCTTGCAGAATCCTTTTTCTTTTAATTTCCAAGAATTTCCTATGAGCATTTTACTTTATAAGGTCTTCCCACACTTTCCACACTTACAAACGCTAGATGAATTGTATATCAAAACTCATTACACAGCAATACAGCAATTTTGGCTCTGAGCCAGCTTCTGCTGGTCCATGACTGGTGCCCCAGAAAGAAATTATTATGGGCTGAACTGGGAATCAAGAACATTGTGATATAAGTATTTTATCCGGGAGAGAGACCCAAGATGGCTGATCACTAGCAGCTCGGGATTGTAGCTCCCAGTAAAAGCGCAGAGAACGAGAGGACGCCACACTTTCAGATGAATTTTTGTTGCTCACGCACCAGGAGATTCCCAGTGGAGGAGGCCCACGGGTCGCCAGCACGACTCTTGTGGCCGGCGAGGCAGTTTTGCCACTGCCTTGGTGCGGTGGTTCTTGGTGCAGAGTCAGAAAAGCACCATCAATCATAACGCCACTGCTTTGGCCGGCGCAGTGGGTTGCTCAGATTTTAGCGCTGGGGATCAACAAGTTGGACTTCCACTCAGAAACCCAATTATAAAGACTGTAATTATAAAGGCTACAGATGGATAAATTTATAACGAAGGGAAGAAAACAGCCTAAAAAGGCTGAGAATACCCCAAATCAGAATGCCTCTCCCTCTACAGGGGATCACAGTTCCTCATCAGCAACAGAACAAGGCCTGATGGAGAACGAGTGTGTTCCATTAACAGAAGCAGCCTTCAAAAGGTGGATGATAAGAAACTTCTGTGAATTAAAAGAACTTGTTCTAACTCAATGCAAAGAAACTAAGAACTTTGAAAAAAGGTTTGATCAAATGTTAACAAAAATACACAATTTAGAGAGGAATATAAGTGAATTAATGGAGCTGAAAAACACAACACGAAAACTTCATGAACTATGCACAAGTTTTAACAGCCGAATCAATCAAGCAGAAGAAAAGATATCAGAAGTCGAAGACCAACTTAATGAAATAAAACAAGATGACAAGATTAGAGAAAAAAGGAATAAGCAAAGTCTCCAAGAAATATGGGACTATGTGAAAAGACCTAATATACGCTTGATAGGTGTACCTGAATGTGACAAAGAGAATCAATCCAAGCTGGAAAATATGCTTCAGGATATTATTCAGGAAAACTTCCCCAACCTAGCAAGGCAGGACAATATTCAACTCCAGGTAATACAGAGAACACCACAAAGATATTCCTCAAGAAGACCAACCTCAAGGCACATAATCGCCAGATTCACCAGGGTTGAAATGAAGGAGAAAATACTGAGGGCAACCAGAGGGAAAGGTCAGGTTACCCATAAAGGGAAGCCTATCAGACTCACAGCAGATCTCTCAGCAGAAACCCTACAAGCCAGAAGAGAGTGGGGGCCAATATTCAACATCCTTAAAGAAAAGAACTTCGAACCCAGAATTTTACATCCAGTCAAACTAAGCTTCATAAGCGAAGGAAAAATAAAATCTTTTGTGAACAAGCAAGCACTCAGAGATTTCATCACCACCAGGCCTGCTTTACAAGAGCTTCTGAAAGAACCACTACACATAGAAAGGAACAACCAGTATCAGCCTTCCTAAAAAATACCAAAAAGTAAACAGCATCAACATAATCAAGAATTTACATCAACTAATAGGCAAAACAGCCAGCTAACATTAAATGGCAGTATTAAACTCACATATATTATTATTAATTCTAAATTTAAATAGACTAAATCCACCAATCCAAAGACACAGACAGGCAAAAAAAGCCAAAGCTCATCGGTATGCTGCATCCAGACCCATCTCACATGCAAGGATACACAAAGACTCAAAACAAAGGGATGGAGAAAGATCTACCAACCAAATGGAGAGCAAAAATAAATAAATAAATAAAAAGCAGGAGTTGCTTTAAAGCAACAAAGATCGAAAGAAGCAAAGAAGGATATTACATAATGATAAAAGGATCAATGCAACAAGAAGAGCTAAAGATCCTAAATATAAATGCACCCAATACAGGAATACCCAGATGTATAAGACTTATAAAGAGACTTAGACTCCCACGCAATAATAGTGGGAGACTTCAACATCAATATTAGACAGATCAATCAGACAGAAAATTAACAATGATATCCAGGATTGGAACTCAGATCCAGAACAAGTAAACTTAATTAACATTTATAGAACTCTCCACTTTAAATACACAAAATATACACTCTTATCAGTACTACATCACATCTATTTACAGGTTTAAATGAAATATTGGTTGGCTGCTTGTTTGTTATTTTCTTCCCTCATTTTTTTTTTCATGTCTCTATTATTAAGCACAATTATAGGCATGCCCATTTTTGACTGCATTCTAGCCCAGGCAATAAAGCAACACCCCTGTTGTCTCTCCCTCTTCCTCTTTCTCTTTCTTCCTCTCCTTCATTTTTTTTTTTATTCTTTTTCTTTCTTTCTTTTTTTTTTTCTAGAAAAAAAAATAAGTATTTTAACCACAATTTCTGACCTTGTTGCTTTCTTTTCTTCATTTCTTTTTTTTTTAAATCGTACTTTAGGTTCTGGGGTACATGTGCAGATCATGCAGGATTGTTGCATAGGTACACACATGGCAAGGTGGTTTGCTGCCTCCATCCCCCTGTCACCTATATCTGGCATTTCTCCCTGTGTTATCTCTCCCCAACCTCTCCACCCTCCTTCCTTCCTTCTTTCCTTTCTTTTTCTTTTCTTTTCTTTTCTTTTTTTTGGCAACAGAGTCTTGCTCTGTCTCCCAGACTGGAGTGTAATGGTGCAATCTCAGCTCACTGCAACCTCCACCTCCCAGTTTAAGGGATTCTCCTGCTCAGCCTCCTGAGTAGCTGGGATTACAGGCACCTGCCACCACACCCAGTTAATTTTTGTATTTTTTAGTAGAGATGGGGTTTCGCCATCTTGGTCAGGCTGGTCTCACACTCCTGACCTCAGGTGATCCACTGGCCTCGGCCTCGCAAAGTGCTAGGATTACAGCCGTGAGCCGCCACATCTGGTCCAGATCATTTCTTTATGGTCAGTTTTTACACAGAAAGGTGGAGGGAAAGTTAGGGTAATATTTTTAGGTTTTATGGCTGGCTTTCAGGAAAAGGGGTTCTGGTTTCCATGACCTGCTTTGGGGAAGAGTGATTCTAGTTTCCATGGCTAGCCTTGTGGGAGAATGGGACTGAGAGACAGGAGGGCAGAAGGTCAGAGAAAAACTTTTGCTTTTGAGGCTGCTTCTGAGGCCTTCACTTTAGGGTATTGTTTTCTGAGCCTCAACACACAGAACAAGTAATTTATTGCTTATGGATCCCAGAGAGGTTAGGGGTGCCAGCAGGAGGTCAATGGGAAGTCAAGAGGCCATGAGGGACCTCAACAAGTGGGTGGAGAGTTAGAGAGAGCAAGAGAGAGACAGAAGTTATGGGATTATGCATTTATTAAGGTCCATGGGCATTATCCCTCAGGCTCTTCCATAGGGCTGTGGATTGGCTAGTTCAAGACAATATGAACAAAGTGGGGAACTTATTGACATGACTTTGGAATTGACTGACCATTGGGTTTTATGGTGGTCAACAGCTGTGGAATGTGTTGAATTTGGGGTCAGTGAGATGAGGAACAAGTGAATCATATGGCAAACCACTGCACAGGGAGGGGAGATTTTAATTAGGCTAAATGTGATGGGATATGACTGGGTTTCCAGCAACTTATCTCAGGCCTAAAAATGAGTGCTGAGGCAGGCACTACATTAAATTTATGACACAGGTTAAAATAAAAGGAAGTCACATCGAGTCACATCATTGTCAAACTACTAAAAACAATATATATATATATAAAAACAATATATATATATGCATTCATGTATCTATATATTTATGTATCTATTATCTATCTATAGGTAGTGAGCCTTGTGATAGGTTGCCAAGATCCTTCTCAGGTTTGGAGCCAAAGGATTTAATTTTCAAAAGTTACTGGAAGTACTCTTGACTGAGCCTTCAACATCCAGCCCTCTCCAGAAATTGCCCTTATTGGACAGAGATAACTTCAAGGTCACAGTTTCTTTCTGGGGACAGCCTATATTCAATTACTAGTGTCAACATGAGAATATAAAGCCTCGGTTCCTTCAATGAATTGTCAAACAAGTTTGAAAGTTCATCCCAGTTTCATGATTCCCTGGGCTAGGCTAACGCCTTTGTTGAGACTGCTTTACATCCTAGCTCCTCTACCAAATCTTGCTTCATTTTTTTCTGCAGTTATTAATCTGAAGAATATCTCCAATAAAATTCCTGTACAGGAATCATCATCTAAGAGTCAGCTTCCCCAGAAAACCAAACTACATATGCAACAATATATGTATACATGTGTGTGCATTGTTTATAAGACTATTGACACTGAAAATAAAAAATAATACTGTATTGTGGAGTATATAATACATACAGAAAAAATATATTTAAAAAATAACCCAATAATTGGAAATGGATAAATGAAATTATACTGTTAGAAGGTTTGTACATTGGCCGTGAGGTAATATGATGTTACTTGAAGATAGATTATGATAAATTAAAGATTTATGTTCCATTTCCTAGAGTACTCATTTAAAAATATGTTTGAGCTAAAAAGTCTATAGGAGAAATAAGATTGAATACTAAAAGTATTCAATTTAAACATAAAAAGAAGGGAAAGTAGGAACAGAGGGAAAAAGGACAAATGATAGGTTTTTAACAAAACATATCAAGAATTACAGTAAGTATGAAAAGAGAAATGATCCACTTAGCAGACAGTGATTGTCAGACTGATAAAAAATCAAGATGCAACTCTGCTGTTTATTTTAAAAAGGGATGTTATAAAAAAGCCACAGAAAGATGGAAAGGAGAAAGAGGTAATGATAAAGCACATGCAGAAAATGTGAATAAGCATAAGAAAATCTATTGAGGTAGGAAATCAGCAGGACTTGTTTACTTAGCACTGGCCATGATCCTGCTGATCTAAACAGGATGTAGCAAAGAAACCAGCCCAAACCAGCTGGGACTTGGAATTAATACATTTGCATAAGATAATCCCACCAATGCCGTGATAGTTAATAAATGCCGTGGTAACAGCCCAGAAATTGCCTTATATGTTTCTGGGAACTCCTCACCCTTTTTCCAGAAAGTTCATAAATAGACCTTATTTTGCATAAAATTAAGAGTATATATAAATATAGCTAGCCAGCAATCCATGAGTGCTACTCTGTGCTTCCCTGCCTATGAAATAGTCCTGCTCCATCTATGGAGGAATCATTTTGCTATATATACTGTTGCTCTAATAAACTTGCTTTCTTCTTGCTGTCGGTTCACTCTTTTTTTTCTCAATTTATTTTATTTTATTTTTAATCTATTTATTTATTTTGAGACTGGGTTATGAGACTGGCCAATTTTTGTGTTTTTTGTAGAGATGGGGTTTTCCTATGTTGCTCAGGATGATCTCAATAGAACTCCTGAGTTCAGGTAATCTACTCTCCTCAGCCTCCTAAAGTTCTGGGATTTTAGGCCTGAGTCACCGCGCCCAGCCTGTTGGCTCACTCTTGAATTGTTTCCTGAGGGAAACCAAGAACCAACCCAGACTGAGCTCTAATTTGGAGGTTTGTCTGCGTCACTGTGGCTATACTAATATCAGATAAAGTAGAATTCAAGGCAAGGAGTTTTACTCGTGAAAGAAATTGAAATATTTTACCCCAAAATATATTTCCTTGACATCGAAATGTCCCTGCAAAGCTGTCATTTGTGGGACAAGTTTGCATCTGTGGATCTGTAGAGAATCTGCATTAATACAGCCAGCCCTTCCTTTGTCCAGATCTAGAAAAGATTAATTGAGTTTGATACATTTAAAGGTCTGTAAAGGTATATTGGCCATCTATTTTGCCACTTGTGAGGTTTCGACTGCATAAGGAAACCATCTTTGTTTACTAACCCTCTTCCTTTTGCCCTCCCATAACCTGTCTTGCCGCCAAAGCTTATTTTTAGCCATGCTCTGTGCCCGTATTATTTCTACAACCTCAAGATGACAGACAGATATGCTTTTGTACCCCAATGGGAGATTGGGTCTTTGTTCTAAAAGCTCCTGTGTATACACATTAAATAAATCTCTACACCTTTTCTCCTATCAGTCTGTCTTTGTGAGTTGATTTTTTCATTGAACCTGCAGAGGACCAAGGGTTTCCCTTGGCCCCTTCGCTAACAATAAGTGTAAAAGTGTCAAATAATCAAGGAGCCCTAACAACCAAAAACATGGAGGTACCTAGTAACAGAGCTTCAAATGCAATAAAGAAAAACAGTGTGGAGTAAAGTAAGAAGAAAAAGTCACAATCATACTTGGAAAATTTCACACCCCTGACTTAGCAATTGTCAGAACAATTAGCCAAAATATCGGTAGCAATACAGATTATTTGAAAAATACTATCAATAAACATGATATAAATACAATACTACAATATACCTAGGAGCTGCAGATTACATATATTCCTTGTTAGTACACATAGAATGTTCACTAAGATAGACTTTATGTAGGCAGCAAAATACATCTCGATATATTTCAAGTGATTCGTATCCGAGAAGACTTATTCTCTGGCCACAACATAATTAAAATAGAAATAACTGAATATAAATTATCTAGAAAATTACTAATATTTAGAAATTAAGCAATATATTTCTAAATAATTGAAAGGTCAAATATGAAATTCCAAAGGAAATTAGAAAATATCTAGAACTGTATAATAATGAAATGGTAAGGAAAACACAACATACCAGAATTTGTGTAATGCAGCTAAATCGGTAAGAAATTTAAAAAAAATTATTATATTGGGACATAGAATTTTTTAAAATAGTGGTGAAAGCTTCCACCTTAAAAAGCCAAGGAGGTATACTAATCTTAATTCCCCAAAAAGTCAAACTCATAGATATATTAAGTTGGTGCAATAGTAATTGTGGCTTTTGCCATTGAAAGTAATGAGAATTTAAAAATTTTTAAAAATTGCCATTACTTTTAATAGCAAAAAACACAGTTACTTTTGCACCACCATCATTGTCAGCTAACTACCACAAGAACAGAAAACAAAACATCACATGTTCTCACTCCTAAGTGGGAGTTGAACAATGAGAACACATGGACACAGGGAGGGGAACATCACACACCGGGGCCTGTCAGGGGGAATACATCTTGGTATTGCTGGTATTCTGACACCAGGTCATTAAGGTTGCTCTTGGCCTCGGTGAACTCCATCTCATCCATGCCCTCGCCAATGTACCAGTGCAGGAAGGCCTTGTGCCTGAACATAGCTGTAAGCTGTTGGGAGACGCATTTAAAGAGCTCTTGGATTGCTGTGTTGTTACCAATAAAGGTGGCTGACATTTTTAGCCCCGGGGGTGGGATGTCACAGGCGGGAGATAGGGGAGGGAGAGCATTAGGAGAAATACCTAATACATGTGGGGCTTAAAACCTAGATGATGGGTTGATAGGTATGGCAAACTACAATGGCACATGTATACCTATGTAACTAACCTGCACTTTCTGCACATGTATTCCAGAACTTAAGTAAACTTAAAAAAAAAAAAAAGAATTGTCCCTACAAAAGTAAAAAGAAAGCAGAATAATTGCCACTAGTGGCTGGGGGAGTGGGGGAATGGAGAGACGTTGGTCAAAGGGTATGAAGTTTCAGTTGGACAGGAAGAATAAGTTTTTGAAATGTATTGTACAACATGATGACTATAGTTAATTATAATGTATATTTCAGAATTATTAAGACAGTAGATTTTAAATATTTGCACCACAAAATAACAAAAGTATGTGAGATGGTATATGTTATTTAGCTTGATTCAATAATTCTATAATGTATGCATATATTGAAACATCACATTGTACCCATAAAGAAATACAATTATTATTTGTAAATTGAAAATAAAATAAATGCAAACAAAAGCTAAGGGGGTGATAATTCAGACTCCAACTCAAAGTAGAATACAGTGATAAAGATAAGAACAATAATCAGCAAAATAGAAAATAAACAATAGTTCCTTGAGAAATTTTTTTTTTTTTTTTGAAATGGAGTCCAGCTCTGTCGCCAGGCTGGAGTGCAGTGGTGCAATATCGGCTTACTGCAACCTCCACCTTCTGTGTTCAAGCGATTCTCCTGTCTCAGCCTCTCAAGTAGCTAGGATTACAGGCGCCTGCCACCAAGCGGAGCTGATTTTTGTATTTTTGGTAGAGACAGTGTTTCACCATTTTGGCCAAGATGGTATTGATCTCTTGACCCTGTGATCCACCCGCCTCGGCCTCTCAAAGTGCTGGGATTACAGACATGAGCCACCATGCCCAGCAGAGAAAACTTTTAAGATATAAACTATCAAGAACGTAGAAGAAAAACAATGAGAGAAAACATAAATAAGTATTAACAACAATAAAGAAGGAGATCTTGGGAGATCATTCTTCATGAATCTCTCATGTTTCCATGCAGTCTGATATGCAGTATCTGCCTGGGCTCACTCCACGTTACCCCCATCGGACTTGTGGGGCAATGGGAATTGATGAGAACAGGTAGTTTACGCTGCCTGCTATGCCATGAGTAATGAGCTTTTAAAATTCATTTGGGTTCATTGTTTCCTTATAGGCTGACTTTAGGTAAATGTGACCAATAACAAAGGAGCTACAGTAGTCACTGCTGCTTAGAAATCGGTTGTTCACATCACAGGAAACAAAAATAAAATCTCTTAGCAAATAATAGAAGAGGGAAAACTTTGCAATTTATTTTGAAAATTATTTGTACAGATTTTATAAAATTTGTAATTTATTAACGTGTATTATAAAACATGATAAGCACATCAGTAAATAAAATTATAGACCAATATCCCTCATGTGCAAAGCTGCAAAACTATTAATAAAATATTAACCAAACAAATACAGCAATATATAGCAAGGATAATGCATTATGAATATGCTGGTTATCAAAAGAATGCACAGTTATTTATGTGAAAATCCTGAGGAATTAATAAGAATGACAACAGTGCACAACTAGAACTAACACAAAATCAATTGTGTTTATTGCAACAAGAAAACTAGAAAATAAAATGTAAAACAAATGTATGATAGTTTCAAAAATGTAGATATATTGTAATAGAACTAATGAAAGTTGTATAAGACTTTTACACTGAAAACTGTAAAATTTTTGTGAAAGAAATTATATAAGACCTATACAAGTGAAGAAACATAATCTGTTAATAATTTTGAAGACTTTTAGTGGTTAAAATGCCAATTTCCTATAAATTGATATGTAGAGAAAATATAATCCCAATCAAAATCCACAGAGTTTTTGTAGAAATCAGCAAGTTGATATTAAAATTTATGTGGACTACCTATGGATTTTATGTGTACTTCCTGGATTCAATGATAATCCAAACCTCAGCATCACACAATATACCTCTGTAACAAACCTGCACATGTACTTTCAGAAGCTAAAATAAAAGTTGAAAAAATAAATAAAAATAAAAATTAATGTATTTAAAATAAAGTACAGACAAAAAATTTATATATGAAAATGCAAAGGACAGAATGGCCAAGATACTCTTCAAAAAGACAAAGCACGGGACTTACACTACTGATTTCAATACTTATTATAAATCTACCTTGAAATTAAGAAGCACTATTCTGAATTAAATTTGAGATGAAAGAAGAAATCAAAATTGAAATTAAATATTTTATTTAACATGCAATTTTAAAAACCTTCATGCTGAAATCTTATGTCAAGACTAAAATGATGCTCACTGGGAAATGTCGAGTTTGACAGACATATATTATTTAAAAATACAACGACTGAAAAGTTATCCTGATATTTTAATTCTAAGAGATTAGAGAAAGTACAATGAAGTAAAGTTAGGAAGGTAAGAGAAGGGAAGTAATTAAAAAGGCAAGCTGAAATTAATGAAATGGGGAACGATACTATAAAATTATAGGAAGAATAAATACAACTAAACCTGGATCCTTTGAACAGTCAATAATGTAGATAAACTCATAATAAGTGTTATTAAAAGATAAAAACAACAGAAAATGCAAATAAAGGTGGGGTTAGTTATGGAAATTGTCACAGTCCAGGTTGCTATAACAAAATAGACTGAGTTTTTTAAATAAACAATAGAAATTTACTTCTTACAGTTCTGAACCCTGCAATTCCAAGATCAAGAAAATGGCAGATTTGATGTCTGGTGAGGGCACATTTTCTGACTCATAAATGGCAGCTTCTAGCTGTGTCCTCACATGGTTAGAGGAGCAGGGTTCTGGTCTCTTCAGTCCCTTATAAAGGTACTAATCCCATTCATGAGTGCTCCACCTACATGACCTCATCACCCACCAAAGCTCCCTCTCTTAATAACATCTACTATGATCTGAATATGTCCGCCAGTCTGTGGTATTCATTATAGCAGCACAAAACAGACTAAGACACTGTCACATTAGGGATTAGGTTTCAACATAGGAATTTTAGGGGGAAAACAAACATTCAAATCATAGTATTCCACTCTGGCTCTCAAAATTCATGTCCTTCTTACGTGCAAAATACATTCATTCCATCCCAGTCACCCAAAAAACTTAACGCATTCTAGCAGCAACTCAAAGTCTAAAGTCCAAAGTGTCAACTACTATCATTTGTCAGATATGGGTAAAACCCGAGGTACAATTCATTCTGAGGTGAATTGCTCTCCATCTGTGAACTTGTGAAACTAAACATGTTATGTGCTTCCAAAACACAATGGTGGGACAGGCATAGAATAGCCATTCTCAGTCCCAAAATGAGAACAGAAAAAAAGAAAGGAGTAACAGGTATCAAGTGAATCCAAAATGCACTGGGGAGATAACATTAAACCTTAAGGCTCAAAAATAATTCTCTTTGGAGAAGTGAGAATTCCACATTACGGACCCACTGGGATGGGGGTGGGTCTTGCCTTCACAACCCACTGGTATTGTGGCCCTCCCACCACATATTTGGGCACCATGCCCCCACGTGGTAGCAGCTCTTATGCCTGGGCCTGCTCGCACAGTAGTTTTCTGAGGCGTCCTCTCACTTACTGAGGCTTTTGCACTCTCAGCCAGTGATGGGAGAGGCAGCCCTGATAATTTCTGTATTACTTACAAGGTCATTCATCCATTGTCCTGGACAACAGGTCCTGGATTCTCTTTAGATGTCAGACTAATCTTATCAGATTGTCATTTGGCCACACCATCACCACACCTTGGCATTCTTCTGCTAGTAAGCTTTCTCATTGTTCACAATAGAGATAGGCTAAGAATTGTCCAAATCATTAAGTTCTGCTCCCCTTTTGATTAACAATTCCGTCTTTAAATTATGTCTCTCTTCTCACATTTTACTGTAAGTCGTTGAGAGGAACAGGCCACCTCTTTGGTACTTTGCTTAGATATTTCCTCAGCCATGTATCCAGTTTCACCGCTCACAAGTTCTACCTCCCATGAAATATTGGGACTTAAACATCATTCAGCTAAGTTTGAAATGAAGCAGGGAACATTCTTGAGGGTCTGCTGGGGGTCCCCTCTAAGCATAAAAATAGTGAAACGTATTGAGTTCCTTCAAGGGAAATTCTGAGCACCTAGATAGCTTTGAGAAGTAAATGAGCAACCTGATAAGCAAGGAAGTAATAGCTTAAAACAATGGCCATGGAAGTTAGATACCTGAGATGTTTTGTTCCCTATAGAAAAGAAAAATAACATCTTAACATATCACTGAGTTATTTTTCAGATACCAGGACTCCCAACAAATGGACCCTCTGGCATGTAGACCACAGATAAGGGGGAGTTGAGGACTGCTTTTTGTTCTAAGTTTCTTTCTGAGGGTCCTGGAAGAAGTCATGCCAAGGGCCAGACTTAACATTCTTCTCTGCTGACCCCAAGTCTTTAGACAAAGCTTCTTTTCTTTAACCGATCACATCAGAAAATCTGTGAATCTACCTATGACCTGTGAGCACAACCTTCCCTTCCCTGCTGTTCAATAAGTCCTGCCTTTTTAGGTCAAACCAATGTATAGCCTCCATGTATTGATTTATGATTTTGCCTGTAACCTCTGTCTTCCCCCCTTTAAAAACCCTACATGTAACCCATCAGGGAGTCCGGTCTTAAGCATGAGCTTCCCAATTCTCCTTGCTTGCCACCTTGAAAATAAATGCCCTCGTTTCTTTCATTGCAAAACCTTGGTATGGTAGTTTTGTTTCACTCTGCTGGATGAGTGGACACAGTTAGGTTCTGTAACAACCCACTTGCCAGTTTATAAAAAGAATGGTCTTTCCTCCATAGGCCAATAACATATCCTCATTTCTGAGGCCTCATCAGAATGGCCTTTGTCATCCACATGTCTACCAACATTCTGTTCAAGATTACTTAGGTATTCTATAAGAAGATATAGGCTTTTTCTACAACTGTCCCTTTTTCTTTGAGTCCTCACCAGAATCACCCTTAAGTGTCTGTTCATCACAATGTAAGCTTTTTCTAGCATGCACCTCAAAACTTTTCCAGCTTCTCCCCATTACCTGTTTCTAAAACTTCCACATTTTTAGGCATCTGTTACAGTAGCACCTCCAATTCTTGGTTAAATTTGCTATCTTAGTATGTTCAGCCTACTATAACAAAACACCACAGACTTGAATGGCTAATAAACATCAACAGAAATTTTCGCCGTGAGCATTGAAGGAGTCTATGGGTCGGGATACAAGGCTTGGGCTCCTGCCTGGTGAGGGGTGACAGAGCAAATGAGGAGATGAAGCAGAAGCATGTGGAGTGAGTCATTGCTGAAGAAAGGAAGACTTGCTGATGGGCAGAAGATTAGTCAAGCAATCACTATGTTAACAGGCACCAGTATTTTTCCTTTCTCTATATGATGAAGATCACAGATCCAAACGTATTCATAAAGCTAAAGAGGCACCATTCGTCCCCATTGGAATGGCAGGTTTTGCAGCAATTGCTGCATATAGATTATAAAATTGAAGAGCAGGGAAAATAATAAAATCCCCCTTCATCTGATCCACATTCATGGGGCAGTCCAAGGCTTTGTGTAGGAGCCATGACTGTTGGTTTGGGCTATTCCACGTATTTGGAATTCTGGGCAAAACCTAAGGCTTAGAAGAAGAAATCCTATCTTGGTCTTTACATTAGTCTGTTCTCACATTGCTATGAAGAAATGCCTGAGACTGGGTAATTTATGAAGGAAAGACGTTTAATTGACTCACAGTTCTGCATGACTGGGGAGAACTCAAGAAACTTATAATCATGGCAGAAGGGGAAGCAAACACATCCTTCTTCTTATGGTGACAGGAAGGGGAAGAAGAAAGCTGAGCAAAGGGAAAAGCCCCTTATAAAACCATCAGATCTCATGAGAACTTACTATCATGAGAATAGCATGGGGGAAACCAGACACATAATTCAATTACCTCCTACTGGATTCCTCCCATGACACATGAGGATTATGGGCACAAAACTTTAAGATGAGATTTTGGTGGGGACACAGCCAAACCATATAATTCTACCTCTGGCTCCTCCCAAATCTCATGTCCTCACACTTCTTTTTAAAAATTCTTCTTTTTCTTTTGAGACAGAGTCTTGCTCTCTTGCCCAGGCTGGAGCACAGTGGCATGATCTCAGCTCACTGCAACTTCCACCTCTCATGTTCAACCAATTCTCATGCCTCAGCCACCTGAGTAACTGGGATTACAGGCATGTGCCACCACGCCTGGCTAATTATTATTATTATTATTATTATTATTATTGTATTTTAGTAGAGATAGGGTTTCACCATGTTGGCCAGGCTGATGACAAACTCCTGACCTCAAGTCATCCAGCCACCTCTGCCTCCCAAAGTACTGGGATTACAGGCATGAGCCACCACACCCAGCAACATCCTCACATTTCAAAACCAATCATGCCCTTCTGACAGTCCTCCAAAGCCTTTACTCATCCCAGCATTATCTCAAAAGTCCAAGTCCAACATCTCATCTGAGACAAGGCAAGTCTCTTCTGCCTATGAGCTTGTAAAATCACAAGAAAGTTAGCTACTTCCTAGATACAATGAGGGTACAGGCATTGGGTAAATAAACCCATTCCAAATGGGAGAAATTGGCCAAAACAAAGGGGCTACAGACCCCATAGAAGTCCAAAATTCAATAGGGCAGTCATTAAACCTTAAAGTTTCATAATGATCTCCTTTGACTTTATGTCTCACATCTAGGTCACACTGATGCAAGTGGTGGGCTCCCACAGCCTTGGGCAACTCCAACCCTGTGGCTTTACAGGGTATAGCCCTCATCCTGGCTGCTTTCACAGGCTGGCATCGAGTGTTTGTGACTTTTCCAGTTGCATGGTGCAAGCTGTCGGTGGATTTACCATTCTGGGGTCTGGAGAACAGTGGCCCTATTCTCACAGCTTCACCAGGCAGTGTCCCAGTGGAAACTCTGTGTGGGGGATCCATCTCCACATTCCCCTTCTGCACTGCCCTAGCAGAGGTTCTCCACGAGGACTTTGCCCCTGTAGCAAACTTCTGCCTGGATATCCGGGCATTTCCATACATCCTCTGAAATCTAGGCAGAGGTTCTCAAACCTCAATTCTTGACTTCTGTGCACCTGAACACCCAACACCAGGTTTAAGTCAACAAGGCTTCAGGCTTGTACCCTCTGAAGCAATGACCTGAGCTGTACATTGGCCCACTTTAGCCATGGCTGGAGCTGAAGTAGCTGGGATACAGAGCACCATGTCCTGAGGCTGCATAACTCATGGGGGCACTGAGCCTTGCCCAAAAAACCATTTTTCCTTCCTAGGCCTTCAGCCTGTGATGGGAGGGACTGGTGTGGAGGTCTCCGACATGCCCTGGAGACATTTTCCCCATTGCCTTGGTAATTAACATTCAGCTCCTCATTACTTAAGCAAATTTCTGCAGCCAGCTTGAATTTCTTGCCCCCAACTGGGGTTTTCTTTTCTATCACATCATCAGGCTGCAAATTTTACAAACTTTTATGCTCTGCTTCCTCTTGAACACTTTGCCACTTAGAAATTTTTTCTTTCAGATACCCTAATCATCGCTCTCAAGTTCAAAGTTTCAAAGATCTCCAGGGCAGAGGCAAAATGCCACCAGTCTGTTTGCATAGCAAGAGTGATCTTTACTCCAGTTTCCAACAAGTTTTTCATCTCCATCTGAGACCACCTCGGCCTGGACTTCATTGTCCAGATCACTATCAGCATTTTGGTCAAAGCCATTTGAAAAGTCTCTAGGAAGTTCCAAACATTCCCACATTTGTCTGTCTTCTTCTGAGCTCTCCAAACTGCCTGTTACCCAGTTCCATGGTCACTCCCACATTTTTTGGGTATGCTTATAGTAGCACTCCAGTCTCTATGGTACCAATTTACTATATTAGTCCAACCTTATGCTGCTATAAGGACATACCCGAGACTGGATAATTTATAAAGGGAAGAGAAGAGGTTTAATTGACTCACAGTTCTGCAGGGTTAGGGAGGCTTCATGAAACTTACAATTGTGGCAGAAGGGGAAGCAAACACGTTCTTCTCATGACAACAGGCAGGGGAAGAAAGAGAGCCAAGCAAAGGGGGAAGCCCTTTATGAAACCATCAGATGTCCCCGAACTTACTCACTATCATGAGAGTAGCATGAGGGAATCCACTCACATGATTCAATTTCCTCCCACCAGGGCCATCCCATGACACATGGGGATTATGGGAACTATAATTCAAGATGAGAGTGGGCTAGGGACACAGCCAAATCGTATCAGTTTTGTTGGAGAATCTTGCTTTAGTTAAACACCTCATTACTGAAGTTACATGTTAATGTTTAAAAGAAACTATGTGAGTGGGTTCAGATGATAATATGGTATTTTGAATATTGGCTTCCTTTCTTGAAGGCTTGATTTTTCTAGTGATCAAATTACTAGTGACTAATTCACCAACTACGTAATTCAGGGAGGTCAAGTTGACAAGGAAGAAACACGTCACCTAATTGCACTTGATGGTGTCAAAATATCCACCTTCTGAAACTGCTAAGATGAAATTAGTTCTAGAGAAGATTGCAGGCTGACCCTGAAGTATTTCCTGTTTGCTGCAAAATCTCACATCTTTTGGATGTTATTTAAGAGTCCTATTTACCCCAGTTAATGTAACTTTTTTTTCTGCCTGTCTTGTGGACTGGCTGTCTATTTTAGAACTCCGTCAAAAAGTCCACAGAGTATAATTTGTAAAGCCACCTACAACTGAAAGTATATGTGTGTGTGTTTAAACCAAATTTAGAAAGTATACAGTAGAGCTGCATAGTAGTGATATTTATTAAAGAATCACAGTTGTAAACATGAGAATAACTTAATTATGGATTATAGTTTCATTCTTTTGTAACTGTAAAATTATACTTTTGCTGCTGTTATATTAGAATAATTTTCAAATGTCATCTTGAAATAGAAATGCATATTTTAGGCACTCATGAAAAGGTAAATAAAGAACACTTTTTAAATGTCTGCATTGTTTATTTTTTCCATAAGAACTGTAAACATTAAACTAAACAAATTACCTATAATGGAATTAATGATTTATGAGCAAGTTGGTTTTACCAGACAATATACACAAACTTTGATATACTACAGAATGCTTTATTACACTTGTAAAATTCTCTTGCCTAACCTGAATTTACATTCCATGGGAATAACATGGTACGCATATAGCTATTAAAGTACATTAGCATGTCAAAAACTAAAAATAAATGAACACTAGAAATTTATTTCACACAGTTCTGGAAGCTGAAAATCCAAGATCAAGGTGCCAACATGGTTAGGTTGTGGTGAGGGCTGGCTTCCAGACTTCAAACTTCTGGCTGTGCCCTCACATGGCAGAAAGAAGAAGGGAACTTTCTTGGTCTCTTTTACGAGGGCCTTAATCCTATATATGAGGGCTATGCCCTTATAACCTTATCAGCTCCTAAAGGGCACACGTCTTAATACCATCAACTTGGAGCAGTAGGATTTCAATGTATGAATTTAGGGAAGACATAATCAAACTATAGCAGGAATGTAAGGTTACATATTAGGCTGCTCTTGCATTGCTATAAAGAAATACCTGAGGCTGGATAATTGTAAACAAAAGAGATTTAATTGGCTCACATTTCTGCAGGCTTTACAGGAAGCACGGTGCAGACATCTGCTTCTGGTAAGGCCTCAGGGAGCTTTTACTAATGGCAGAAGATGAACTAGGAGGAGGCATGTCACACGGTGAGAGAGGGAGCAAGAGAGACAAGGAGGAAGGAAGAAGTCCCAGATTCTTTTTTTTTTTTTTTTTTTTTTTTATACAGTCTCACTGTATCAGGCTGGAGTGCAGTGGTGCAACCTTGGCTCACTGCAACCTCTGCCTCCCAGGTTCAAGTGATTCTTCTGCTTTGGCCTCCCGGTAGCTGGGATTATAGGCATGTGCCACTACGCCTAGCTAATTTTTGTATTTTTAGTAGAGACAGGGTTTTGCCATGTTGGCCAGGCTAGTATCAAACTCCGGACCTCAAGTGATCCACCCGCCTTGGCCTCCAAAAGTGCTAGGATTACAAATGTGAGCCACCATGCCTGGTCTAGTCCCAGACTCTTGTAAACAGGCAGATCTCTCGTGAACTAACCGAGCAAGAACTCACTTATCACCAAGGGGTTGCCGCTAAACCATTCATGAGGAATCGACCCCCAAGATCCAATCACCTCCCACCAGGCCACACCTCCAATATTGGGACTCACATTTCAACATGAGATTTTGGAGAGGACAGATATTCAAACCACATCAGGATAGCTCAACATTAGAAAAATTATTAATAATCTCTCATATTAAAAATATTGTAATAGGAGAAACATGTAATTATAGCAAAATATTGCCAAAAGACATTTGATAAAATTTATAAGCCATGCCTAGAAAGAAGGAAGGGAGAGTGAGAGGGAGGAAGATTTTAAAAAAGAAAAAAAAAACACTTTAAGAAAGTATAGTACTTTCATGTTTGCTGTTGACATACTAGAAACCCCCGTTGTTCTTTCATTCTGTGCCTGCAAGATCCAATCATTTTTTAACCAAGTGAGGGCTATGAGTTAAAGCCTATTTAAGATCCCTACATTTGTTTTGTGAACAATGAAATGTATATATAGGGACCCAAAGAGGGAACTAGGTTATGAGCATCCTTGTAACATGTTTCAATGTATGGATCTGTCGTAATTTTTTTCTTTTATGCTTTTAAACATCAGGCATCCATGTTCCTATACACCTGCCTAAAGAAAATTTAACATTTTCCCATATTTACCTCAAATATTTTATTTCAAAGGAACAAAGAGTAACTGATAAATTTGAAGTTCGCCCTCAATTCTATTCCATGTCCTCGCCGCTATTCTACAATTTGGTGGTTATAATTTCCATGGCATTGTTTAAACTTTTACAATATATGTAAAAATAGGAATAAAACGTAAAATATAAATAATTCTTGTGCATTATATAAATGGTATCATGTTGTATGTAACAGTTTTCAACTTACTTTATATATGTAATGTTTTACATTGTACCTGATTTAGATGATTAGAAACCCATTTCAATCACTAAGGATACTGAATTATATTTCATTGTAAAAATATACCATACGTTCTTTATCTATTCACAGGTTGATAGACATTTTAAAATATTTTAAAATTTAAAAGCACGTTGCAAAGCACATTTCTATATACATATGTAGTAACCACCCTAGGATATAAGCAAAGCGAGGAATTCATTGATTAATTTATTGGTCTCATATTTAATGAGCACCTATTATTTCCAAAGTTCTGTTCTAAGAATTGGTGATGCAGCAGTGGGCAAAAAAGGTCCCTGTTTGGAAACTTTGTTTTAGTGGCGGAGACAGCCCTCTGTGTAGAAAGAAATTTGAAGGTCTTTATTGTATAGATGTTATTTTATACTATGAGATTAGACTGTTAGGTGATCATATAAGTGTAGATAGAAAAGATACCTGAGTACTGATTCCTGGGACTTACTTATGTTAAATTGAATAAATGAGAGGGACAAACAAAGAAGACTAGGAACGAGCATCTAGTGAAATAATAGAGTTGAGAAAATAGTATTCTGCAACTCAATCAGAGAATATGTTTTGTGGACAAACTTGTCAAAGTCAAGTACAGCAAGCAATGATCTTTGGATTTGGCATAGTGGAGGTCATTGATCACTTTTACAAGAGCTGTCTCAGTGGGGTTTAGGGCTTAAAGCTTTATTTGGGGGATTTCAAGACAGAAATAGAGGAGACAAACTAGTAAGAGATATTACAGAGAATTGTTTCAAGGAATTTTGACAGAAACAGGAGCAGATAAAATGGCTTGTCTTTTATTAGATAGAGAAATGTGTGGGATGAAGGACGTGTACAATTAACAGCATGTTTTGTTTACTGATGGTAAAGATCAAGTTAAGAAAAAGAAATTATGGCTCATAAAAGGGAACAAATTGCTGTATTGATGTCTCCAAGTAGGTGTTAAGGGATGAGATCCAGTGCATGAGTAATGGGACTGGTTTAATAATACTCCCCACTATGTTGTATAATGTGCACTCTGCACTATTGTTCAGAACAGTCCCACATTGATTGAATCACAAGCAGTCCACACATGGTAATGGAAGGGAAGGCCAAGTGTGTGTGTACTGACTGTAGACGTACTACTGACTGGGAGTTTGTGGAAATTCTCTCGTGATTGCTTTAGTTTCCTCAGTTAAAGAGAAGCAACTATCACAAGCTAAAAGCAAAGATGAAACAGAAGGTATTGGGAATTTGAGGAGTAAGAAGAAGGTATAATACAGTTTTCAAAAATGAATGGACTAGCATAATACAATAGAACTTCAAGGAACATTGAGGGCTTACCTGAAGTTCATATTTGTGAATTTAAATAATGAACCCAGGCATCATGTTAGCGGACTTTTTCTCCATCCATATTAAGGTGTGTATGAAAGTGGAGAAAAGATAGTTAAATTTAAATAGAATTAATGATTTGGCAGGCAAAAATGAGATAGAAAGAAAAAGGCAAGAGAAGTAAGGGTATATACAAAGGCTGGAGTATCATGATTGTCTGTGGAATTTCAATGGTGTAAAGAGGCAAGTGAATACAAAAGATGTTTGGGAGACAGCCGAGAAGATAATAGAAGAAATAAATGTAGTTAAATAATCAGTGGAATTAAGTTTTTTCTGGCATTATCTATTATTGGAATCAAGGTTCTAGAAGAAAGTAGCTAGAAAGATAGCACATGTAGTTGAAGAGTAATGGAGTGCTTAAAATTAAGAAGATGGAGCTATTTATGGTAATGGAAATGTCTAGGGTACAATTTGTGGAGTGTGTAATTGAGGTAGTTTGGAGGACCAGCCTATTGGAAGAGAGGATATAAAGCAACTGAGATAAATATTTCTATAAAAATGTCTCCATACTGGCTTCACATCAGAATCCCCTAGATAAATTAAAACAAAAAAATGCCCCAGTCTCATGCATACATATTCTAAATTAATTGATCTATGGTAATGCTTTTAAAAAGACTTCCCAGAGAGATAGCATGGGGAGAAATGCCAGATATAGGTGAAGGGGAGGAAGGCAGCAAATCACACTGCCACGTGTGTACCTATGCAACAATCTTGCATGTTCTTCACACATACCCCAAAACCTAAAATGCAATAAAAAAAAAAAAGACTTTCCAGCTAATTAAAATGTGAGAATAGAATTGAGAATAACTGGTATTATACGAATTTTGAAGTTAACCATCAATGGTGACAGGACCTGTACTGGAGATTGTGATAAAAAGCCTGTGATATTTTATTCCCATGATTTTAACAATCACAACCCAGAGTAGATCTTTTGTCCACATCTTTGCTTTGAGCTTCACTTGTACATATCCAACTACTATCATACATTTCTCCCTGGATATGACACTTGCACCTTATCTCAGAAATCCAAAATTAAATGTACCCCTATCCCTCTTTCACCTGTGCTCACTTTTTGTATTCCTTTTTTGGTTAATGGCAGCAAATATTAAATTAAGGAATCAGGGAGGCATCCTAAATTTCTAGATTGTTTCTCAATTCATCTTTGCACTGACTATCTTAATACATATTCAATAGGCCAAAGATTCATATGGTACTATTAGTAAATAGCTCTGAAATCTACTCCCAATGTTATTTTTTTATAACTTCTCTGTTATTCCAGTCATTCATAATCACAATTTGAATAGGCTCAAAAGTAGTTCCTAAGCTTGTATATTACTTTTTACAATCTATACTCCATAGTGCTGTCAGTGATCTTTTAAAAACAAAAATCTAATGATTTTATTCACCTTAACACCTATTATTTCCAAATTGCTGATCCATACTATTTGCTCTATTGCAGGAAAAAGCTGTACATTTTCAAAAATATTAATTTTATCTCATCCTTTAAAATTTTGTTTTATATGCTTTACAATGTATGTCTTATATTCATCAAGTAATACATAAATAAAGAAGTGACATTTTGAACATCCATGTTCAGTTAATTTTTTTTAGCTGATTGGGTTGCATCACCAAAAATTAGGAGACCACTGACTCCTAAGAAGTCCAAACTACTTAGCATTGTATGTGAGGCCCCTCTATATTCTGCCTTCTCCCTTTTCAAATTTCAAGAAACATCGCTTGCTTTTCAACAATCGTCTACAAAGAATGTAAACAAGACTTTTTCTTTCTATCTTCACTACTTCGGTATATACCACTATTTATTGCACTTATCTAAGATTATTATATATTCTTATTCATGCCAGATTTTTCCATTAATTATGTTTTATGAGTTTAGGGGCTCTGACCTTCTCTTCCTATCCAAATTTTCTAACACAGCACCTGACACATAGTAGGCATTCCATATATTTGAGTTGGTTAGACAAATACCCATTTCCTGCCTACTCTGTTCTTTGGCTGAAGTTGTATAATTTCAGTTCTCTGTGGCCTTATATGTTTGGAATAACATTCCTGTGCTCAGTTGACAATATGCTTTTCTTAAAATTTATTATCAATTCTTACGAGGAGCTTTTCTTTAATCATTACAGGAGCACAGGTGAAGATTAGAGAAGGTAAGTCACTACTTTGTGTCTTATTACACAATGATCTGCAAACATTTCTTATTTTCTTGTCACATATTCTATTCATTACCCATTCTGTTTTTAAATCATACGTTTATAAAGCAAATATGCAGGTTATTTTATATGAATTAAATAAAAGGATTTTACAGGTGTTTATAATAGGTTTTAAAATCTCATTATACCAGAATTACCTATTTGAGAGCTGAATGAAAAAAGTGAATTATTTTGACTTATAACTTGGATTTCAGGTTGAAATGCTTTTTCTTACATTGATATGTTATTAATATTTTTATTTGTGTCTATTTTAATTTCTTCAAAATTACAAATTAATTAATACAAGTGTATATTTGCTAAAATTTAGAGGGTACAGAGTAAAATTTGGAAGCCTTCTTTCAATAGTGTTCCCTATTTCCCTCACTATAGGTAAATATACTATACTATTGAAGCCTTAGTCTATGTCCTCTTCCTTGTTCACTTGGTAGTTCATGAATACATTGTTTCAGTAGTTATCTACTGAATACCTAATTAGTGCCACATAGTATGTTGGGACACAAGGATAAATAAAAACAATATGATTTCATGGAATTGACAGTGGAGAAGAAAGGACAAACAGTGAATGAGTACACAGGTAGTCAATAACTTCTGGATGGAGTAATACTCTGAAGAAAGCAAACAAGAGAATGAGCTACTGATTGGTGGAGGCCCCTTTAGACATGGTGTGTTAGTCTGGTGCCTCTGAGAAACAGCCACCAAGATAGGATTAAAAGTGCACAAGGTTTACTGGGGAAAATGCCTGTGAAAGAAAACGTAGAGGGGGTCAGAGGAAGCTGAGAGACCCTTGATGATGATGTAACTTCTGTGAGGAAAAGAAGAAAGGAAATAAAATATAGAACTAAAATTCTTTAAACATTCTGTAGACATTTCAGTTAATGAGGAATCATCAAGCTAAAGTTCCTTATCAAAGGAGCTCTGTATCACCTAGGAAATAACTTAGCAACCCTGTTAGACCCAGACATTGGCTGGGAGCAGCCCATATGAAGTGAGGCCTTGAGTAAGAGTCTACCTGGTCAATTATATACTCTGCAGTTGGGGATCTGCAAAGAACGAATTCATCACTGCTTCATATGGTGTTCAAAAGAGACTCTCTGAAGAGGTGAAACTTAAGTTGAAACTTCAATGATGAGAATGAGCCAGTGGTTTCAAGAGTTAGTGAAAGTGTGTTCTAGTCAAAGGGGCAAGTGGGGACAAAGGACTTGAATTAGGAAAGATGTAGTTTGACCCAGGATTAGATTGGGAGCTCCTAGACTGCAGGAAATTGCAGTGTGAGAAGAAGTTTCAGCAAGAGGCAAAAGCCAGATTATGTAGGGTTTTTAAGGCCATAATAGAGTTCATTTTTTTTCTTCTTTTTATCACAAAGCAGAGATAATCTATAGAAAAATTTTAAGCAGAGGTGACTGGTGTAATTTACATTGTACAAGCATTTCTTAATCTCCTATGCACACAGTGTATTGAAGGCACAAGAGAGAAGACAAGGAGAAGAGTTAGGAGGCTATGCAGTATTACAGGGGAGAGAAGATGATATGTTGGACTAGGGTGGAAACAGTGTCCTGCAGACAGACTCACGGTTTTCCCTTTCATAAATATATTTAGTAGATTATACATATTCTCTGACTTGCTTTTTTAAAATAAACAATATATATACTTTAGAGCCTCTTGCATGTCAGTTCTATAGCTCTACTGCTTTCTTTTATAATCTATACATAGTATTCCAAGCCATATTTAATGTATCTATTTTTCTATTGCTGGACACTTAAGTAAATACATTTTATCTTCCCTTTGTTGAATAATGCTATAATGAATAGTCTTATAAGTGTCCAATTGTGAATATGTACCAATGGAGTTGTGTAAATACTTAAAAATTTAATAGGCATTGACAGTTATTCTCCTAAAAGAGTGTATTAATTTATACTGCCATCAGGAGCATATGAAATGTATCCTTGCTTCACATTTTACTGACACAAGACAGTGTCAGTAAAATGCCATTATCAATCTTTTTTATTTTTTTCAAGTAAGAGGGAAAATGATTGTTTTTAGATGAATCGTATTGAGGAAAAGAGAAAACAATTTTGTTGCATTTAAGGCACATGACAGCACCTGCTGGTCCTTTCTATTGCCTTAACCACATTAGAAAAACCAAATATTAGTATATTAGTTTCCTGGGATGTCATAAGAAATTTCCACAAACTTAGTAGCTCAAAGCAACAGAAATTTATTTTCTCACAGTTCTGGAGGCCAGAACTCTGAAACCATGATGTTGGGAGGGCCACATTCCATCTGGTTCTAGGAAAGAACAATTTCCATGCTTCCTCTAGCATCTGGTAACTGTCAACGTTCCTTGGTATTTTGGGGTTTGTGGCTGCATCATTCCAATCCCCGGTTCCTTGTTCACATTGTCTTTTCCGCTGTGTGTCACAGTTCCCTCTGCCTCTCTCATAAAAATACATGTGATGGCATTTAGGGCCCACCTGGGTAATCCAGGATACACTCTTTTTCTCAAGATCCTGAGCTTAATCAGATATTTTGCCATATAAGGTAATACTTGTTCTTCTGCCATATAGTATCATAGTCACAGGTTCTGGGGATTAGGACATGGATATATCTTTTGGGTGAGTGTACTATTCAGCCCAGTACAAAGAAAAAAATGGACTCATGCTTCCTCCCCTGTGGACATCAATGAAAGGCAGTGGTAGAGGGAGGAGAATTCAAGATTCAACAGATCCCCTAATTGCTAACAAAGTTTGAGAAACTTGTTGTATGTCTACATTTCTGCTTCCTTTCATGCCAATTACCTCTTCATAGCTTCTGCCCTTCATTGTCCTGAGATGTTAGTCTGTTTTAAAATTTCTTACTAAGTTGTATAAAATGTTTATACCTTATAATATTTAGAAAATATGTTAAAAACGTTTTTACCAATTTATAATGCATCTCTTGGGGATAGGTGAGTGGGTTGGGGCTCTTTGCCATGGGAGATTTTAATGACTGTAAGTTCAAGTTTACTTACCTTTTTATTTTGTATTTCACAGAGTTTATTTTAGTTAAAAATAAATGGAATCATGTACAAATTGTTTTGAACCTCTTTTTGATTTGGTATGAGTATTTCCACAGCATATGCATAATTTTTACCATTTATGGCTTTTGAGGGTTTTGTTTTGTTTTATAATAAGCTGGGTAAACAATGATTCTGACTCATTATGTGTCCAGCACCGTGATACATGCTTCATAAGTATTCAGTTACTGAACCTTTTAGAGAAATATGAGTATCTTCATTTTACTGCTGAGTAAGCTAAAATTTAGGTCAGTTTAGTAGCTCTCCCAAAATCAGATAGTAAGTAGTAGAACCCAACCACGGGTCCAGTCTGTAAAGAGTATTCTATTCCACTGAATATTTTCCTTTTATATACTCCACTCCTTAAAATATAGGTCTTCAAATAACTGAAGGCCATCTTTTTCACTTTAGGAAATTAAATGAATTTTCTGAAATCAAAGAATTCAAAACATTTGCTCCAGTAGTAAAGGGAAAATGTATGTTAGTTTTTTGTTCAAATATAATGTAGACAATATGTGTAGAGATGGAAGTGGGATTTGTGGGTGAGGCTCAAGGGAGGCACAAAGCAGCATATTAGTAAGCACATAAGCAGGACATAAGAGTCACTCTATTAACTGCATCTTTCTGATTGAGGTAAATTATAGCCACATGAATGCCCTATTAGCCATGCTGTCATCCAGATAAAATTAAACAGCAAAAATAATTTTCTCCATGCAAAGATTAAAATGCAAATCTTCTGCACAAATGTTTAGACATAAACATTTAAGCACAGACATTTAAATAAAGAAAATTTTCTTTCAGATAGTATGTTTGAGTTAAAATGAGTTTTCAGGTCTGATTCTTTAAGCATATTAGAGGTAATAAGAGGTAAACAAAAAATATATAACTCATGATAAAAGATAATGTTACTTTTAGTATCTGATTTTAGTTAGCTTTTAGTTAGGAGGGGGATTTATTGGTTTCTGTTTTTGCTTTTTAGTGGGGGAAATTACATAATGAAAATGGACGTTATGACGGATATTTTAGTAGCAGCATCCACAGCCATCCGGTACAATATAGACAACACAGTATGCAGACCATCTGGGCTTATTGGCTTTATCCTGCAAACTAGCTAGGCATGAGTGATCCTCTGAAGCCTAATTCCAATGCAGCCTGGTTTGCCTGTTTCAAAAGAATTCCATTTGTCAATATTTTGGAGCAGGTGGAAAGCCATTCTGGAGTATCCTGCTGAGGTTTATGCAAATAGCTGGCTTAACTGGACTGTGGGCTCAGATTTCCTACAGTCAGAGCACTGAGATTCAGGTATGATTTGGCTTATATTTCCCTCTCAACTGAATTTATTTTTTTTCTACAGTTTCCTTTAGCTCTTTTGACCAAATCATACCCTGTTATTACTTTGTACAGTGTTTCTCAAATGAAAGAAATAAGAGTATGATCACAGTTAATAGTAGATAAGTTGAAATAATTCATAAAATATTATCTGAGGACTTATGGTTGTGTGAAGTAACTTTTGATCCAGAAGGCATCTGGATGATTCTGAATAGAGATGACTACACTTATAGTGTAGTCTATATATAGATGCCTCTGCTTACCTTATAGTGCTTGTGAAGAATTGGATGAGGTACTATATGAGAAGGCATTGACATAAACAACACACTCTACCAATATAAGATATTAAGTTAGAGTGAAAGAGAAAGTGAATGAGATTAATACAGTAAGGAGTTTTAGACAGGGCATGATGAAACAGCCCCCACCTTGAGTTTCCCATTTCTGACTCAAAAGGTAATTACCAAACAAAAGGTAATTTGTGTGGATAATAACATACTTGCTACAATGAGTAAGGGCAGAATATGAGGACAGAGGAACAGCATGGGCTAGACTTCATAAAGTCTTCCTGGCCACTGTACAGTACAGCAGACACTGTTCTTTGCCTACCCAAAATCCACCCCTACTTCCTTTCTTTATTGCTGATAGAGTTCTGGTTTTTGTGCTCAGATAAGATGGCCTACATGCCTCTGTCTATGGTCCCAGAGATTGAAATTTGATCTACGATGATCATGGTCATTATGTGGTTGGTCATTCATTGAATGGGTATGTGATCCAACACTATGCAATGAGATGATGTCACTAGGTGATGTCTCTAAAGGAGTGTCTCAAATGATTTTCATCCCTGATAAAAAATACTCTCATGAGGAGAAACTCCGCTTTCGAACAATATTGTGCATGCCTCACTCATCCTGTAAATTTAGAAACAATAAAATTTCAGACTATTTCAAAAACCAAAGGAGAAGGGAATACTTTCAAACTCATTCTACAAGGCCAGTATTACCCTGATACCAAAGCCAGACAAAGACACATCAAAAATAACAACAACAAAACTACAAGTCAATATCTCTGATGAATATTGATGGAAAAATCCTCAACAAAATACTAGCAAACTGGATTCAACAATACACTAAAAAGATCATCCATTATGACCAAATGGGATTTATCCCAGTGACGCAATGATAATTCAACATATGCAAATCAACCAATGTGATACATCATGTCAACAGAATGGAGGACAAAAACCATATGATCATTTACATTGATGCTTAAAAAGCCTTTGATTAAATTCAACATCCATTCATGGCAAAAACCCTAAAAAAACTGGATGTAGAAGGAACTTACCTCAGTATAATAAAAGATACATACAACAGACCCATAGCAAGTATCATATTGAATGGGGAAAAACTGAAAGCCTTTCATCTAAGATCTGAAAAACAGCAAGGATATCCACTTCCACCACTCTTACTCAGCGTAGTACTGGAAGTCCATGCTAGAGCAATCAGACAAGAGAAAAATATCAAAGGCATCCAATCGGAAAGGAAGAAGTCAAATTACCTTGTTTGCAGATGATATGATCTTGTATTTGGAAAGCCATAGAGACGTCACCAAAAAACTATCAGCACCTATAAATAAATTCAGTAAAAGTTGAAAGATACAAAAACAACATATAAATCCAGTACATTTCTATATGCCAATAATGAACAATCTGAAAAAGAAATTTAAAATTAATCCCATTTACAATAGCGACACATAAAATTAAACATCTAAGAATTAATTTAACCAACATAGCAAAATATCTCTCTAATGAAAATTATAAAACACTGATGAAAGAAATTAAAGAGAACATAAAAAAGAAATATATTCCATGTCTATGAATTAGAAGAATAAATGTTTTTAAAATGTTTATACTACTCAAAGCAATCTAGAGATTCAATGCAATTGAACACATGGTGATAGAGAGTAGAAGTATGGTTACCAGAGGTTGGGAAGGGTAGTGGGCAGGTGGGGGAAGGAGGTGAGGGTGATTAATGGGTTGAAAAAAAGTAGTTAGAAAGAATGAATAATACCTAGTATTTGATAGCACAACAAGGTGAATATAGTACATTTAAAAATAACTAAAAGAATATAATTGGATTGTCTGTAACACAAGGGATAAATGCTTAAGATATCAAATACCCCATTTACCTTGATATGATTATTATGCATTGCATACCTGTCTCAAAATATCTCATATACCTCATAAATATATACACCTACTATGTACCCACAAAAATTAAAAATTTTTAAAAATTTGCAAAGAAGCTAACACAGACCTTGAAGTTGTTAAGCTACTGAATTTACTAACCCTGAAAACATTCTGTATTTGTTCATCTTGAATTATGATGTAATAAGATTTATTTTTTGTTTAATCATTCTGTTATACAGGCTTAGGCAAACACCATAATCCTTATATTCTTAACTGAAAAATTGTTGCAGAAAGGAGAGTTGCTACAGGTCACATTATGTACTTTACCTCTAAATGAGAATAATTCAAATATCAAATTATAAATGTAATCATGTCAATTATTTGCCAAAAGTATTTCAACAGGTCTTCATTGTCCTCAAGACAAAAATCCTTACTAGACACTGACTAGGTAATGATCTGGCCCCTTCTTATCACATCAACTTTATCCTGTGCAAATTTCCTTTCACAGCCTGCACTGCAGCCATAAGAAAATTCACTCAGTTGCTATGAATTCCATGCTCCTGGAAATTTATATTGCATGGATTACTCCTTTCCTTCATCTCTGGCTAGATAATAATTATTCAACCATCATATGTTAGCTGAAATTTCTTAAGCTAAGTTACTTGTCCTTCTGATATGCCATTATAGAGCCCTTACTTCCTTTATGTTAGTAAAACCTACTGTATTGTAATTGCTTTCCTGGTGTTTTCCCCACTAAGTTGTATGCTCATTAGGAGAGCAACAATGTTAGTCATGCTTACCATTGTATTCGCTTCATAGCTTCTGGAGTACAATAATTGCTTAGTGAATGTATTTAAATAATTAATAAATAAAACCTCTACAAATCTCATATTTTGCCCTAGGAAGGAGAAAGATCTATGAGTGATGAGCATATTATTTCTCTTAAGAAAAGGGAATTTGTGTATTGTAGAAATAAATTGAGAAAGAATACAGAATTAATAAAGTACTGTTGGAACTAATGAGACAATAGAAAAAAGATTTCCGATTTTAAGAGCAACCTACAAAATCAATAGTATTTTTATAATAGAAATAAGCAACTAGAATATATAACTAAAGTAATATGAATTTGTGATAGCAACAAAAATAGTTAAGTATCTATATATCCAAAGGATTATAAATCGTTCTACTATAAGGACACATGCACATGAATGTTCATTGCAGCACTGTTTACAATAGCAAAGACCTGGAACCAACCCAAATGCCCATCGATGATACACTGGACAGGGAAAATGTGGCACGTATACACCATGGAATATTATGCAGCCATCAAAAACGATCAGTTCGTGTCCTTTGCAGAGACTTGGATGAACCTGGAAACCATCATTCTCAGCAAACTGACACAAGAGCAGAAAATCAAACACTGCATGTTCTCACTCATAGGCAGGTGTTGAACAATGAGAACACATGGACACAGGGAGGGGAGCATCACACACTGGGGTCAGTTGGGGGGAAATAGGGGAGGGACGGTGTGGGGTGGGGAGTTGGTGAGAGATAGCATGGGAAGAAATAACAGATATAGGTGAAGGGGAGGAAGGCAGCAAATCACAATGCCATGTGTGTACCTATGCAACAACCTTGCATATTCTTCACATGTACCCCAAAACCTAAAATGAAAAAAAAAAAAGAATGTAAAAGACCTCTCTGATGAAAACTTCAGAATGATAATAAAGGACACAGCAAATGATTTAAATTAATAAAAGAGCCACATGCTTTTTATTAATTTAAATTAGTAAAAGAGCCACATTAGCTCTCATTTATAACTGAGAAGCTAAATGATGAGAAAACGTAGACACATAGAGGGGAACGACACACACTGCGGCCTTTTGGATGGTAGAGGATGGGAGAAGGAAGAGGATCAGGAAAAACAACTAATGGCTACTAAGCTTAATACCTGGTTGATAAAATGATCCAGACAACAAACCTCTGTGACACAAGTTCACCTGTGTAGCAAACCTGCGCTTGTGCCCCCGAACTTAATAAAAGTTAAAAATAAATTAAATAAAGAGGTATCCCGTGTTCTTCAATGGGATGATTTGATATTATAATAATCAAAATATCTATAAATTGATCTATAAATTTAAAGAAATTCACTTTAAATTTTTACTTGGATTTTTTTTTTGAGCAATCCTGATAAACTTAAGACAAAATTTACATGGAGGAATAAGACCTTTATCTGGATCTTAAAAATTAATGAAGGAAGATATGCCTTACCTGATATAAATACATATTTTAAAACCTCAGTAATTAAAAAAAAATTTCTGTGGTATTCACCAAAGGGGAAAAACTACCAATGGAGAAGGGTTGAACACTCAGGGGCAGACTGGTGTGATGTGATGTGGTGTGTGTGTGTGTGTGTGTGTAAACTTATAAGATAATGGGAACACTATAAAACCAATGAAGAAAGGATGAATTATTTTTAATACATGATATTGGGGAAACTGGCTTGAAATAAATGAAACTGAATTGAAATAAATGAAACTAGATTTCTGCTTAACACTTAACATAAAGTTGTACCTATTGAGGATGATAATATTAAAGTTAACTATGTATTTATTAGAAAAACATCTTTAAAAACATCCTTGTTACCTAGGAGCCGGAAAGGTAGTCTGAAATACAATCTCAAAATCGTAAACTATAAGGCAGCAAATTGACAAAATCAACTCAAAATTAATTATTTCTGGACACCACATACAAAGTTAAAAGACTGTTGAAAACATTCTCATAAAAGACATAATTTAACCAGTGGCTGCCTATGGGGATAATAGGAATTTGGGGGAAGATAAAAGAGAATAAACAAATGAACAAATAACATGATAAGGCATTCCAATGAACTAATGATAAATGTTCACAATAAACTGAGAAGTAGAATTAATTCACCTACTGAATTTTTGTTAGGAGAAAGAGAAAGAAATGTACAGCAGCAAGCTTTATCTTGAAAGTTATCTTCAACAATATCTATTACAGGAGCGCTTGTGATAAGAAAGCCTATATGGACCAATTCACATTATATTTTTCAAAGAAAAATATTTTTAATATCAAAATAATGTTTCCTCTAAAATTATACTCACATTGACTAATTTGTCTTCATGTTATTTAGTTTATTTTGAAATGTTAGTTATTATTGATTATAGTTGTTACTTCCTAATAATTTTCAGAAAAAGACGTGGTACCAAAAAATTGAGACACACAGGACCAGGTTCATAGCTAGGAGTGTTAGCATTGCTACTGTGACCTTTGGTATGTAGAGTCCTCTTTCTAGGTCCATTTCATCACAATCTAAAACAGAGTTCATATTAAAGCAGTGGTGTCCTAACCTAACCTCCTCCATCCTCCTTGGCCAAAATGAGTCATAATCTCCAGGGATGGGCATAGGCATCTAGATTTTTAAAAGACCCCTCAGCTAATATTGATGTGCAGTGAAGCATAGAAACCATTAGATAAGATTATCTCAAACCCTCCAGGTTAGATAATATTCAATTCATCATGATGCTTTGAAATATGTTGTTCTGTCTTTCATGTTGTAGATGTGTTATACAGCCATTCATGGATGATGGGAGAAATCTGGGAAAATCTTCGAATAAAGCTAAAGCTTATTGTACAGTCTAGTCATGCTACTTAAAGATTTATTTGACCGACAGTATACTTAAAGATCAGCAAAATGCCTAAGGCACTCTCAGTCACTGGAAACTGAAATTGCTGCTGCTTTTTCCCCTTCTTTTACTTGGCCTGAGTGTGTGTATGGTGGAAGACAAATTCGCTGTCAACCTTCATGAATTTTACCATTTCCATTAAATGTGAGAATATGTTGTACAGGATACCTAATGGTATAGCTTTGTGTATTTCTTCCATTAAATGAATTATAATGATGTACATAATACAGAATATCACTTTAATCATTTTCCACATTTTTTTTTGAACCACATTAAGCAGTCCCTTAAGGAGACACAAAGAAATATAGAAATCACATTTCTGAAGGGCAAAGTAGATCATAAGATTGACTGTGATAACTCAGTGCAAAAGAAACAAGGAAAGTGGAAGTAAAGAAACACTGTTCATTTTTTATAGTTAGAAAATAGATCCAAAGAATTATCGGACAGTGTTTGGTTTTTATTCAAGTTTCACAGGTAACATAATTTAGCTTGGATGGTGGTATTTACTGGGAATAACAGAGGACTCCATTTTGGCTCCCATAGTGAGTTTTCTATGCAGCATGAAGTAAATCATATTGTCACTTCTTATCCTAATTCTTTCTCCAAAGCAAAATGCTAACAGCAGTGTGTAATGAGCTTTTTATATTGATTCGCTATAAGGGGATATTAGCACAGAGACTGATAAAGACTTTAGAATAGGATCTCGATCCAAGATGGCCGTTTAGGAACAGCTCAGGATTGCAGCTCCCAGTGAAAGCGCAGAGGGTGAGTGGACGCCGCACTTTTATTGCCCACAGACTAGGCAATTCCCAGGCGGAGGAGCTCCACAGCTCACCAGCGCGGCTGTTTCGGCCAGCGCGGCTGCTTTGTCAGCGCCCCGGAGCAGCGGTTCTCCGTACAAAATACACCGGTCCGGGTGCCCTTTTGTCTGGCAACTGGAGCCATGGGAAGTCGCCAATTCGTCTGTTTAAAAAGGTGACTGAGCAGGGAACCAGGACATTAGATTCCAGTGCAAAACAAAAAAAAAGCGCCACAAACCTCAGTGCTGCTGTTTAAGCCAGCACAGTGAGTGGCCGCAGGGGAAAACAAACAGACCCCGGAGCCTCTTCAACAGGTGACTGGAACACCAACTTAAAAAAGGAGCTGAGGGAGGGAGCCAGGCGATCAGGCTTGGCTGGTCCCACCCCCACAAAAGAAGAGCAACAAGAAACTCTGGATTGAGACTTTCACAGCAAACACAGCTGAACCCGAGACGGTCCAGCTCTGTGGGGGAGGGGCGTCCGCCACTCAGAGGCAGCCCGCCACGATGGAGGTAGTCGACCAATGCTGAGGCAGCCCCCCGTTGCCAAGGCAACCCGCCATTGCTGAGGCAGCCCGCCGTTGCCAAGGCAACCCACCACAGCAGAGAGACTCCGCCTCAATAGAGGCGGGCCACCATCGCCAAAGCAGTTCTAACTACACCCATATAAACAGGACTGCAAGGAAGTTCACTCGGCAGCTGGGCGGAGCAAACAGCAGCTCAGCAAAACCTATACAGGCCGACAGTGACTAGGCTGCCTCCTTGCTGGGCAGGGCAGGTCTGAAGGAAAAAAAAAGAAGGCAGCAGCATAACGGAAACTCATAAATAAAGCCCTAAATCCCTGGGACAGGGCACCTGGGAACAAAAAACAGTTTATGAGTTCTGCTGCAGCAGACCTAAACTACCTGCCCAGCAGCTCTGAATGAACAAAAGAGCTCACAGCTCACCATTTGAGCTCCTATAAAGAAGAGACCGTCTCCTCAAGCAGCTCCCTGACCCCTATATATCCAAAGAGACACCTCATAAAGGAGAGCTCAGATTGACACTAGGCAGGTAGCCTTCTGGGAGAAAGATAGCAGCGGAAGAAAACTGGTAACAACCCTTACTGTTCAGCAGCTGCTGCAGGTGAACCCCAGGCAAGCAGGGCCTGGAGTGAACCTCAGCTGACCTAGAGCAGAGGGGCCAGACTGTCAGAAGGAAAACAAACAAACAGAAATAACCTCATCATCAACAAACAGAACGTCAATCTGAAAGATTTGAGACCCAATCTGAAAGCCAGCAGCTACAAAGTCGACAGGTGGATAAATCCTTAAAGATGGGAAGAAACCAGCGCAAAAAGGATGAAAACACCCGAAACCAGAACACCTCTCCTCCTACAAGGGATCACAACTCCTCACCAGCAAGGGAACAAGGTTGGAGGGAGAACGAGTGTGATGAAATGACAGAATCAGACTTCAGAAGGTGGGTAGTACTTCTGTGAACTTAAAGAGCATGTTCTAACCAAATGCAAAGAAACTAAGAACCTTGAAAAAAGATTTGACGAAATGCTAACGAGAATGGACAAAATAGAAAGGAATATAAGTGAATTGGTGGAGCTGAAAAACGGAACACGAGAACTTCGTGAAGCATGCACAAGTATCAACAGCAGAATAGACCAAGCAGAACAAAGGATATTAGAGGTTGAAGATCAACTCAATGAAATAAAATGGGAAGGCAAGACTGGAGAAAAAAGGGTAAAAAGGAATGAACAAAATCTCCAAGAAATGTGGGACTATGTGAAAAGACCTAATCTACGTTTGACAGGCATACCTGAATGCGACAAAGAGAATGAATCCAAGCTGGAAAATACTCTTCAGGATATTATCCAGGAAAACTTCCCCAACCTAGCAAGGCAGGCAAACATTCAAGTCCAGGAAATACACAGAACACCACAAAGATATTCGTCAAGAAGAGCAACCCCAAGGCACATAATCGTCAGATTCACCACGGTTGAAATGAAGGAGAAAATACTAAGGGCAGCCAGAGAGAAAGGTCGGGTTACCCACAAAGGGAAGCCCATCAGACTCACAGCAGATCTCTCAGTAGAAACCCTACAAGCCAGAAGAGAGTGGGGGCCAATATTCAACATCCTTAAAGAAAAGAACTTTCAACCCAGAATCTCCTATCCAGCCAAACTAAGCTTCTTAAGTGAAGGAAAAATAAAATCCTTTGGGAACATGCAAGTACTCAGAGATTTCGTCACCACCAGGCCAGCTCTACAAGAGCTCCTGAAAGAGGCTCTACACATATAAAGGAACAACAGTAACCAGCTCAACTAAAGGGCAAAACACCCAGCTAGCACCAAAATGGCAGTATCAAATTCACACATAACAATATTAACGCTAAATGTAAATGGACTAAATGCTCCAATCAAAAGACACAGACTGGCAAATTGGATAAAAAGCCAAAACCCATCAGTGTGCTGTATCCAGGAAACCCATCTCACATGCAAGGATACACAAAGGCTCAAAATAAAGGGTTGGAGGAAGTTTTACCAAGCACATGGAGAGCAAAAAAAAGCAGGAGTTGCAATTCTCATCTCTGGTAAATTAGACTTTAAAGCGACAAAGATCATAAGAGACAAAGAGGGACATAACATAATGGTAAAAGGATCAATGCAACAAGAAGAGCTAACAATCCTAAATATATACACACCCAACACAGGAGGACCCAGATACATAAGGCAAGTTCTCAATGACTTACAAAGAGACTTAGACTCCCACACAATTATAGTGGGAGACTTTAACACCCCATTGTTAACATTAGACAGATCAACCAGACAGAAATTTAACAAGGATATCCAGGACGTGAACTCAGTCCTGGACCAAGCAAACCTAACAGACATTTACAGAACTCTCCACCCCAAATCCACAGAATATACATTCTTCTCAGCACCACATCACACCTACTCTAAAATTGACCACATAATTGGGAGTAAATCACTCCTCAGCAAATGCAAAAGAATGGAAATCGAAACAAACAGTCTCTCAGACCACAGTGCAATCAAGTTAGAACTCAGAATTCAAAAACTAACCCAGAACCACACAGCTTCATGGAAACTGAACAACTTGCTCTTGAATGTTGACTGGATAAAGCATGAAATGAAGACAGAAATAAAGATGTTCTTCGAAACCAACGAGAATGAAGACACAACATACCAGAATTCCTGGGACACATTTAAAGCAGTCTCTAGAGGAAAATATATAGCAATAAGTGCCCACATGAGAAGCAAGGAGAGATAAAAAATCAACACCCTATTGTCAAAACTGAAAGAGCTAGAGGAGCAAGATAAAAAAAACTCAAAGTCTAGCAGAAGACAAGAAATAGCTAAGATCAGAGCAGAACTGAAGGAGATAGAGACACAAAAAACCCTTCAATAAATCCAAGAGCTGGTTTTTTGAAAAGATCAACAAAATAGACAGACCACTAGCCAGATTAATAAAAAAGAAAAGAGAGAATAACCAAATTGATGCAATAAAAAACGATAAAGGCGATATCACCACAGATTCCATAGAAATTCAAACCATCATCAGAGATTATTACAAACAACTCTATGCACATAAACTAATAAACCTGGAAGGAATGGATAAATTCCTGGACACTTGCCTCCTCCCAAGCCTAAACCAGGAAGAAGCCGAAACCCTGAACAGACCCATAACGAGGTCTGAAGTTGAGGCAGCAATTAAGAGCTTACCACCCAAAAAAAAGCCCAGGTCCAGACAGGTTCACAGCCGAATTCTACCAGACATACAAAGAGGAGCTGGTACCATTCCTTCTGAAACTATTCCAAACAATACAAAAAGAGGGAATTCTTCCCAAATCATTTTATGAGACCAACATCATCCTGATTCCAAAACCTGGCAGAGACTCAACAAGAAAAGAAAACTTCAGGCCAATATCCATGATGAACATAGATGCAAAAATCTCCAATAAAATACTGACAAGCCGATTGCAACAGCACATCAAAAAGCTTATCCACCATGATCAAGTAGGCCTCATACTGGGGATGCAAGGCTGGTTCAACATACACAAGTCTATAAACGTAATTCACCACATAAACAGAACCAAAGACAAAAACCACATGATTATCTCAATTGATGCAGAGAAGCCCTTTGACAAAATTCAACAGCCCTTTATGCTAAAAACCCTCAACAAGCTAGGTATTGATGGAACGTATCTCAAAATAATAAAAGCTATTTATGACAAACCAACAGCCAATATCATACTGAATGGGAAAAAACAGGAAGCATTCCCATTGAAATATGGCACCAGACAAGGATGCCCTCTCTCACCACTGCTATTCAATATAGTATTAGAAGTTCTAGCCAGAGCAATCAGGCAAGAAAAAGAAATAAAGGGCATTCAAATAGGAAAGGAGGAAGTCAAATTGTCTCTATTTGCAGACGACATGATTGTATATCTAGAAGACCCCATCGTCTCAGCCCCAAATCTCCTGAAACTGATAATCAAGTTCAGCAAAGTCTCAGGATACAAAATCAATGTGCAAAAATCACATGCATTCCTATACACCAATAACAGACTTAAAGAGAGCCAAATCAAGAACAAACTTCCGTTCACAATTGCCACAAAGAGAATAAAATACCTGGGAATACAACTAACAAGGAACGTAAAGGACCTCTTCAAGGAGAACTACAAGCCACTGATCAACGAAATAAGAGAGGACACAAACAGAGAAACATTCCATGTTCATAGTTAGGAAGAATCAATATTGTGAAAATGGCCATACTGCCCAAAGTAATTTACAGATTCAATGCTATCCCCATCATGCTACCAATGACCTTCTTTGCAGAACTGGAAAAAACCACCTTAAACTTCATATGGAACCAAAGGAGAGCCTGCATAGCCAAGTCAATTCTAAGCAAAAAGAACAAAGTGGGAGGCATCACACTACCGGACTCCAAACTATACTACAAGCCTACAGTAATCAAAACAGCATGGTACTGGTACCAAAACAGAGATATAGACCAATGGAACAGAACAGAGGTCTTGGAGGCAACACAACATATCTACAACCATCTGATCTTTGAGAAACCAGACAAAAACAAGCAATGGGGAAAGGATTCCCTGTTCTGTTCAATAAATGGTGTTGGGAAAGCTGGCTAGCCATGTGCAGAAAGCAGAAACTGGTCCCCTTCCTGACACCTTACATTAAAATTAACTCCAGATGGATTAAAGACTTAAACATAAGACCTAACACCATAAAAACCCTAGAATAAAATCTAGGCAAAACCATGCAGGACATAGGTGTAGGCAAGGACTTCATGACCAAAACACCAAAAGCATTGACAACAAAAGCCAAAATAGACAAATGGGACCTAATCAAACTCCACAGCTTCTGCACAGCAAAAGAAACAGTCATTAGAGTGAATCGGCAACCAACAGAATGGGAAAAAATTTTTGCAGTTTACCCATCTGACAAAGGGCTGATATCCAGAATTTACAAAGAACTAAAACAGATTTACAAGAAAAAAACAAACAAGCCCATTCAAAAGTGGGCAAAGGATATGAACAGACACTTTACAAAAGAAGACATACATGAGGCCAACAAACATATGAAAAAATGCTCATCATCACTGGTCATCAGAGAAATGCAAATCAAAACAACATTGAGATAGCATCTCACGCCAGTTAGAATGGCGATCATTAAAAAATCTGGAGACAACAGATGCTGGAGAGGATGTGGAGAAATAGGAACACTTTTGCACAGTTAGTGGGAGTTTAAATTAGTTCAACCATTGTGGAAGACAGTGTGGCGATTCCTCAAGGACCTAGAAATAGAAATTCCATTTGACCCAGCAATACCATTACTGGGTATATATCTAAAGGATTATAAATCGTTCTACTATACGTACACGTGCACACAAATGTTCATTGCAGCACTGTTTACAATAGCAAAGACCTGGAACCAACCCAAATGCCCATCGACGATAGACTGGATAGGGAAAATGTGGCACATATACACCATGGAATATTATGCAGCCATCAAAAATGATGAGTTTGTGTCCTTTGTAGGGACATGGATGAACCTGGAAACCATCATTCTCAGCAAACTGACAGAAGAGCAGAAGATCAAACACCGCATGTTCTCACTCATAGGCGGGTGTTGAATAATGAGAACACATGGACACAGGGAGGGGAGCACTACACACTGGGGTCAGTTGGGGGGAAATGGGCCGGGACGGTGGGGGGGGAGGAGCTGGGGAGAGATAGCAAGGGGAGAAATGCCAGATGTAGGTGATGGGGAGGAAGGCAGCAAATCACACTGCCACGTGTGTACCTATGCAACAATTTTGCATGTTCTTCACATGTACCCCAAAACCTAAAATGCAATAAAATAAATAAATGGGAAAAAAAGACTTTATAATAATGAAAGTTAACCTTGCTTCTGGAATGGCAACAGTTTACAAAAATGTCACAGGTATTTTATAGCACACATGATAAATGTGTCAATTGCTTTTTATTTGTCAGATAAGGTATTTGTAAACTGAAAACAGGCAGAGAACTGGGACGTATTATTTCTAAAGGAGCAGCGTTCTTTGGGATGCTTTGCCGAGATGCTATCATTTTCTAATTTAAAAAACCATAGAGATAGAATTGCTAGAGAGAAATTATTTATACAACGGGAAATTGTTATTTACAATACTTTGTAATCTGTTGAGAAGGGTGAATTTTAAGGAAGTTTCTTAGTTTGCTATACAGCGTGATGACTGTACAAATTCAAGGTAAGAGAAGCAGAGCAACAGTTAAACAATATTCATAACAAAAAGAAAACAAAATTTGGGGATAAAAGAAATACCAAGGGAGGATTTTTATTAACAAAGCAGACTGTTAAATATGACTTTTTCTGTGGGTTCCGAGTTTCAGCAAAGACTTAAAAGTTAAAAGAACAACAAAATAAAGGTCAAGCAGCCTAACATGCCAAAGTAAGACAGTACATCAAAAAATACTAAAATATTGTGAAATGGTCATAAGGTATTTTTTAAATGGACCAGCCAATAGAAAGAACCCATTGCCACATCACATAAGGGAAGGCAAAAAAATTCAGTTTTGAAAAAAGACTAAAGGAATGAAAATTTGGCCTGATAAGCTTATGGTTAAAGAGTAGAGGGAGACAAGGGAAAAGTGTTTAGAGTGAGCTTCACTTAAGTAAATAAAGGCAAAAGTAAAAAGTACCATGGAACAGTTGTGTATCATCTGGAAGCAAACAAAACTGACTTGTCTTGAAAGTGATTCTGCTCAAGAACACTGACAGCACTATTGGTGGAATGGCTAAATTGAGCTAATTAACATATGCATTACCTCACATTTTTTTTTTTCTGGTGAGAATATTGAAAATCTACTCTCTTAACAGTTTTCAAGAATACAATACATTATTATTAACTATAGTAACTATGTTGTACAATAGATCTCTTAGACATATTCCTCCTATATAATTGAAATCTTATATTCTTTGACCAATAACTTCACTCCTTACCCCAATCCTGTTAATCACCATTTTACTCTCTATTTTTTTGAGGTCAACTCTTTAAGATTCCACATATAAGTGAAATAATGCACTACTTGTCTTGCCATGCCTAGCTTATTTTACTTAACATAATGAATATATGGTATAAACACATGATGGAATACTATTCAGCCTTTAAAAATAAGAAAATCGTATCACTTGCAACAAGATGAATGAACCAGGAGGATTTTAGGTTAAGTCAAATAAGCCAGGCATGCAAAGACAAATACCACATGATCTCACTTATATATGGAATCAAGAAAAAAAAAATGAACTAATAGAAACAGAGGGTAAGATGGTGGTTACCAGAGACTCGGATTGGTAGAATTGGGGAGATATTGATCAAAGGACACAAAATTTCAGTTAGAAAGAAGTAATTTCAAGAGATCTATTGTAAAACATGACTATAGTTAATAACAATATATTGTGTATTTGAAAATTGCTAAGAGAGTAGATTTTGAATGTTCTCACCACAAAATGGTATGACATAAGGCATGTGTTAAATAGCTAAATTTAGCCATTCCACAATTCATATACACATTTAAACAGCATATTGTATACTATAAATATAGACAATTTTTACTTCTCGATTACAAATATAAATTAAAACCATGATTTTATGTAAATGTTTAAAATATGTTTTCATGATAGCCAAAAACTGAAAATAATCTAACTGTCCAGCAACTAAAATAAATTGCCTGATATCAGCTGATAAATATTGGTGGTAGGATTAGAACTCTTCTAGAATCCAAACACTTAAACACTATTCTCTACTGTCTCTCATATCTTTTTTTTTTTTTTTTTTTTTTTTAATTGAAATTTTTTTATTTTTGTTACCCAGGGTGGAGGGCAATGGCGCGATCTTGGCTCACCGCAACCTCCGCCTCCTAGGTTCAGGCAATTCTCCTGCCTCAGCCTCCCAAGTAGCTGGGATTACAGGCGTGCGCCACCATGCCCAGCTAATTTTTGTATTTTTAGTAGAGACGGGGTTTCACCATGTTGACCAGGATGGTCTTGATCTCTTGACCTCGTGATCCACCCGCCTCGGCCTCCCAAAGTGCTGGGATTACAGGCGCCCGGCCGGTATGTCTCTCATATCTTATAGTAATATCTGTATTAAGGGTAAAATATTCTCTCCCTTATAAGGTAAAGGGATAGATATAAGGATAAATGTTTACCAGAAGATACACTGAAACCCAAAGATCAAAGCACATTGAAGTGATATGACCAGCAAGTCAGTATCAGAATGATAATGCTACTTATAATTCTAACTATGAAGCAAAAGGATCAATTAAAACATAAGAAGATGACCATCGAGGTCAATAATAAGGAGATCTTAGATCTCTTCTCAGGGAGATAGTAAGACAACGCGCATTTTGAGAAGAAAATGCAAAAACAGTGCAGTGTATATTTAAAAGTATAGCTCAGGACGAAATTATCAAGACCTTCAAGTGTTTGTTTAAGATGATTTAAGTAATTGAGAGTATAACAATTAATTCCCTTTTTATATTACAAACTCTTTTTACATAAAGTCTTCAACATGTAAAGAATATTGGAGAGATCAAGAAAGCAATCAGAGAGAGATAGTAGATGGCAATTGACTATTTTCATAGATTTAAAAATTTGCCTAAGTTGTTTGGCAGGGCTGAAAGAGAATGCCTGTTGTCAGAGAAGGAAGAGGACTACATCTGCAAAGCATTTGCTTTCTTCTCCATTGCTCCTCAAAGATTTCACTGGCCTTTCATTTCTCTGGCTCAATAAAGGATGACCTTAAAAGGTCAGAGCTATTGATGTGCCAACGGAGAGACAGAACACATAAAATGCAGAAAAATTATGATGAAACGTCTCATGGTTGCAGAATACATCCCTCACTCTGGGACAGCATTTCTTGAACTTAAGGCTGATACCCTGAAACTTGGACTCACCTTGCTGTGTATTCAGGGCTTGGGCTGACACTTGCCCCATACCTCTCTATGGCAAGTTCCCACAATCGCATCTTTTCAGAGCGATTTTTGGCTCTCCTCACTTTCCTCTGATAAATTTATAGCTAGTTTGGACCAATTTAAAACAATTGAGTTTTTACACTGTGTGATTTTAGATAATCCCATTTCTCTCTTGTCAAGCAGTTACGATGTTTCCTTTAGGCAATTTTCTTTATGCTCATGCTTCCATTAGTATCTTTACTTAGCTACACTTATTTGATGTGAATAAAAGCTTGTTTCTGATTGCCTACTTAAAGGCAATGATTGATCTTTTTGGCCCATCTGAAACTTCAGCTATTAGGTCAGGCACTGGAAGCTACAGTCATTCACTTTTAGAGACAGGATTCTTGATGGTGAATTAGAGGGATTCTCAATAAGTGAATTAGAGGGAACAGCATCCCTGGTTCACATCAGTTTGGAGAAGTACATACACTGTATACCTCTAAAAATACAGAAATAGGAAAGAGATGAATAGGTATGACATAGACGATGATTCAATATATTAAAATATTATGGAGAAAGCACCATTTCCTCTTACTAGCCAATCATCTCACCAGTTTGTTTAAAAGTCTTTTAAGGAAACTTGATGAACTGATGATATGAAAAATGTCCACTAATATCAAGTCCTTTGGATGGATTTTTAAGTATGTTTCTGGAGCCCATTTTGGTCTGTATCTATTGTTTGTTGTGTCTGCTCATTTTTGTTCATATAACTTTGTCTTCTTTTGCATATGATATCTAAATCTTTTTCTAGGCATTGTATTCACACAATTGTTTGCAGAAATAATTCTCACCAGAAAGGACATATATTTGCTTCTGCTGAATGCTGGTCAGCACTTGCAATTTGAGATTGTCTCAATCTAATTTTAGGAAATGAGATGGCCTGCCTACAAATTGGTGGGTGCTGGATTTTAAACCTTATCTTCTGAAACCTGAAAATCATTCAGAAGTGCTGCCTGGCACTTCAGACAGCTTCTTCTGGAATCCTCCAATACTTTGATAGTCAATGAGTAAATATTTTAAGCTTTGCAGGCCATAAGGTCTTTGCCATACCTACTTACCTCTCCTATTGAAGCATGTTAGCAACTACAGACAATATATAATCAAATGAATGTGGCTATATTACAGTAAAACATTATTTACGGAAACAAGGTGAGATGGATAAGACATGCACCTTATAGTTTGTCAATTCTGCTATAGGAAAAAAAAGCATGGCTGTATATGTACACCCACCTTCAAATCTTCCATACCATCTCAAATCCCAAATCCTTTAAAGCTAATATTTCTTTTCTGTTTTAGGAGTTTGTAAATACTTCCAAGCAGATGATTTTTATGCTTTAATCAGCTATTGTTTGGTTGTCTTCTCACCATTACCTCAAATTCAAGCACCCATTTTTTAGAATTGGGGTCAAAAAACTCCATGCAAGGAAAAGCCATTACTAGAATAAAACTTAGAATTTCTACTGGTTAGAACTGAATTAACTATCTGTACATTGTCAGAAGAAGCATATTTTAATTAAAATCTCTAAGGATATATTTTTCACCTGGGGCTAATCATCAAAAGCCTGGAAATTGTCTTCTATGTCCATGTTCATGAAATCTAAAATATTTATTGAGCACTTTTATGTATTTTCCACTTGATTACCCCCAAAACTACAAACTTGGATTATTCACATTTCATCCTCCAAAGCAAGACATTAACAGGGATAATCCTGCTCTCTAGGAAAGGCCTCTCAGTCCATTCTTCTCTATTGTCACTGTTTATAGTCTATAGAATTTGCCATATATGAATTGAATGACAAGTTTATGTGCTACTAAAGGGATGAACAGATTTCTTAACTAATTTAATCTGTGTACATAGCTGGGGACCCAAATTTCCTCGTAAATCTTAATAGTCATAGTGGCAAGCTTCAGTTGGCAATATAACTCTCTCAAAAACTCAGTAGGCTTCCTATCTATTTTGCTTTAGTCAGTTTCACTTGCCAAAATTCTTAACGGGCAGTTCTGCTTGAAACATAATTTCTAGAAATGCTATATTTATTGGCTTTAAAGCTTCTATTTGTATCTATTGAATCAATGGCCAGTTTCTTAAACCTGTAGGATTTCAGCATGAGACACATTCTCTTAATTTTTTTTCCTTGAGTCATTTTATTCAATGAAAAAGTTTTACTGGTCACAACACTCCTAATTTGACCTTCATTTTGAGGCACCGAAATCCATTTGCAGAATTTAACTATAGGTGTAGAGTTTTATCTTTAATTTGATATTTGCCTCAAAGATCAGTTTTACTTGAACTTAATATTTTAAAGCCTCTCTTAATTTCATCTCCTATTGTTTCTCTTCCAAGAAGTAGTTACTTTTTCCAGCTTTGTAATACCCCAATTTCTAATTCTCTTATTCTCCGTTTTGTTTCTTTTTCTACGCTCATTTTTTTTCTTGTCAAATACTGCCCAAAGCAGCTAACTACTGTTACTAATATTCTTCTTTCCAATCTCTTCCTTGGGAAGCTGTACACTCATTAGTTACATGAGCTGCCTTCAAATCTATAACAGAAGACCAATTTGGCAAATGTTTTGTCAAGGCATCCCCATCTTTTCAGCCTCAGATAGCAGTTTTCTTTGCCAAATATTATGGGCTTTAAAGCTAATGCTGTTTATTATAGGGATTTGTTGTTGTTGTTATAGCAGCACTCTACTTCTGGTACTAACATTCGTATAAGCCAAGAAAGGCTAGGTTATGCTACAAGGAGTAAACAACTTCCAACTCTCAGTGGCTTACAAAGAACAAGGTATACACATCTTGCTTTTACTACATATCAATTATGTGTTCACAGGGGTCTCTGCTCCATATCATTTCCACTCAAGGGTCCAGGGTAATGGAGACTTTACCATCTGTAGCATTGCTGGTAGCTGCAGCAGGAAAAAAGAGAGCATAGAGTATTGGACTCAAGTTTTTAAATGCATCTCCCTAAAAGTGGTACATATCACTTCTATGCACATTTAATTGGCCAAAGCAAACAAACATCTAGCTTTGTGGGTTCTGAAGGGCAAAAAGAGCAGACATATTAGTGAGCAACATTGGTATCAGTCACAGGGAAAGATCTTTTAAAATCATCTAGATAAATTTTGTCATTTGACACATAAAACACCAGAAAGCCTGAGAAGAGGCCCTGCTTTTTCATGCAGATTATACATTTTAGATCTTGAACTAGTAACAATCTCTTGAATCCTATTCCAATGTTGCTACTATATGGTTTTGTCTCAGCTGATCCAGTTTCTCATAGAATGTTATAACTTGGAACCTGGATACTTTAGTTTTCACCTGCAAACAATATTTGAGTATGAGTTAAAATTAATATGCATCACATGTAAGTTTATAAACTTATTAATCACTGACAATTTCATTTTATGATTCTATATCAATGACATTAGAGACATGCAATATAATAGTGGTTGAAAATGTTTTCTATAAATAGCCAATGATATACTCCAAACAAAAAAATGTAAGTAGAGAACAGCTTTAACAGTGGAAACATTTTTATTTAGACAAAAATATAACCTTTAAAAATTAACCAAATTAGTCTTTTAAAATTAGGAAAAGCTAACATATCTATGTATAAATTTAATGCAATATTTCCTAAACAATTTTTTCATTTAAAGGCTTTTATTCTTATATCTTTATACGCCCTGAATGGTGTATATCTCTCATAGCTAACCAATAAAATGTATCAGGCTCATTTAAACATTGTACTTTTAGAGGCTTTAATTATCGTATTGTAATGCCTTTTTTATGTCTCATTTTATGGAAAGATTTCTACCTTTTGCACAGAACCAAGGATTCTTTTTGCCTTGATAACATGTATTGCTTTTCTAGCATAATTACTGAACACTGAGCTCATTGAAACTTGTTTAATATTGCTAATGGCTTTTCTAAATCTAATTGCATTTCTGAGGTGAGATGTTCATATGAACACATTACACTCAGTAATCATTTGAACTCACCTCACAGCAGTTACATAAAACATATCCTATTATGCAGAATTAATAAGTGTGTTACTAACATCTTGGTACTGTATTTGTAATGGGTTATACTTAGAATTCTCTGTAATCACAAACCAGTTTGCTGTTGCCACTGTCTTTTTAATAAAAGCTTTATTGAAATATAATTCATGCATAAAATTTACCCATTTAACATGTACAATTCGATAATTTTTACTATATTCACAGGGCAGAGCAATTATCACCACAATCAATTTTAGAATATTTTCATTACCCCAAAAAGAAAAACTGTACCCTTTAGTCATCACCCCTCCTTTCCACATCCCCCGTCTCTTGGCAACAGCTCAATCTACTTTCTGTCTCTATAGATTCGCCTATTCTGGGCATGTTTGGACTTTTGTGATTGGCTTCTTTCACTTAGCATGTTTTCAAGGTTCAGCCATGTATAACATATATCAATACTTCATTTTTAAGACTGAATAACATTCCATGGTATGGATTTTACCACATTTTATTTATCCTTTCATCAGTTGATAGAAATTTGACTTTTTTTTTTTTTTTTTTTGAGATGGAGTTTTGCTCTTGTTGCTCAGGCTAGAGTGCAATAGCACGATCTTATCTGACAGCAATCTCCACCTCCTGGGTTCAAGTGATTCTCCTGCCTCAGCCTCCCAAGTAGCTGGGATTACAAGCATGAACCATCACACCTGGCTAAATTTTTGTATTTTTAGTAAAGACGATGTTTCTCCATGTTGGTCAGGCTGATCTCAAACTCCCAACCTCAGGTGATCTGCCCGCCTCGGCCTCCCAAAGTGCTAGAATTACAGGTGCGAGCCACCATGGCTGGCTAAATTTGACTTATTTTTACCAAATTTTGGCTATTATAAATATGCTGCTATAAATATTTCATATAAAATTTTTTAATATATGTTTTCATTTCTCTTGCGTAAATACCAAAGAGTATAATGGTTTCTTCATAGGATAACTATGTTTACTCATTTGAAGAATTTCCAAAGTGACCAGCAGTATAAAAGAGTTTCAACTATTACACATTTCACCAACACTTGTTACTATAAGTCTTCTTGATTATAGCCATCATAGTGAATTTGAAGTGTCTTATTTTGGTTTTACTTTACATTACCCTGATGAGTAATGAGCATTTTTTATGTGCTTACTAGTCAGGTATACCTCCTTCAGAAAAATGTCTGTTCAGATTCTTTGCCTACTTTTAAATTGGGTTACTTGTATCTTTATTATTGAAGTGTAAGAGTTCTTATACAAGTACCTTATATAAAATCTATGATTAACGAATATTTTCTTCTATTCTGTGGGTTGTCTTTTCACCTTTTTGATGGTATCCTTTGAAGAAAAAAAAATTCTTACATTTTAATGAAATGTAACATTTATTTATTTTGGCTGCTATTTCAACTCTCTTTTAAAGAAGTATTTAAACAGTGAAATTGTTTTTTTTTTTCCCCCTGTGGATACAGACATGATCTTATTATTTACTTTACCCATCCCTGAATAGTGGAATCTATACACTTATAATCACTATTTTTTAAGGAACAGCTTTTCTTTTACCTAAGAATAAATTTTTGAGTCAGTAGTAATTTTATTTTATTACATGCATGGTGGGGTTTAAGTGAGTTTTTTTTTTGTACTAGATTAAATGTCTCCTTATAATTATGTAAACCCTACTTACATATTTACGATTGCAGGCACAGGTTTTTTTGTTTGTTTTGTTTTCAGTAATTCATATTTATAGCTCAGAATTATTTGTTGCTCTTGTCTACCTTTAATATGTTTAATAAGTTGCAGTGCTTTACAAAAGCAAATGACCCTGTGGGATGTGATTCTAGGTGTGCTTGATTGTGGCAACCATGAAAATGCCCCAGATAGCTATCTTTCTGTGGGGAGAACAGTTGAGTGGCACACCCAGCTGCTACTTGTCTAGATCCACCGTCATGTTAGTGCCAAGGTCACCTTCCCCTAAACTGTTTATGGCCAACGACTGAACGTGGCAGTGGTGCTATTGCAAGCCCTTTCCTATCTGACATGTGATTCCATTAACGGGAAATTTTGACTCATGGACATCTCATAAGCCTGACCAAAAGCATCTTACAATTGCAGTGTTCTCTGAGACTTTTCCTATCAAATCCTTCTTCCTTTCCATTCTTTTTCATAGGTGTCATAACTTGTCACAACTGTTTCACAGCTTGAAGGCTCTCTTTGCCTATCCTGTTTCCTCTCCATTTATCCTTCACAGGATCCAGTTATTTTCTTTCATATCTAATTGCATCTTGATATGTGGTTCTTGGAGGAACTAAGCTAACACAATAAGGTTAAATAGCTTTATATAAATCATAAAAATGAACATAAATTTTGAATATGACATAGATATCCTTAATGGGGTAATGGGTCACAGCTATTATTTGAATACCCACTCAAGATTAAGATAAGATTTGCCTCCAGGACTGTAGGGCAATTTTCACACATATCCACAGGGGCCAATTCCCCTCTAGGAAGGAGAATTAGAGAGGACAGGAATTGGTGACCTTAGAGGACAAAAAGTATGCTCCAAGTTATAAAGAAAGAAAGTCAGAACTATAGCCACTGATGAGAGAATACTTATTATCAGACATTATGAATATAAGAAAAGGTAAGGGGCTAAATACTATGGCTCTTGATGAAAATTGAATGTCTCGGTACTTTGCAAAAATAATTTCCCACACCACAGGGATCCATACAAACAATATTTAGATGGGTGGCTGCTCATTATAAGAGGGGGATTAAATGCTGATTCAAAATAAAAGAATAGTATGGTTGATTTTTTATTTTAGAAAAAGTTAATGTAGGACTAAGTGTATAAACTCTGAAGTCATCTATGGGCTCATTATTTGGCTCAGCCATTTAAAAGATGCAGCAGAGACTTAGCTTTATCATTTTGAGGGCAATATTACTTACTTTATAAAGATATTGTGAGGAAAACATAAGACATGTGAAAAGTGAAAGGTACATGCCAAGTCCTCAAATAATAATAATTAAGAAGAAAGGAAAGGGTGGCAATATTGTAAATGGCTCCACAAAAGTTTGTAGTAAAGGATAAGGTAGGCAAAATTGTAAACTACCTGACTGAGTGTTGAAGGCACGCCCCAACATGAACACAGAGCCCCTAAGAAAAGACTGAGAGGCTGATTAATTCTAGGTATTTAAGGAAGATTCTGCTGATTATTGGCTAACCACTAAACTAATTGAAAAGAGATTTCAGTATCCACACATGACAAAGATGCCGAATGTACAGACTTAGTTCTGGTCATTAAACAACAAACTACAACAACCAGCAGCAACGACAAACCCTGGGGAGGGGAGAAAATTTGATTTTCAGCATTGCCACAATAAATTATACAAAATATATAGTTTTCAATAAAAAAATTATAAGGCATGCAGAGAAACAGAAAAGTATGGAACATACACAGTAACAAAAACAGTCAATACAAACCATCCTTGAGGAAACCCAGACATTGGACTTATCAGATAAAAATTTTAAAATCAATCCAAAAGTGGTTAGAAATAGGATGCTAATTATAATCTCCAGGAAGCCATTAAGAAATTAAACAAACTCTAATACTGAAATTCTTCCAAAAAAATTTAAAAAGTGAAATACTTCCCAGTTTATTCTATGAAGCCAGTATTACCCTGATTAAGCCAGTATTACCCTGATTAACCTGACAAAGACATCACAGGAAAATGAAACTACAGATCCATATACACCATAAATAGAAACAAAACTCCTCACCAAAATTCTGTCAAATTTGGCATCATGTAAAAAGTATTATATAGTATGATCATGTGGGAATTATCACAGGAATGTAAGATTAGACATTTCTAGTATGTAGACGTAGAATGTAGATATTAGAATGTTGATCTAAAAAAATCAATCACTAGGCCAGGCATGGTAACTCACACCTGTAATTCCAGCGCTTTGGGAGGCCGAGGCAGGTGGAGTACCTGAGGTCAGGAGTTCAAGACCAGCCTGGCTAACATGGTGAAACTCTGTTTCTACTAAAAATACAAAAAATTAGCCAGGATTGGTGATGCATGTCTGTAATCCCAGCTACTCCGGAGGTTGAGGCAGGAGAATCGCTTGAATTTGAGAGGTAGAGATTATAGTGAGCCAAGATTGCACCGTTACACTCCAGCTTGGGCAACAAGAGCTAAACTCTGTCTCAAATAAAAACAAACAAAGAAATCAATGACTCTGTAACACATCATAACACACATGATTATTTCAATAAACTCAGAAAAAGTATTTGACAAAATCCACTTTTATGATGAAGACACTCAATAAATGGGAATATCCTTAATCTAATAAAGGACATGTATGAATAATGTACAGCTAACATCATACTTAACAGTGAAAACCAGAATGCTTTCTCCCAAAGACAAGATATAAGACAAAGATGTCCAACCTTACCTCTACTATTCAGTTTTATACTGGGTATTCTAGAAAAGTCAATTAGACAAGAAAACTAAATTACAACATCTAGATTAGAAGGGAAGAAGTACAATTATATGTGCAGATAACATGAATTTATATATAGAAATTTCCAAGAATCCCATGAAAATTACTATAGCTAATAAAAATACAGCAAGTTTACAGGATACAAAATCAATGTGTAAAACTCAATTGTATTTCTATGCACTAGCAATGTACAATGTGAAAATAAAATTAAGAAACAATTACATTTACAATAGCATCAAAATAAATAAAATACTAGAAATAAATTTGACAAAAGAAGCAAAGAAATTGAATACTGAAATCTATCAAATATATGTGTATATTCATCTTTGATATTTATCAAATATCATTGAAAGAAATGTAAAGACCTAAATAAATGGAAAGATATTTCATGTGCATGGGTTAGAAGACTTAATATTAAGATGCAACTACTCCTCAAATTCATCTGCAGATTCGAGACAATCATTACCAAATTCCAGATGGCTTTTTTGGAGAAATTGATAAGATACTCCTAAAATTCATATGGAAATCCAGGGGACTCCAATTAACTCAAACTATCTTTAAAAAAAGAACAACCAAGGGGGGAAGTTAACGTCCCTGATTTTCAAACTTATTTTAAAGCTATACTAATCAAGTCTGCATAGTAGTGACATAAGGACAGACTTACACTTCAACGGAATAAGATGAGAATCCAGAAATAAATCCATACCTCTATGGCATTTGATTTTTGACAAGAGTGCTAAGGCAATTCAGTGGAAACAGAATAGTCTCTTCAAAAACATTGCAGGGGAAACTGGAGCTACACAATTAATCGAATAAAGGTGAAACCCTCTCCATATCATATACAAAAATTAAACCAAAATAGATCAAAGACATAAGTGTAAGAACTAAAATTACAAAATCCTTGAAAGTAAGTATTGGGGTACATCTTTCTGTCTTTGACTTCACAATGGTTTCCTTATATATGACACCAAAAGCATAAGCAAAACAAATAAAAAAATGAAAATAAATAAATGAGACTTTATCCAAATGAGAAACCCTTGTGCAAAGTATATCATTAGGACAATAAAAAGAGAAACTACAGAATGGAAGAAAATAATTGTCAGTCATATGTAAGATAAGGGTCTAGTATCCAGGATATATAAAGAATTCTTACAACTCAGCAACAAAAGGCCAAATGACTCAATTAATAAGGGACAAATGACTTGAATAGCTATTTTTTTTTTAAAGAGATGGGGTTTCACCATGCTGGTCAGGAGGCTGGTCTCGAATTCCTAGCCTTGTGATCTGCCCACATCGGCCTCCCAACGTGCTGGGATTACAGGTGTGAGCCACCACTCCCAGCCTTGAATAGCTATTTTTAAAAGAAAATCTACAAATGGCAATCAGACTTTTTGGCCATTCACATCCACCTGGATGGCTATACTCAAAAAGTCAAACAGTAGCTAGTCCTGACAAGGATGTGGAGAAAGTGGGGCTGTCATATATTGCTGGTGGAAATATAAAATGTTGCAGATACTTTAGAAAACAATTTTTAGTTCTTTGAACTAAAATAGTTATTATATGACCCAGTAATTACAGTTTTAGGTACATACTCACAAAATATAAAAACATATGCCCATGAAAAACTTGTATTGAATGTTTATAGCAGCATTATTCAAAAAATGTCTAATTCCATTTATAAATTTTCAGAATTAGCAAATTAATTGAGACAGAAAGCAGAATCATGGCTGAAAGTGATGTGAGAAGGAAAAGTGTAATCAGTATAGGGCTTTCCTTTGAGGTGATCAAAACGTTCTGGAGTTAGATAGTGTTGACGGTTGCACAACTTTATGAATACACAAAAACCCATCAAATTGTGCACTTTAAAATGGTTAAAATGGCTAATTTTGTGTTATGTTTATTTTGTCACAATAACCAAAAGAACATGAAATTTATTGAAGTCTCTGAACCAAATGTCAATATATACATATCAATTTTAGTTCTATATCTCTCTATATTATTAAAAGAATCAAAAATCAATGTAAAAACACAGCATTATAGAAAACAATATGGAGATTTCTCAAAAAGTTAAAAAAAAAAAAAGAACTATCATATGATCCAGAAGCTCCACTTCTGGGTATAAATCCAAAGAAAATAAAATCACTATCTCAAAGAGAAATCTGTACTCCTAGGTTCATTGCAGTACTATTTACAACAACTGAAATATGGAAACAGCCTAAGTGTTTGTAGACAACTGAATAGATAAAGAAAATGTGTATGTAAATGTTATTCTGCCTTAAAAAAATAAGAAAATCCTGCCATTTTGACAACATATGTGAACTTGGATTATACTAACTGAAATAACCAAGACACAGAAAGACAAACGCTATATGATCGCTTTTATATGTGGAATCTTAAAACAAGAAAAAATGTCTAACTGATGGTAATAGAGAATGGAATGGTGGTTACTAGGACGTGGGGCCTGTGGCGGAAATGAGATGTTGGTCAAAAGGTTAAAACTTCCAGTTGTGTAACTTCTGGAGACCCAATGTACAGCTTGATGACTATAATTAATAATAATGTATTATGTTCTTTGAAACTGGCCTAGAGAGCATATCTCAAGTGTTCTCACTACAAAAAAGAATGGTAGTTAGGAGATGACGGATATGTTAGCTAGCTTGACTGTGGTAATTACTTCACAATGTACACATATATTAAAATATCATGTACACCATAAATATATACAACTTTTGCCAATTATATCTCAATGAAGCTGGAAAAAAATACACAAACCAAAAAAAAAAAGTTGATAAAACCTGCCATAACATTAACAATCTCAAAATCAAGCAATAAATCTACATAGGAATCTGCAAACATTATTGAAAGACATTAGAGCAGGCTTAAATAAATAGAAAAATATACCATATCCATATATTGAAGGTTCAACATTATAAAGGTATCATTTCTCCAAACTTAATCCATAGACCCAATGCAATCATCATCAAAATCTTTGTTTCTTTGTGTCTGAGGGAGCAATGTCTGATTTTATTTTATTTATTTTTTTGAGACAGAGTCATGCTGTGTCACCCAGACTGGAGTGCAGTGGCATTGTCACAGGTCACTGCAACCTCTGCCTCCCGGGTTCCAGCAATTCTCTTGCCTCAGCCTCCCCAGTAGCTGGGACTACAGGCATGCACAACCACGCCTGGCTAATTTTTGTATTTTTAGTAGAGATGGGGATTTGGCATGTTGGCCAGGCTGCTTTCAATCTCCTGATTTCAGGTGATCTACCCACCTCAGCCTCCCAAAGTGCTGAGATTACAGGCATGAGCCACTGCACCAGGCCTGTTTGTTTTGTTTTTGAGACAGGATCTCAGTCTGTCACCCAGGCTGGAATGCATTGGTGTGATCTTAGCTCACTGCAGCCTGGACCTCCTGGACTCGAGCCATCCTCGCGCCTCAGCCTCCCAAGCAGCTGGGACTACAGAAGCGGCCACCACACATGGCTAATCTTTGTATTTTTTGTAGAGATAAGGTTTCTTCATGTCGCCCAGACTGGTCTTGAACTCCTGAGCTCAAGCAATCTGCCTGCCTCAGCCTCCTAAAGTGTTGAAATTACAGTTGTTAGCCACCACGTCTGGCCATAGTGTCTGATTTTAAAATTTCTATGCACAGTTTGTATTTGTGCAAGGTCATCAAACAGACTAATAAAACATAATAGAGCTTGGATTAAAACTCAAATATATATTGATAAGAAAGTTATAACAAAGCAGCTATAGTTTGGTAGTAGAGCAAGGACAATCTTTTAAACAAATGTTGCTGAAATAATTGATAGCTAAATGGAAATAAAACATAATTGAACTCCCACCTCATACTATACACAAAAATAGCTCCCATTAGATTTTTTTTTTTTTTTTTTTTTTTTTTTGAGACAAGGTCTTGCTCTGTCACTCAGGCTGGAGTACAGTGGCAAGATCATAGCTCACTGCAGCCTCAAACTCCTGGACTCAAGTGATCACCCCACCTCAGCCTCCCAAGCAGCTAGGACGATGGGCACACACCACCACACCTGACTAATTAAAAAAAAATTTTTATAGAGTTGGGGTCTTGCTATGTTGCCCAGGGTAGTCTCAAACTCCTGGCCTCAAGTGATCCTCCTGCCTTGGCCTCCCACAGTGCTGGGATTACAGGTGTGTGCCACCATGCCTGGCCTCCTGTTAGATTTTAAACTTAAATGTGTTAGGAAAAAAAATAAAGTTACAGGATGTAAGACAGAAAACTATCTTTATAACCTTCAGATAGAGAAAAATTTCTTGAGCAGAATGCAAAATTCACTAAACATAAAAAAAAGATTGATATATCTTACCTCAATAAAATTAAGAAATTTTGTTCATTGAAACATACAACTTAATAGAGTGAAAGTGCATGTCATGAAGTGAGAGAAGATATTTGAAGCACAGTCAAATAAAACAAAAGATTCATACCCAGAATATACAAAGATTCTACAAGTCAATTTTAAAAACCAACAGGTAAACCAAAAGAAAATCAGAAAAAAAGACTTAAACAGGTACCAGTTGAATATGGAAAACCAATTAGTCACTGTACATATGTACAATTTCTCAACCTGATTGGTCATTAAGGAAATGCAAAATAAAACCACATTGTAATATTACTACACTCCTAAGAGAATGGCTAAAAATAAAAATTTTGTCAAATACCACATGTGGGCAAAGTTATGGAATAACTAAATCTTTTATGCCCTGCTACTGGGAGTGAACAAGCACTTTGGAAAAATTGGCAGTATATAAGAAAGCAAAACCTACATATGCCCTTTGACCCAGTGATTTCACTCATAAGAACATACTCTAGAGCAGTGATTGACAAAGTATACTTTTGCGTTTTAAATACTTACGAAAACAAAAACAATAAAACAAAGAGCATGTGACAGAGATGATATGTGTCCAGAAAAGCCTAAAATATTTATTATCTAGTCTGCTGCAGAAAATGTTTGCTAGGCCCTGCCCTAGAGCAATTTGTGCACACGTATTCCAAGAGGTATGTTTGAGAATATTCATGTGGCATTATTCATAAAAGTCTTATCTTTGTTTTGGTTTCCTTTCAAGCAGACTCTGAGACAAGGTTTTGAGTTCAGGTGGTTCATTTGACAGGTCATCTTAGGAAGTACATTTGAGGATACGGGAAGAATGAGATGGGGAAAGAGGTAAAACCAGTAAAGTGTGCATTGTTTAGCTGAATAGCATTCAAGGCAACTGGGGCTCATTTGTGTTATGAAGAACTACATAGTATTCAGCTAAAAATTGTCCCTCAAAAAGGCTGCTGCCCCTCATTGGTTGAGAAGTGATCCTGGAAGAATTAGCTTCTGTGTTCTTCTGAGCTGCCCTGCTAGCAAGCCAATCAATCAATCAAGTGAGACCTTAAGAAATGACCTGAAGGAAAAGAAAAGAAAATTCATCCAGAATGTCTGTGAGCATTGATTCAGCTGGGGCACTTCTGTTCTAGTATGCAGGAGCACTGCTTACCACAGCTGCGACTGAAATCTGATGGTGGTCATGGGAAGGTGATGCAGGGCATAAACCAGAAACGTCCTAATGCATTAGTAGAGAATGGATGTATAAATCATGGAACATTCATAGAATAGTCTATCACACAGCTATAATATTAAATGAAGTACAGCTAAAAACTGCAATATGAATTAATCAGAAAAACAATTGTTATGGTTTTTAATATTTGTCCTCTCCAAAACTCATGTTGAAACGTAATCACCAATGCAGCAGTGTTGACAGGTGGGGCCCTTTAGAGGTGATTGGGTGATGAGGGCTTTGCCCTCATGAATGCATTAATCCATACATAGATTAATGGGTTATCATGAGAGGAGAACTGGTGGCTTTATAAGAAGAGGGACAGAGACTGGGCTAGCATGTTAGCATGCTGAGCTCCTTCACCATGTGATGCCCTGCACGACCTCAGGACTCTGCAGAGTCTTCATCAGCAGGAAGGTTCTCACTAGATGTGGTCCCCTGACCTTGGACTTAGCTTTCAGAACTGTAAGAAATAAATTCTTTTTATTTATAAAGTACCCAGTTTAAGGAATTCTTTTATAAGCAACAGAAAACAGACTAATAGTGAAAGAAGCAAAACAAAATACATACAATGCGATTGAATTTATCCAAATGTCAAAATCCAGCTAAACCAAACAATTGGTACTTAGAGATACATATTTATATGACAAAAATACAAAGATATCAAGGAAATCATCGAGAAAGTCAAGATGTTGCTTTAAGGGACAAGAACAAGTTTTTGGTCAAGAAGGGCCTCCACTGGACTTCTAGGATGCTTCAGTGTTCTACTTCTTGATGTAGGTGGTAGTTACACAGCTGTTCCTTGTGTAATTATTTATTAAAATACATTCATGCTTGATGTAGTTTTGCACACATATTATATGTTACAAGTTAAAAAAGAAAATAAACTTTCTTTGATCTCACACACTTCCTCAAACTGCTGTTTGTTTTTTTCCTTCCTTTTAGAGCAAAACTCCTTTAAAGGTACATTGGAAACCTCTTTCTCTCTTTCCTTAAACTCATTCTAATCAGGCTTTCACACTCACCACTGCCCTGAAACTACTTTTGTCTAGATTGCCAGTGTCTCCAAATTGCTGAATCTTCTTATCCATGTGTGTCTTACCTATCCTCAACATTTGAAACAAGTGAACGCTCTTCTCTGTAAAGGACTTATTTGACTTAGCCTTCAGAACTTCACATACTTTATTTTCTTATTATTCCCCTTTCCTCCTTGTTAAAATTGCAGTCTCAGGACTCAGTTCTTGCTTGGACTTATTCTTTACCTCCAGTAACTCCCCTGGTGATTAAATTAGCTTAATGTCTTTAATTACTACTTATTTTCAGACGATTCTTAAATTTTTATCTCCAGGCCAAACATCTCTCCTGAAATGCAGAGACATATGTCAAACTGCTGACTTCACATTTTCACTGAGATGTCCAATAGTCACATGTCCAAAATGGAATTGTTGGTTACCTCATCAAGATCTGGACTTCTCCTGCTGCTTTTCCCTTATCAGTGTATGGAACAGCACTAAGAGGAAACTACATACTTTTGAGGAAGAGAGACTGAGCTAGCATGTTAGCATGCTGTGCTTCTTCACTATGGATGCCCTGCACCACCTCCAGTGTTTCTTTTCTCACTCAGAGTAAAATCCAAAGTCCTTGAAGCCTGATTAGAATGAGTTCAAGAGAACAAGGAAAGAGGTTTCCAATGCACCTTTTGGTTACTGAACCTAAAACTTTAGGGTCATTCTGGATGTCATTTTTCCTCTTACACCTCACTTCCAAACTTTTGGCAAATCCTTAGGTTGTACCTCATAAATGTATATAATAATCAATACCTTCTCTTACTTTCTACTGCTATCGCCCTGATCCAAGCTACCAATATTCTCTCATCTAAATTATAGCAATAGTTTCCGAAACAACTTTTGTCTTTATACCCTGGCCCCAACTGTGTATTCTCAACACAGTATCTATTGTGATCTTATAAAAATTCAACTGTAATCATATCACTCATCTATTCAAAGTCCTCCAGTATTTCTCTTCTCACTCAGAGTAAAATGCAAAGTCCTTGCAGTAATCTACAAGATCCCACACAGTATGGCCCAGCTTTAAAGTCTCTGACATTTGTTTTTACACTAATTCACTCAGCTTCAGCCACACTGGCTTCCTTGATGTTACTAGAACATGCCAGGAATGCTTCTGGCTCAGGTCCATTGTGCTAGATTGCTCATCAGGTGTTCACATAGCTCACTCCTTCACTTCTTTCATAGTTTAACTCAAATATTAACTTTTCAGTGAGGCATTTCCTGACAATCCTTTTCAAAACTACAACTTCTTCCAATTAATTTACACACACACACACACACACACACACACACACACATTCTATTGCCATTCCTTGCCTAATTTTTTCCATAATACTTATCACTATTTGATAGACTATATATATTCTACTGATTCATATATATCTACTGATTTTTTGTTTGCCTCCACCCAATAGAATATAAGCTCCATGATGGCAATGATTTTTGTCTAATTTGTTTATTGCCATGGTCTTGGTGCTTTGGGCAGGGTCTGCCACCTTGTAGTCCTTCAATAAATATTTGTTGAACTGAAGAAAGAAAAGAAGACAGATAAAGCTTCTTGAATTTTTCCAAGCCTCAACTGGCATTTTCTGAAACTTCCAGAAGCTTTATAGCCGCTCCAGTATTTTTTATCTTTCATCAACTCACATCCATCTCCCTGTAGTGAAAAGCAATAAAGAGCTATTTAAAAAATAAAGATATGTAGCTTCTTTTTAAAGATAGCCTGGAGAGAAAATGTTGCAAGTTTTGTGGAGGGGTGCAGAGAAGCCTGAGCAAGAAAAGTAAGAAGTGTTAAAGTGTCAACCAGCTGTACTTCTTTCTTTGAGAGAAAAAAAAAAAGGTAAATAAATATTCACATATATGTGCACATGTGGAATTGTATAGGGATAGCAAAGTGGGCCCTGAGGAATCCGTGTATATAGATGAGAATATTGATATTATGAGGTTACAGAATTCACTCAAGGTCACACAGCTAACTGTTAGAACTGGGATAGGAAAAAACTCAATAATCCCAACTCTTATCTCAGTGCTTCTTCATCCATATTGTATCATTTTGAGGGAAAATTTCTATTACATTGGGGTATGAAAGGGATATTTGCATAGTACATAATACTGTGAAGGGGAGCAATTTTAACTTTTGTGTCTACCACAATAGGTAGAAGCTTGGTTTGTCTACCCAAAATGCCAGCCCTCTCAGTCTACATATGAATGGTCAATAGTCTCTCTTATCCTCCTTTTCTCTCTTTTGCTCTGTTTCCCTCTCTCTCTCTCTCACACACACACAAATATCCATACACATGAACATATGCATGGATATGTACTTACATACAGACACTGCTAATCTATATGAGTTTCTGTGAAAATTGGAAAAAAGCCAACCTCTATAAATGGGTGAATCAAAGTAAAAGGTGGTCCCTCAGGCACATAGATGGTGGACAAATGTAACCTCTCAGAAAGAGAAACAGGTACCCCTTTCCTCCTGGCATTATCCACCACAGCACCAAAGTACGTGTCGAAGATAGGCTGGATTTCAGCATCTTTTGCCCCCTGCATAGGCACACGCACACACACAAACACACACACAGATAGACTGAATACACACACACACATACACACACACACACGGGTGCAATGAATATACAAACACTCAAATAAATACACACACATGCAGGCACATTGTTTGGTTTAGCTAATTAATCTTCCCATAATGTCAGCCTGACCCATCAAATGATTAAACAGCAGGCTACTTTTTTCATATGGGAAAAATTTCCATTTCCATCAGCGGGGATTTCTACAGCACAAAGAGAATAAAGTACAGCTAAGTGATCTTTTAGATGATGACATTATTTTCAAGGTAGCAAGGGGCAGTAAGACCTCAACAGGCTGACAAATGAATAAGACTAATGGAACCACTTGGTGTGGGTTAGGAACACTGGCATTCTTCAGGACTGAAGAGAGACCAAGTAAACACTGACACATCTTTCTCTTTAAATCTAGGATGGAATCGGGAATGTGAGTAAATTGAAAGCTTCTTGAAACAGCAGAGAATCAGTATTTGGAACCCGGACACTGCAATAATTAATGCAGAATGATGGGAAAAGTGACTGAATTATGATTTTCACTATGCTTTAGGAGTTGCTATTCTCACACATGAGAAATATTTCTGCCTTTTGCATTACCACTCTACTGTGACCATACTTTGAAGCTCAATGACTAAGTAAAAACTGAATGTCACTTTGAAAAATTAAATTCTCAGGCAGCACCAAATTTGATGGGAAAGAAAGAAGAATTTGTAGATTAAGCAAATGACATAGACCAATATAATTTCCTACAACACCTTGGTGGCTACTTAGCTTAGTGGACTAGAACACTGAAATAGCAAGGTCAATTTATAAACCACACTGAATGCCTGTTCTGTGCAGAGCCAGTACTAAGGGATTTGGGAATATGATTGAAATGTAGACTTACCAGAAGATAAGTCTGGAAATGCCAGAAGAGGACAATGGAAGGTGGGCCTTGAATGTCAAGCTGAAAAATCTGTATTTCATCCCCAAAGGCCTATGTTTTTCAACTTTAAATGGGTATCGATATCCCTCAGGGAGGTTGTTAAATACATTAGTTCCCTAGATTTGAAAATTACATTTTCTTCACGTTTCCTAGGTTATTTTGATTTGTGCCACATTTGAAAACATTGTCAGAGGCACAGGGGAGCCATTGAATGTTTAAAAGCAGACAAATGGCAGTATCAGCTATTTGCTTATGAGACATAGCTCTAACAAGCATGAATGTGTAACATGGGTGTTATGGGTTGGCTCTATGTCCCTACCCATATCTCATCTTAAATTGTAATCTCCACATGTCAAAGGAGGAACCTGGTGGGGGGTGATTGGATCATGGAGACAGTTTCCCCCATGCTGTTCTCATGATAATGAGGGAGTTCTCATGAGATCTGGTGGTTTTATAAGTGTCAGTTTCCCCTGCACTCTCTCTCTCCCACCACCTTGTGAAGACGTGCCTTGCTTCCCTTCACCTTCTGCCATGATTGCAAGTTTCCCGAGGCCTCCTCAGCCAGGTGGAACTGTGATTAAATTAAATCCCATTTCTTTATAAATTACTCAGTCTTGGGTAGTTTCTATAGCAGTCTGAAAATGGACTAATACAATGGAGGAATATGTATGTGTAACATGAGGAGCGACTGGAAGAAGAAAGTCTATTTGGCTTAACTCTTCTGTGATCTCATTTGTTTTCTTCTAGTCTGTAGTCACAGAATGTCACCCTCACCTCTGGAACTAAGTTGCCAATCAATGTTTTTGATGACCAGGGGCAATGGACGGTTATGGCTCGTCAGCTCAAAATTATTTCCATTTCTGGAGAACAATTTCAACATGGGTTAGAAAAAACAATTTAATATATAAGAAAGAATGATATTTTTCACATCAATGTCAAATATTCCCTGCCATAAGGGGTTTAAAGAAAAATAGAACAAGGGAGCTTATTTAGATCCTTTTACTGTTCTGGAAAAAATTGCTAAATTGTTGCATGTGTGCTCAAGGAGCTATCATTCTCTTTCAAATTATTTGCTTGACTCCTTCTACATGTAAAATGCTATTCTAAACCCTATCTGTAGTACAGAAGAACTTGAGTTACAGCCTGTCTATTGAGTGAGACATGAAAAAAGATTGAACAACATTTATAAAAACAATATTTAATTAAAAGTAAAGTAAAATAATTCACATGAGTATAGAATGAAATGAATAGAAATGCAAGTTCTCTGGAGTCAGATTGTCTGCTTTCATACATTTCATAATCCATCTACTTTCTTTCTTTCTTTTCTTTCTGTTCCTTTCTTTTCCTCCCTTCCTCCCTCCCTCCTTCCTTCCTCCCTTCCTTCCCTTCTTCTTTTCTTTCAACAGCTTCTTGCTCTGTTGCCTAGGCTGGAGTGCAGTAGTGCAATCACAGCTCACTGCTGCCCCAAACTCAAACACTGGAACATTCCTCCAACCTTAGCCTCCCAAGTAGCTAATTTAGTTTCTTACCAGTTCTCTTAGACTGGACAAGTCACATAAGCAATTATGTCTGAGTGTCCTCATCTATAAAATGGGAATGGCAATGAAATCTACCTCAAGAAGATTCTATGAGCTCTAAGTGAATCAGTACATGCATAGTGCCTAGAACAACATCTGGTGCATAGAAGACTCAACAAATATTAGCTATTATTGTCAATGCAACTTAGAAGTACAGAAGACAAATGAAGAACACAGATGATTTGAGGTCAAATGGTATTATCAGGAGATACTTCCTAGAGGAGTTATGTTTTAAACTACAATTTTAAGAAGATTGGGAAGAAAAGAGTATCTTCTGAGGGCCACTGAGGCATTATGTTATATTGAAAGTATAGTAATTGGCATTCGAAGACATGAGCTCCAATCTCAGTAATAACTACTCTTAGTTATATAATTTAACTTCTATAAGTATCTGTTTTTGATCCATAAAACAGTGAAGAGTATCTTCTCTGTCTGCAGAGTATAATTAAGAATATATATATGTGTATGTGTGTGTTCCTATGCAAAAGAAAGTGATAGAAATACATATATATATACACCATGTAAAGAGAGTTTGAAAACTGTAGTTTTCACTATGAGTGGTAATTACATGATGCTCTAGCACTTCGTAGTATACAGTATCATAATATTACGGAGACAGTGTAATCTAACAGAAAAAGCACAGGATTTGGAGCAAAAGAAAAACAAAACAACAACCAAACAAAAAACCCATAGCTTTCAAATTCCAGCTGTGCCAATAGGGTGAAACATTTAAACTCATGAGCCTTGGTACATTCATCTGTAAAATGGGATAATCAAATCTACCTCATGGTGCTGCAATGAAAATTAAATGAGAACATACAAATATATGATACACTTTAGCATTATCCAAAATATAATTGGTATTGAATAATATTAAAATGACGCCCAAATAAGATAGACACAACTAAAAACAGAGTTGGATACAATAAGGAAAACACAAATTATCAAAACTGGAAATGATACTAGAAGTCATCTAACCTCATTTATTCATTCAATATAACGTATATCAGGGCTCCTGCTTTGTGCTTGACACTGCACTCAGTACAGCTTGCAATCTTTGTGCTGGCAGCTTTGACACTGATAGTAGACTTGCTTTACAGTCTTCTCCCTATATGTGTCTGTTCACTGTTATGTCCAAGCACCAAGAATAGGACCTGGAACACTGCCAGCATTCAATAAATATCTGTTGAAAGATAGAAAAGGGGACCTTAAATCTCAAAAAAAAAATGCTCGAGCAGAATAGAATTTTATAAAAAGATGACTGATTCCATCAAGTGTACTGCAAGCATGTAATGTAAGCAGTTTTTCCACTTCATCTTGTATCCTCTTGTATCTGAAGACCATGTTCAGAGAAAAGCAGCCAAATCTCACTTCAGTCTTATCATCAATACCCTGACTCCTTATTAGAATTGGACCTTGAGTTGTTTTGCCCTGGAAGCCACCTGAATCACCTCTAATTTCCACATGCTTTTGTGAAGAGCTACCGAGATCCTAACTTCCTTGTCTCCAAAAAAGCCAGAGCAAACTGGAATATAGGATGCTACTTTCTCTCTTTTCTGCCCTCAGCTCATTACATTACTCTCTATACACTGCTGGCATGGGCTACCTTAGCAGATCTCTTGCCTATAGAAATCTCTGGACCAGAAACAGATACCACCTTTATGTCCCTGTAGGCTCCAAAACTTCGAAAAAACAACTACAAAGCATTGCCAAGAAATCTGCCTTCTTGCTTCTTTCTCATGAGAACACCAGGTAGGCCTCCCACTCTCCTCTCAGCAGGCACTTAAGCTGAGGAGAGAGCTGCTAGTGTCTCCTTCTTGAAAGCTACATCCAGTCTTCAAATGGTCATTTTGGATTCCTTCTTTTCTTGACATAGAGAGAAAAAATCAAGGACTAGAAAAGACCACTCTCTTGCTAAAACCCTGTACAACCAATGTCCCAAAATTTTCCTCTGTTTAATCCTCTCATGTAAATTGGGGAAAAAGATAGAGATGGTTTAATACACTCTTAGAAAAGCCTGTGAGAAGGAGTCTGGGACTCAAATTTGAGGCCAGAAAGATTATTTTCTTTAGAGTATGAGAGTAGTTAGCAGCTTTTTTTCTCAACTCAATAATTTTATCACAGTTTTTGGTGGGTACAGGGGAAAAATCAGGCAATAGAACACGTAGCAATCAACATCTTTCTGTGTGTGTTTGTGTGTGTGTGTGTGTGTGTGTGTGTATCAGCCTATATCTATCTATCATCTATCTATCTATCTATCTAATCTGTCTGTCATCTATCTATCTATCTATCTATCTATCTATCAATCATCTACCACATCATTGTCAAACTGCTGAAAATAAACTATGCATACATAATTTATTCATGTATCTCTTCTCTGTGTCTGTGTATGTGTGTGGCTACGAGATCAAAAATTCCATTAGAATATGAACACCATAAGAGAAGAAGTTGTGCCTGCTTTGTTAACTGTTCTAGTTCCAACACCAGAACAGTGTCTGGGATGTGGTTAGTACTCAACAAAAACATGTTGTTAAATAAATGAAGAAATCAAAAAGAGAGGGCTTGTGCAGGTTCTTTGAGCTGTCAAGTTTGCTGAGTGATCATATCTGTCAAAACATGGAGACAATTAAATTTTTGATGTCTATACTGCAGTGGTGTCATCTTAGATATCAAGGAAAGATACCAAACAATGACATCCTTGAATGTGTGTATGTGTGTGTCCTGTTTATATATCTACATCCATCTATATCTGGATGTCTGGACTGATGTCTTAAATATTTTCATTTATATCACAATTTTCAATGTATTCTGGTTATAATGAGAGTTTACAATGTTGGCTGATAGAAAAAGTGACAAGAAGAGTTTCAAAATGAATCACAATATAATCACTAGTTTTTTTTTTCTATTCATTTTGCTGATTTAAAAATTGTTTGCTAGAATCTTGGAAGGTTAAATAAAGTGTAGGAAGACATTTTAGTATTTAAATTGAAGACCTTGAGAATAACTTGAGTATAACTTCTTTCTTGAGAATTGCATTATTTATTCAGCATCTAATGGAAAAGTAAAATGAATAGATATTATGTAACATCTTTCTGTCAATTGGTAAACTTCATATTTCTTACATTGTATTTCAACAACTAAATGTAATAAAAAGCATTCAAAATATGTATATTTAACAGAGTAATATATAAACTCAATAAAATGCATATGAAAATTAACAGAGCTCTAAGACTGCAATGAAGCATCAAACCTAAAATGTACTCAGTAATGGCAAAAGGAAATTCAAATCAATTAATAAAAACCATTAAATGGGTAAAGCAATCAGTTCTCAGCAAAACCAGAATTTACTCCATCTAACCAAAAATTGCCTTTAGGATTATTCTCCATAGTGTAATTGAAGTCTATTAATGTTTTCTGCTTAAATTTACAATGCCCTACACTGAAAAAAAAAAATCAGGAAAAAAATAATTTAAAACCCTAAACTTTTATTTTTGTCAGGGTTATTTTCCTCACTAGCTGTTGAAAAATGTTATTGTATCTTGAATTGTGCGTGTAGCAAGCTGGTTTCCTCAAGGGAACAGAAGTAATGTATTGACTTATTGACTCAATAGAAGTGCCTTTAATTTCTGTGACATCCAGTTGTTAAACCACTTTATAGTTTCAGTCAGCCAAACCATTCAGTGGCACATAAAGTTGTTTTCCCAGTTATAAGTGTTTCTGCTCTTTAGCTTCATCTTCAATGTAAAAACATTAAAAGAGAAAGAAATTAACTACTATAATTCAGTATTTGCAATTCTAATTCATAAGATGAATCATTTCTATCTCCTCCCATAGACTTTTGCTAAGTAATGTCTTATGATATTTTAAATGTTCTCATAACATTCTATTTTATGTTTTGTAGCAAAACTACATTGTATTTTTAAAACTTATGATTGACACTTGATAATTGTACATATTTGTGGGATAACATGTTATGTTTTGATATAGGTTAAGGATACTAAATCTAAAAAATCTAAAATTCAAAATGCTTCAAAATCTGAATCTTTTTGAGCACCAGCATGATGCTCAAAGGAAATATTCATTGGAGCATTTCAGATTTTGGATTTTGGGATTTGGAATGCTCAATCAGTATAATGCAGAGAAAAACTCTGAAATCTGAAATACTTCTGGTATTAAGCATTTTGAATAAGGGATACTCAACCTGTACATGTATACATTGTGTAACAATCAAATCAGGGTAATTAGCATTTTCATCACTTTAAACACGTATTATTTATTTTTAATGAGAACATTCAGAAACCTCTCTTCTATCTATTTTGAAATAAATATTAACTCTAGTCATTCTACCATCCAATAGAACATCAGAACTTATTCCTCTTACCTAATTGTAGCTTTATACTCATTGATCAATGTCTTTCAATCCCCCATCCCCCCCACTCTCCCCATCTTCTGATACTACTATTCTACTTTCTACTTTCATGAGAATAATTTTTTATAACCACATATGAGTGAGTTCATGCAGTATTTACCTTTTATGTGTCTAGCTTACTTTTCTTAACCTAATGTCTTCCAGGTCCAACCATATTGCCACAAATGACAGGATTTCATTTGTCAGAAAAAAATACTTAATAAAATTCAACATTTCTTCATGATAAAAGCTCCCAAGAAATTAGATATAGAAAGATTGTACTTCAACATAATAAACGCCATGAATAACAAACCCAGAGCTAACATCACAATGAATTGGGAAAAGCTGAAAGCTTTCTTTTAAAATCTGAAACAAGACATGAATGTTCTCTTTCACCACTTTTACTGAATATAGTACTGGAAGTTCTAGCCATAGTAATCAGGCAAGAGAGAGTAATAAAGGGCATCCAAATTGGAAAAGAGAAAGTCAAATTTTAGCTGTTAATGACATGATCATATACATATATATACACATGTGTATATGTAGATGTTTGTATATACACATATGTATATGTATACATACACAAGGGAAATAAATTAACTACCATTCAGTATTTGCAATTCTAATTCATAAGATAAATCATTTCTATCTCCTCCCATAAGCTTTTTCTAAATAACCTTATGATATTACACATATATGTGTGTATATGTATGTATATATATAACATATGTTACAGACATACATATGCACACATATGCACAATATCATAAGACATTATTTAGAAGTAACATATATATCTATAAATAAATATACAAATATGTGCTTATAATATACATATATACGTACATATATAAAATCCAAAGACTCTACCAAAAGAAAACATTAGAATAAAAGATTTCACTAAGATTTCAGGATACAAAATCAACACACAAAAATAAGCAGCATTTCTGTACACCACCAGCAAATTATCTAAAAAAAAATCAAGAAAGTAATCCCATTTACAAAAAATACAAAAACAACTAAAATACCTAGGGATACACTTAACAATGAAAGGTATAAAACATTGATGAAAGAAATTGAAGAAAACACACACAGAAAATAGAAAGATATCACATGTTCAGGAATTGAAAGAGCTAATATTGTTAAAATGATCATGGCACCCAAAGTGAGATACAGATTCAGTGCAATCTCTATCAAAATACCAATGGCATTCTTTACAGGAAGAGAAAATGCAATTCTAAAATTTGTATGAAACCATGGAAGATCCCAGATAGCCAAAGCAAACTTGAGCAAAAAGCATAAAGCTGGTGGCATCACACTACTTGAGTTCAAAAAGTACTACAAACCTAGAGTAAGCAAAACAGCATGGTACTGGCATAAAAATATATGCATAGACCAATGAAATAGAATAGAGAGCCAAGAAATAACCTCACACATCTATAGCTAACCGATTTTTGACAATGCACCAAGAACGCACATTAAGGGAATGATAACCTCTTCAATAACAGTGCTGAGAAAACTGGATACCTACATAAGAAAGAATGAAATTAGACCTTTATTTCTCACCATAAACAAATATTACCTCAAAACAGATTAAAGACTTAAATATAAGACCTGAAACTACTAGAATAAAATATAGGGAAAAAGCTTCATTACAATGGTCTAGGCAAAGATTTCTTTTAGATAAAACCTCAAAAGCAAAGGCAATCAAATAGGATCACATCAAGTTAAACAGCTTCTACACAACTAATAAAACAATGAACAGAGCAGAGAGACTACCCAAAGAATGGGATAATCTGTTTCCAAACTATATACCTGATAAGGGGTTAATAACCAAATTATAGAAGGAACTCAAATAACTCAATATTTAAAAATAAAGTGATTAAAAAGGAACAAAAGATCTGAATAAACATTTCTCAGAAGAAGACATACAAGTGGACAACAGATATGTGAAAAATGCTCGACATTGCTAACGATCAAGGAAATACAAATCAAAACTATAATTAGGTATAACCTCATGCTAATCAGAATGGTTATTACCAAAAAACAAAAATTAACAAGTATTCACAAGGATGTGGCGAAAAGGTAATCCTTACATACTGCTGGTGGGAATGTAAATTAATACAGCCATTATGAAAAGCAATATAGAAGTTCCTCAAATAATTAAAAATAAAACTACCATGTGATCCAGCAATCCCAGTACTGAGCATATATCCAAAGGAAATGGAATCAGTATATAGAAAAGATATCTGCACTCCCGTTTATTATAACATAAGTCACAATAGTCAAGGTATGGAACCAATCACACTTTCTATGGTGAAAAGTACTTTTGGTACTTATTTGTTTAATATTCGTTTCCTTATAAACTGTGAGAACTTAAATCATGCCTAGTTTTTTACCACTCCAGGACCTAGCATAGTGCTTGGTACATAGTAAGTGCTCAATAAATGTTTTATTAAAATGAATGATGTTTGTGCCTTAAATTGTCCTAAGTATTCTTTAAAGAACTTTTGAAAAAAATAAAAACATATATGAGACCTTGATAATAGTACTTAGAGTGTTATGCATTTTCATATAATGACAAATGACACTCTTGTTGTATAGTTTGCATTGGAATTTACATTAAGAGTATTAATAAAAAATATGTATTATGAGAATATGCAAAAACTCTAAATCTTAGAGGTGCCCTAATTAGGAGACAACACTGAAAAGTGATTACTTGGTACCTCACATATCATCATTGAAATCTACATAAAAGATACTAGAAATATTTTTCCACTGATAACATGCACCATGGTCAAAATAGGTAACTGATTATGCAAATTTGTACAAGTCCCATTGTCCTCGCATGAACAAGGGATAAGAATCTAACAAGGCACAATAGGACCATTTGTGCAGTGCTTGAGGTCTACAGCTCCATTATTTTCTAATCCTGAGTCAGAACACCATTGTGTCTGCCTTTCAGTGACTCTTTCACATAAGGTACCAGTTGAAAGGCCTAAGGCAGAGAGGGGTACTTCTGGCAAATGTGTAGGGAAGGGGATATAAAACCCCAACTTGCCTGTAACTATAGGACACTATCAATATTTGCAAAAGCATTCTGTCATTTCAGAAATGCCAACATTGTCTTAAGTCAGTACACATCAACTCTTAAAATAAATTTCTGCTTCTAAAAATTTTTCATAGGAATCTATTTATAGTATTGGACACATGCCAACCCTGTCATCTTTAAAAAGCAGCAATAGGCCAAGCATGGTGGCTCACATCTGTTATACCAGCACTTTGGGAGGCCAAGTCGAGTGGATCACTTGAGATCAGAAGTTTGAGAACAGCCTGGCCAATATGGTGGCACCCCGTCTCTACTAAAAACAGAAAAATTGCTGGGCATGGTGGTGCATGCCTGTAATTCCAGCTACTCAGGAGGCTGAGGCAGGAGAATCACTTGAACCCAGGAGGCAGAGGTTGCAGTGAGCCAAGATTGTGTTACTGCACTCCAGCCTGGGTGACAGAGCAAGACTCCGTCTTAAAAAGCTAAAAAATATGAAATTTAAATTAGTTTTTTTTCCAATTCTGTGAAGAAAGTCAGTGGTAGCTTGACAGGGATAGCATTGAATCTATAAATTACTTTGAGCAGTATGGCCATTTTCAAAATGCTGATTTTTCCTATCCGTGAACATGGAATGTTTTTCCATTTGTTTGTGTTCTCTCTTATTTCCTTGAGCAGTGGTTTGTAGTGCTTCTTAAAGAGGTTCTTCACATCCCTTGTAAGTTGTATTCCTAGGTATTTTATTCTCTTAGTAGCAATTGAGAACACATGGAAACAGGGAGGGGAACATCACATACCGGGGCCTGTCGGGGATCAGGGCTAGGGGAGGGATAGCATTAGGAGAAATACCTAATGAAGATGACGAGTTGATGGGGTGCAGCCAACCACCATGCACGTGTATAACTATGTAATAAACCTGCATGTTTTGCACAGGTGCCTCAGAACTTAAAGTATAATAAAAATAAAAAAATAAAAAGCAGTAGTAATGGTGTGATTTGAAATGATAATATAAATAATAAAAGTCATACTTCTTAAACTATTCTCTTTTTCACAGTATTTATATATCTTTTTTAAAAATTTGAGACAACAGTCCTGTGAGAAAAATATAATGCTTTCTTATGCTTATTTTTGATGAGATTAAGTGACACGACCCCATTGTTTAGCAGATAAAATTCAGATCCGACTTCCAGCCCAATGCAGTGCTCTTTTGTTTTACACAGCTACTTTCCTGAACAGCCTGGGATCCTAAGATAGTCTCAATAGTTTCTGAGATAAACACTTCATTCTTCTAGAAGTCAGGAGAGTTGAAAAAGGTCAAAATGTATGTTCTTGTAAAAGCTTAAATGAGAACCACTAGTAACAGTCAAAACTGCCAGGGGTTTGCTCTGAAACTAAATAATACTTCTGCTTCTTATTCTGCTAAGCGCTTTATTAACTCTTCCAAAATCCTTTTCAGAAAATATTTTACAGTAAACAGAAATACTAAGTAGAAAATGAAAGAGCAATAGCAGTTTTCTAGATTGGAAGTTTGTATATAATATAGTTTAAAACATTGTTTGACTCTTTTAATAAAGTACATTATTTAAATTATTGGCCAGCATAAAAGAAGATTCATTTTATAACATTTCCTCATAAGCTAATTTTATGGTAACATTACAGTAACATGTACTTCATTAAATATTAACTAGGTTCATTTTTCTGTACACTGCCAGAATAACTTTTCCAGTGGTTTCACCCAAAGCTAGGAAGATGTGTTCATGTTGATAATGAACAACAATGTAATGCAGGTTATGGATGTTCACTGATATCACTTAATAGCAGCATTTAATGAAATACATCTCTTTACCTTAATTATGACTCCTGCAGGTACATTTTTACTCTTTAAAATTCTTGAGGAACACAATTAACTCGATTGGAATGTACCAATAACAGAAACTTTTAAAATGTCATTCCTTTGGCTTAAAAGCTACGAGGCTCGATTCAAATTGGCTGTGAGGCAAGCATGCTGCAAACTGTCAGAAAAGCCGCTTTTTTTTATTCAATTGTTTTCAAAATTTTAGTGAGGGAAAGAAAGAATGAAAGCATAGACCTTTAAATCAGAATCAATTGGGGCCAGAGGTCTGAGGCACTTTGTCGACATAGCTTAGAAGGCTGCTTCTATGGGAAACCTTTCTATGGTAAAAAGTGATCAATAAGGTGGAATTGTAGGGAATGAGAGAGTGAGATGCAAGGAATGAAGAGAAGTGGAGAGGGAGGGGGCAAAGAAGCCTCCTGCTGAGGTATGCTGTTGATTCAACACCACTTGCTCTATCAGGAGGCCAGATAGAAAGTCAAAGTCTCTTTTTTTATTTGGTTCCCAGGGAAAGAGAAAGCAAGAGAGCCTGGAGGCTAAGAGCTACAATGGAGAAGACCCTAAAAACACTCTGTGTAATGTTCCAGATTGAAGCTTTCTGTTACTAAGGTGCTTGACACTATGTCATTGCTTTCTTCTTGATGGAGTACCTACTAAGTGGCTGGCATTGCACTTACTGCATAGACTTTGGAGTTTGAGGCAGACTCAAGGTGAAGTTGGGGTGAAACGAAGTAAATGATGACATGGTGCAGCCCTCGAGGATTGGAGAAGGTAGGCAGACAGGAAAGCGTTATCATAAAATGTGAAGAGTATTCTAATTAAGGATGTTAAAATAACCATAATAACAACAACAGTTACCAAACACTCACTATCTTCCAGGCAGCATGATCTCAGTGTTTCCCATCTGTTAGCTCATTTAATCCGACTAACAGCATTTTGAAGTAGGTATGAATACCTACGTATATACTCATTTCACAAACAAGGGAGCTGAGTCTCAACAAGGTTAAGTTACTGGTCTAAGGTAGCTAGTAAAAGACAAAACCCAGAATCATAACCAAGAAATGTATCTCCAGATCTCATGGGATTAATTTCTCCAGGGCTCTTTATTATACAAAACAGTTTTCAGACACAGGAAATACTTTAGATATGATGTGACATTTGGTCACAGCAGGGAAAGAAGAACTGGAGTACACCAGGTAGTGAAGAGGAAGAAAAGAATGACAGGGAAAGGGAATAGCATATGCAGGATCAGGCTATTTTGAGCCACACAAGTCTGCTTCACACAAGTTACCAAGGGTAGATTGCAGGGAGAGGAAGTTGTGGGATCATCAAGAGAGAGTGGCCTGGTTGTAAGGGATCTTCACTCAGAAGAAGCAGAATAAGCAGTGGAAATCTAGTAACAAGTCACAGCATAAGTAATAGAAACTGGTTATCCCTACAATAGAAACAAAATCCAAGTCGTCAGAGAGGACTTCAACCTTATGTGTAATGTTTGTTTACCTTCAAATGATTTAAAGGATTATAGATGTATGTAAGAATGAATACAGATTTAAAAGGGGAAAGGAAAGCTGAGATTTGTTTAAGCAGTGACTGTAAATAGGCTTCATGTAAATCTGATTTTACCATAAATACCACTTTCATGTAATGAGTTGTTAAACTATGGTGCTTCTTTTAAAAGAATATTTTTAGGCCAGGCATGGTGGCTCATGCCTATAATCCCGGCACTTTAGGGGGTCGAGGTGGGCAGATTACCTGAGGTCAGGAGTTCAAGACCAGCCTGGCCAGCATGGTGAAACCCCGTCTCTACTAAAAATGCAAAAATTAGCCTGGCGCAGTGGCACACGCCTTTAATCCCAGCTACTCAGGAGGCTGAGGTAAGAGAATTGCTTGAACCTGGGAGGCGGAGGTTGCAGTGTGCCGAGACTGCACCACTATACTCAAACCTGGGTGACAGAACAAGACTCTGTCTCAAAAAAAAGAGAATATTTTTTAAAAAGTCAGGCAACATTGACTAAATATAAACTATATTACTATATTTCTGGCTATTTTATTTGTTTTGGGGGGAATGGAGTAATATTTGAGCATATATATGCTGCTAAACTCACAACTCCAACTTTTGTTGGGAAACAGATAACCAAGATGAAGGCAAAATGTTTAAATGGAAGTTATCAGACACTAAAAGGTAACTTTAAAAACCTAAAAGGATGGTAGATGCCAGAATGACATAGGATCAGAACCGTGGTTGTTGGCTCCATTGAGCAAAAGCTATACACCTTTTCAAAACAGTTTTCTTTTTCTCACTCCCAAAGTCCATCTTTGGCCAAATATCAAGTAAGCAAAATTGATGGTTGCATTATTCCGTTCTCACTTTGCTACAAATACATACCTAACAATGGGTAATTTATGAAGAAAAGAAGTTGAATTGACTCCTAGTTCTGCAGGCTGTACAGGAAGCATGGCTTGGGAGGCCTCAGGAAACTTAAAATCATGGCAGAAGATGAAGGGGAAGCAGGCATGTCTTACCATGGCAGAGTAAGAGAAAGAGAGCAAAGAGGGAAGTGCTATACACTTTCAAATAAACAGATCTTGTGAGAACTCATTCACTATCATGAGAACAGCAAGGGGAAAAATCCACCTTCATGATTCAATCACCTCCCAACAGGCCCCTCCGCCAACATTGGGGATTCAACATGAGATCTGGGTGGGGACACAGAGCTAAACTATACCAATGTTTTTGCATCACTTCAAACCTTACCTCCATTCTTGTCTTTTTTCTGGTTTCTTCTCCTCCCATCATCCTCAAGCTGTCTAAGCTTTCAGTTAACTCATTCATGCAGCAAAATGGCTTATCTACTATAATCCAGGAAGAAAGTTCAATGCTTACAATAAACAAGTAAATAATTCCTATCCTTTTCTGTTAAATAGTTGTAGTCTATTTGGTGGAGGGGGTTGTGTGTTTTATTTACTTATTTATGTATTTTTGAGACCAGGTCTCACTCTGTCACCCAGTCAAGAGTGCAGTGGCATGAACCTGGCTCACTGCAGCCTCAGTCTCCTGGGTTCAAGTGATCCTTCTACCTCAGCTTCCCGAGAAGCTGGGACCACAGGCATGGACCATCATGCCCAGCTAACTTTTTAATTTTTTGTAAAGTTTGGGTTCCGCCATGTTGCCTAGACTGGTCTTGAACTCCTGGGCTCAAGCAATCCTCCCACCTCGGCCTCCCATAGTTCTGGGAATACAGTCATAAACCACCATGCCCGACCTATTGGGGGTTACAGATACAAAATCAAACCATGTCATGAGAGAACTTTTTTAGAAATATAGATTTAGAAGTAACAAGTGTGCTAGTGATGTGAAGGCATGAGAGTAGACAAGATCAGAACCCATCTGACCAAAACCTTTCTTGGCAGCAACACATGATTTTGATACTTACTTTTCCTTTGTTTTGTATCAAAACTATCTGGAACTACATTTCATTCTTAACAGACTCATTTTCCTTTAGGACTAATTTGATAAGCAAATTGAAATGAAGACTGATGACTTAAATATGATCCTTGTTTTAGTGCTATATTCTAATATCTGCAAAGCCTCATTCCTGTCACCATACTCATTTGATTTGCAACAAGAAGCCATTCTGATAATTGATGATGATCAGAGTTACACAATTGTAATCTTTCACAGTCTCTTTTTGGATAAATTTTTGTGATTGCAAAGAGTGATCTTTATAGGGAAACACGTTCAGACATGCACTGACCTTTCAGCCAGGAGAAGCTATCCCAAGTCTTATCTGTACCAATTATAGTCTCTGTTTTAGAATTCGGAATTTGTATCTGGAGAGAGTAGATCAGTGAGCATCAGGCATTTAATCTGTAATGTATGTAAAGTTGGGGATGAAATGATAATGAGAGTGTTTAAGCAGAACAGACAAAGCATGATTAGAAGGAAGAGACAGAGAAAGAGAGAAACAGGCTGAAAGAAGTCCCAAAAGATACTGTGGCTTCAGCAAGAGAGGGAATGTGAAAGAAGCTCCCCTGTTTTTTTTTTTTTTTTTGATTGTTATGAAATTCTTAATGCTGTTTCCCCATAAGGCCTGGCTGTTCTTATATCTGATGGAGTAAGATAGACATGTATCTGCCTCCTGTTTGAGAAGCACTTTACTCATTTTTACCTGGTGGAACAGGAGAAATGCTGGATCCAAAGAAAGGAACAGATAGGAGTAAACTCTAGTGTTCAAGAAAATGAGCTCATGTTCTGTGCACTCCCTTTCCCAGGCATCCTCTTGCTGTCAATTTTCTGACACTCTGTTTCAAGACAAAGGAAATGGACCAAGTGGCTGGTTTTAGACTGTCTCTCATCCAGGCCCTTAACTGGACGGCCAAAGAAACTTTTGGACTCACATGTTGTCCAACCCAGTTCATCAGGATTGTACCTGATAAGAGCTTTGGGGATAAAGCCATGGGTAGAAATAAAGTATATTTGTCTGAATTAGCCACACTGTGCTGCATATGCCCCAAGGGAGTATGGTATGATGTCTATGGTCACTGTGAGACTTAAGATTCCAGCCAACTTTCTTTCCATCAGAGACTATCTTCTCTGTGGATAATCCCGCTCCATGTTGCCCTAATAAGAGTACACATGCATGAATCAACTCACATCGCCCTCCAAGGGAAAGTATCCAGTATGTCATCCAGTTACTGAAACCAGAACCAAGTCTAGGATCTTTGGCTTATGTGCTACTCTTGTTATCAAGTCCAAAGGTAGCTACCTCAGAGTGTGGTGACATATCCTAAAAATGAAAATTTATTCACTCCCAGTGCATACAGTGTACAATGGTGGGAAAAGATTAGAATAACAAATAAAAATTCCCATTCAGAAAAGAGGAGAATGGTAAACAACACATTGATTCATGGCATATACCTCATTCCCTTGGGCAGGAATATCAAGGGCTCAATATCTGACAAATGAATTAATTTACCAGACAGTATTGGACTTGTAACTTAGGAGGCTTTCCATTTGTCTATTGTCCTTTGTGTTCCCTGTTTTAACTCTGTGGGAGAATCTCCTTTGTCCATTGCCCTCCACAGGAATGTCTACAATGCTTTTAGGGAAAAATTCATATTTGCATGCAGGGTCTGGGGAGGCTGGGGAAGGCAGGGAAGGCAGACTATAAGGTACATCCTGTTGCCTTAATAGTCTGTATTTGAGGAATGGGGAAATAGAGATTTCCTCAGGGGTTAATGGGTTCGTAATCAGAGTCAAAGATTATCTAGACTGTTAAATCTGAGATTTATTTCTGTCTCTGTGCTCTTTTCACACTTCAGTCAACCCACAACCTTACATTTAATGGACTTTGTTTCCATCTTGGTCTCTTCCTTTGCAAGCATATCAAGACTGTTTTATTAGAAAAGCTCTTCTTAGAATGTGATAGGGGTTTTATTATTGTTATTATTTGTAGATCTTAACACCCTCGCTCAGAAATAGGTAGAATAACTTGTCAAAAACTCAGTAAAGACATAGATGATATGAATCATATTATCTATCACCTTGACTTCATTGATATTTATAGATTACTACGGCTAACAATTGTAGAATGCACTTCATTTTCTTCTTTTTTTCCACCACAAAATATGAATGTAGAAAACACATTATTTTCAAAGGCAGATGTTACATTCAACAAGATAGAACACATTCTGGGCCATAAATTAAGTTTCAATAAATTTAAAAGGATTCAAGTCACCTGTGTATGTTCTCTGACCATGAGGAAACTAAATTAGACCTCAATAACAATACGATATCTAGGAAAATCTTGCACATTTGGAAATTAAACAATATTCTTCTAAGAGACACATAAAGAAAAAATCACAAGAGAAAATAGAAAAAATATATATTTTGTATGAATGGCTATTAAAATATCAAATACTGAAAGTTTTGAAATGTAACTAAAGCAGTATTTACAGAGGAATATGTACATTTCAATACTTACATTAGAAAGGAAGACTGGTATCAAAGCAATAACCTAAATCAGGGATCAGCAAATTACAGCCTGCATGCCTATTTAGGCTTATTTTGTTAAAAAAAAAAAAAGGTTTAATTGGGACACAATAATGCACATATGCTGTCTACGACTACTTTTATGCTACATTGGTAGAGGTGAGGATTTGCAACACAGACCATATGGCCTTCAAAGCCTGGAATATTTACTATATATACCTTGAAAAAAAAAGTTTATTGATCCTTGACCTAAAGTTCAACCTTAATAAATAAAGAAGACCAAAATATGTCCAAAGTAAATAGAAAGAACTAAAAATAAGAGCATATCATAACAAACTAGAAATCAGAAAAGGAAAAGAGACAATTACCTAAGCTGAAGAGTCATTTAATATCTGAATAACCAGGTCTGGAAGAGTAATGTTGACAAGATACAGGGGTCTGCTATTCAAGTAAACTTCTTGGAAACCATGTGAGTTGATACCCAGAGAATAATCACTGAGTCTCTTACAGAGAAACTGTTGTCCTTAAAAACTCTAGCAAAGAAAAATGAGGCACAATATCTGGTATCTTTGTTCAGGTATCATAGAGAGTTCATGCCTCTCATGGGGATCCTAATCAATTCACTCTGGGAGATTACCTGAAATGAAGCCATCTTTTAATGGGGTCTTTACCAACAACAGATCCTTCAAACAATCCAACAAACTGTACATATTTCTCTCACTAGACTGATAAAGGAAAAAATAGCATAATATATCATCATGAGCAATGAAAGAGAGGTTATGGATACAGATCCTATAATTTCCTTAAGCTGACACAGGAAGATAGAGAAAATCTGAATAACATTTTTCGGTCAAAGAAACTAAACTCCCCCATCCCAAAACTCCAGGTCTAGACAGTTTAACTGGTTAATTTTATCAATCTTTGAAAGAAGAAGTAATATCAATCTTATACAACTACTTTAAAAAAACACAGGTAAGGAAATTCCTTAATTTATTTTAAGAGCCCACCATAATATCAAAACTCAACAAAGGCATTACCAGAATAAAACTACAGGCTAATATTCTTCCTAAATATTTATGAAAAGAGCTTTAAAAATATATTGGCAAATTTAATCTAGCAATGTATAAAAAGAACACCACATTGTGGCTGAGTATATTTTATCCAAGATTGACTAAATGTTTGAAAATGAATCAATGGGAATCACCATATTACAGCTTTAAAGGTAAAGAAAAATTATAATTCCAATGGACTAAGAAAAATTATTTGAAGAAAGTCAAATACCACAAGTTCTCATTTATAAGTGGGAGCTGAATAGTGTGTACACATAGACATAGAGAGCAGAATAATGGACATTGGAGACTCGGAAAATGAGAGCCAAATTACTCATCAGGTACAATGTACACTATTCAGGTGATGGTTATACTAAAAGCTCAGACTTCACCACTGCACAACGTATCCATGTAACAAAACTCCACTCATACTCTGTAAATCTATACAAATAATTTTTTAAAAACATTTGAAAAAAATCCAACATCCACCCCTAAAACAAAACAAAACAAAACAAAAAAAAACCTTTCCAAGAATTACTCTCAATTTGATAAAGAACATCTACAGAAAATCTGGTATCATACTTAATGATGACATTGGGCATATTTTTCCTTGAAGATGGAGAATGAGGCAAGAATGCTCTATCCAGTGTCATCCTGGAGACGCTGGCCATTCACAAGGTCTTTGGCAACTAAATACATTTCAAAATGTTTAGAAAAGGGAAAGTAAAACTGTCTCTAATGGCATATTACATAATTCTTTATATTAGATAATCCTAAGGAATCTACCACCATGACAAGAACTAATAAATGAATTTAGCCAAGTAGAAGAATACAAGATCAATAAATATAAAATTAAATATGAAAAGTTATGTTATTCAAAAATCACATTTTAAAAAGACATCTGAAAATCAACTGAAAAAATTGTATTCAAGTCGTTTATGCTGAAAGTGATAAAATACTGAATAACAGAAACTACAGATATTAGTAAATGTGACTGTATACCTTGTTCTTGGAACAAAAGTCTCAATATTAGTAAGAAAATTCTCCTATCATCTACAGAGTCTACACAGTTCTAAATCCTAGTTCAAGAATAAATTTTTATAGAAATTGATTAGCTTATTCTGAATTCTACATAGAAATTCAAAGAGCCAAGAACATGAAAATAAATTTTGAAAAAGAAAATACAACTATACTTGTGTGTAAATAACCCAAGGACCACCTTTATGTATAAGGGCATTTAATTGCCTCTGTGGTTAATTTGGTGGGTACAGAATTTGTGGCTGTGTATGTTTTATTCAGGAATCCGACACTGATTAACTGTTTGAAAATCAGTCAATACACATCATCATATTACAGGTTTAAGAGTGAAAAAACATGATAATTTCAGTGGTTTAAGAAAAATCATTTGAAGAAGTCAAATGCCACAAGTTCTAGATTACAAGAATTTTCTGCACCCACCAAATCAACTACAGAGATAATTAAATTTGTACAATATACACAATTATAATAATAATTCATAAGTAATTATAGCTTTTTGGTTATACTTTGCCTTATCTTTTTATCTCCCTTTTATCTTGGGAAGCAGACTACGTCAAGTTCTCAGCACCTTAGTTATTATGAAGGATATTTATTTATTTATTTATTTATTTTTAATATTGCTTCTCAACGACACATAAGGTAGGAAGGAATGACATTGAACATTACAGCAGAGGAATCAACACACTGAATGAGAGATAGCGATGCATAGGAAGGTATAAGAACACTATCAAAAGCATTAAAAATAAATATTGCCTATTTTAAAATTTTACTAAAATCTAATCCCTGATATTAGAGGACGGGACATTTTGACCAAAAACAGCAAAACTTACCAAAAATGCTTTTTTAGACATCACTCTTCCTAGAATCCTACTCATTAGCACAACTATTCAGAACAGAGTTGGGCTAAAAGCTAGGCTTGTTTACAGTTTATTTTTCAACATATCACTTGAATTTTTTCAAATATCAGGTAAACTGGAAAAAGACTCATAGAAAACAAAATTGAAAGCTATCCTATAATTCTTTTCTTTTTAGAATTGTGTCCATGCTAACAATTAATTTTGTATAATCACACTTTTATCTTTTGACATTTATATAATTACTTTGAGGTCAGTATCATGTTTTGGAAGATTAAACTATGTTACCACACTACCTAAATCTGACAGAGATGAATAATACTGTGAAATGAATCACAAGAAACTAAATATTTAATTGTACTGCATTTGTAATCTTTCCAATTCTTTGATTTAGAATGGACTGAAATTTCAGTGTTCTAATGTCCCAATGTAATTTTGTTTCATTTAATTTTGGTGACATAACTTGGCCTTGAACAAATAATGTAGATTATAAGAATGTAAGCATTTTGGTGAAAGTGCCTCTAAATTTCAGAAACAGAGATGGCACTCTGTAAGAAATACAAATGCTACATTGTGTTATTAGGTTGCAAGGAAATTAGAGTATTAAAATCATGGCAGGGTATATTTTACAAAATACAATTTTTTCCATCCTAGAAAAATATTTTCTTAAGCCTACTCCTAATTTATGTGTGTTTTAATTTTTTTAATTTTTATAGAAGTATATTATCATTTAAAATGTTACCTCTTAGCCAGAATTTATATTCCAAAAAGACAAGTTTAATAATCATTTTAAAAATTAATAGAACATGATTTCGATTTATCTCTAGCTTTTATGTGTCTTTTTATCTTACCTAATTAATCCTCTTTTGTTAGACATGTAGTTGCCTCTAATGTTTGCTCTTGCAGAAATGAATTTTCTGAGTAAATGGGTGGACATATTTCACAATGAGATAGATTTTGTCCAATTGCGCTCCAAAGAAGCTATACTAGTTTATACTCCTGCCCAAAATGTATCAGGATAATTTGTTCCCTGACATATTTACCAACAATAAGTTCTACCAGACTTTGCCTACTCTATAGGCAAAATATAATATCGTACTGTTACTGTATTAATCATTTATCTTCCTTTAATTCTTTGATAGGCTGAGTAATCTTTTTTTTTCCCCCAATTTATTTATTTTATTGCTTTTTAGGTTTTGGGGTACACGTGAAGAACATGCAAAATTGTTCCATAGGTACACACGTGGCAGTGTGATTTGCTGCCTTCCTCCCCATCACCTACATCTGGCATTTCTCCCCTTGCTATCTCTCCCCAGCTCCCCAACCCCCACCGTCCCTCCCCTAATTCCCCCCAATGAACCCCAGTGTGTAGTGCTCCCCTCCCTGTGTCCATGTGTTCTCATTGTTCAACACCCGCCTATGAGTAAGAACATGCGATGCTTGATCTTCTGCTCTTCTGTCAGTTTGCTGAGAATGATGGTTTCCAGGTTCATCCATGTCCCTACAAAGGACCCAAACTCATCGTTTTTGATGGCTGCATAATATTCCATGGTGTATATGTGCCACATTTTCCCTATCCAGTCTATCGTCGATGGGCATTTGGGTTGGTTCCAGGTCTTTGCTATTGTAAACAGTGCTGCAATGAACATTCATGTGCACGTGTCCTTATAGTAGAACGATTTGTAATCCTTTGGATGTATACCCAGTAATGGGATTGCTGGGTCAAATGGAATTTCTATTTCTAGGTCCTTGAGGAATTGCCACACTGTCTTCCACAATGGTTGAACTAATTTACACTCCCACCAACTGTGCAAAAGTGTTCCTATTTCTCCATATCCTCTCCAGCATCTGTTGTCTCCAGATTTTTTAATGATCGCCATTCTAACTGGCGTGAGATGGTATCTCAATGTTGTTTTGATTTGCATTTCTTTGATGACCAGTGATGATGAGCAATTTTTCATGTTTGTTGGCCTCATGTATGTCTTCTGTTGTAAAGTGTCTGTTCATATCCTTTGCCCACTTTTGAATGGGCTTGTTAGTTTTTTTCTTGTAAATCTGTTTTAGTTCTTTGTAAATTTTGGATATCAGCCCTTTGTCAGATGGGTAAACTGCAAAAATTTTTTCCCAATCTGTTGGTTGCCGATTCACTCTAATGATTGTTTCTTTTGCTGTGCAGAAGCTGTGGAGTTTGATTAGGTCCCATTTGTCTATTTTGGCTTTTGTTGTCAATGCTTTTGGCGTTTTGGTCATGAAGTCCTTGCCTACACCTATGCCCTGAATGGTTTTGCCTAGATTTTCTTCTAGGGTTTTTATGGTGTTCGGTCTTATGTTTAAGTCTTTAATCCATCTGGAGTTAATTTTAGTGTAAGGTGTCAGGAAGGGGTCCAGTTTCTGCTTTCTGCACATGGCTAGCCAGCTTTCCCAATACCATTTATAGAACAGAACAGGGAATCCTTTCCCCATTGCTTGTTTTTGTCTGGTTTGTCAAAGATCAGATGGTTGTAGATATGTTGTGTTGCCTCCGAGACCTCTGTTCTGTTCCATTGGTCTATATCTCTGTTTTGGTACCAGTACCATGCTGTTTTGATTACTGTAGCCTTGTAGTATAGTTTGAAGTCCAGTAGTGTGATGCCTCCCACTTTGTTCTTTTTGCTTAGAATTGACTTGGCTATGAGGGCTCTCTTTTGGTTCCATATGAAGTTTAAGGTGGTTTTTTCCAGTTCTGCAAAGAAGGTCATTGGTAGCTTGATGGGGATAGCATTGAATCTGTAAATTACTTTAGGCAGTATGGCCATTTTCACAATATTGATTCTTCCTAACCATGAACATGGAATGTTTCTCGATCTGCTTGTGTCCTCTCTTATTTCGTTGAGTAGTGGCTTGTAGTTCTCCTTGAAGAGGTCCTTTACGTTCCTTGTTAGTTGTATTCCTAGGTATTTTATTCTCTTTGTGGCAATTGTGAATGGAAGTTTGTTCTTGATTTGGCTCTCTTTAAGTCTGTTATTGGTGTATAGGAATGCATGTGATTTTTGCACATTGATTTTGTATCCTGAGACTTTGCTGAACTTGCTTATCAGTTTCAGGAGATTTGGGGCTGAGACGATGGGGTCTTCTAGATATACAATCATGTCGTCTGCAAATAGAGACAATTTGACTTTCTCCTTTCCTATTTGAATGCCCTTTATTTCTTTTTCTTGCCTGATTGCTGTGGCTAGAACTTCTAGTACTATATTGAATAGCAGTGGTGAGAGAGGACATCCTTGCCTGGTGCCACATTTCAAGGGGAATGCTTCCAGTTTTTGCCCATTCAGTATGATATTGGCTGTTGGTTTGTCATAAACAGCTTTTATTATTTTGAGATACGTTCCATCAATACCTAGCTTATTGAGGGTTTTTAGCATAAAGGGCTGTTGAATTTTGTCAAAGGCCTTCTCTGCATCAATTGAGATAATCATGTGGTTTTTGTCTTTGGTTCTGTTTATGTGGTGAATTACATTTATAGAGTTGCGTATGTTGAACCAGCCTTGCATCCCTGGGATGAAGCCTACTTGATCATGGTGGATAAGCTTTTTGATGTGCTGTTGCAATCGGCTTGTCAGTATTTTATTGAAGATTTTTGCATCTATGTTCATCATGGATATTGGCCTGAAGTTTTCTTTTCTTGTTGAGTCTCTGCCGGGTTTTGGAATCAGGATGATGTTGGTCTCATAAAATGATTTGGGAAGAATTCCCTCTTTTTGTATTGTTTGGAATAGTTTCAGAAGAAATGGTACCAGCTCTTCTTTGTATGTCTGGTAGAATTCGGCTGTTAACCTGTCTGGACCTGGGCTTTTTTTGGGTGGTAAGCTCTTAATTGTTGCTTCAACTTCAAACCTTGTTATGGGTCTGTTCAGGGTTTCGGCTTCTTCCTGGTTTAGGCTTGGGAGGAGGCAAGTGTCCAGGAATTTATTCATTTCTTCCAGGTTTATTAGTTTATGTGCATAGAGTTGTTTGTAATAATCTCTGATGATGGTTTGAATTTCTATGGAATCTGTGGTGATATTGCCTTTATCGTTTTTTATTGCATCAATTTGGTTATTCTCTCTTTTCTTTTTTATTAATCTGGCTAGTGGTCTGTCTATTTTGTTGATCTTTTCAAAAAACCAGCTCTTGGATTTATTGATTTTTTGAAGGGTTTTTTGTGTCTCTATCTCCTTCAGTTCTGCTCTGATCTTAGCTATTTCTTGTCTTCTGCTAGACTTTGAGTTTTTTTGATCTTGCTCCTCTAGCTCTTTCAGTTTTGACAATAGGGTGTCAATTTTTGATCTCTCCTTGCTTCTCATGTGGGCACTTATTGCTATATATTTTCCTCTAGAGACTGCTTTAAATGTGTCCCAGAGATTCTGGTATGTTGTGTCTTCATTCTCGTTGGTTTCAAAGAACATCTTTATTTCTGTCTTCATTTCATTGTTTATCCAGTTAACATTCAAGAGCAAGTTGTTCAGTTTCCATGAAGCTGTGCGGTTCTGGGTTAGCTTTTGAATTCTGAGTTCTAACTTGATTGCACTGTGGTCTGAGAGACTTTTTGTTACGATTTCCGTTCTTTTTCATTTGCTGAGGAGTGATTTACTCCCAATTATGTGGTCAATTTTAGAGTAGGTGTGATGTGGTGCTGAGAAGAATGTATATTCTGTGGATTTGGGGTGGAGAGTTCTATAAATGTCTATTAGGTTTGCTTGGTCCAGGTCTGAGTACAAGTCCTGGATATCCTTGTTAATTTTCTGTCTGGTTGATCTGTCTAATATTGACAATGGGGTGTTAAAGTCTCCTACTATAATTGTGTGGGAGTCTAAGTCTCTTTGTAAGTCATTAAGAACTTGCCTTACGTATCTGGATGCTCCCGTATTGGGTGCGTATATATTGAGGATCGTTAGCTCTTCTTGTTGCATTGATCCTTTTACCATTATGTAATGTCCCTCTTTGTCTCTTATGATCTTTGTTGCTTTAAAGTCTAATTTATCAGAGATGAGAATTGCAACTCCTGCTTTTTTTTGCTCTCCATTTGCTTGGTAAATCTTCCTCCATCCCTTTATGTTGAGCCTTTGTGTAACCTTGCATGTGAGATGGGTTTCCTGGATACAGCACACCGATGGGTTTTGGCTTTTTATCGAATTTGCCAGTCAGTGTCTTTTGATTGGAGCATTTAGTCCATTTACATTTAGGGTTAATATTGTTATGTGCGAATCTGATACTGCCATTTTGGTGCTAGCTGGGTGTTTTGCTCTTTAGTTGAGCTGGTACTTGTTGTTCCTTTATATGTGTAGAGCCTCTTTCAGGAGCTCTTGTAGAGCTGGCCTGGTGGTGACGAAATCTCTGAGTACTTGCATGTTCCCAAAGGATTTTATTTTTCCTTCACTTATGAAGCTTAGTTTGGCTGGATAGGAGATTCTGGGTTGAAAGTTCTTTTCTTTAAGGATGTTGAATATTGGCCCCCATTCTCTTCTGGCTTGTAGGGTTTCTACTGAGACTTCTTCTGTGAGCCTGATGGGCTGCCCTTTGTGGGTAACCCGACCTCTCTCTCTGGCTGCCCTTAGTATTTTCTCCTTCATTTCAACCCTGGTGAATCTGACGATTATGTGCCTTGGGGTTGCTCTTCTTGACGAATATCTTTGTGGTATTCTCTGTATTTCCTGGACTTGAATGTTTGCCTGCCTTGCTAGGTTGGGGAAGTTTTCCTGGATAATATCCTGAAGAGTATTTTCCAGCTTGGATTCATTCTCTTTGTCGCATTCAGGTATGCCTATCAAACGTAGATTAGGTCTTTCCACATAGTCCCACATTTCTTGGAGATTTTGTTCATTCCTTTTTACCCTTTTTTCTCCAGTCTTGCCTTCCCGTTTTATTTCATTGAGCTGATCTTCGACCTCTGATATCCTTTCTTCTGCTTGGTCAATTCGGCTGTTGATACTTGTGCATGCTTCGCAAAGTTCTCGTGTTGCGTTTTTCAGCTCCATCAATTCACTTATATTCTTTTCTATTTTGTCCATTCTCGTTAGCATTTTGTCAAATCTTTTTTCAAGGTTCTTAGTTTCTTTGCATTTGGTTAGAACATGTTCTTTAAGTTCACAGAAGTTTCTTACTACCCACCTTCTGAAGTCTGATTCTGTCATTTCATCACACTCGTTCTCCATCCAACCTTGTTCCTTTGCTGGTGAGGAGTTGTGATCTCTTGTAGGAGGAGAAGTGTTCTGGTTTCGGGTGTTTTCATCCTTTTTGCACTGGTTTCTTCCCATCTTTAAGGATTTATCCACCTGTCGACTTTGTAGTTGCTGGCTTTCAGATTGGGTCTCAAAGCTTTCAGATTGACGTTCTGTTTGTTGATGATGAGGTTATTTCTGTTTCTTGGTTTTCCTTCTGACAGTCTGGCTCCTCTGCTCTAGGTCAGCTGAGGTTCACTCCAGGCCCTGCTTGCCTGGGGTTCACCTGCAGCAGCTGCTGAACAGTAAGGGTTGTTTCCAGTTTTCTTCTTCTGCTATCTTTGTCCCAGAAGGATACCCGCCTAGTGTCAATCTAATCTCTCCTTTTTGAGGTTCCTCTTTGGATATATAGGGGCCAGGGAGCTGCTTGAGGAGACTGTCTCTTCTTTGTAGGAGCTCATATGGTGAGCTGTGAGCTCTGTTGTTCATTCAGAGCTGCTGGGCAGGTACGTTTATGTCTGCTACAGCAGAACTCATAAACTGCTTTTTGTTCCCAGGTGTTCTGTCCCAGGGATTTAGGGCTTTATTTATGAGTTTCCGTCATGTGTCTGCCTTTTTTTTTTTTTTCCTTCAGACCTGCCCAGCCCAGCAAGGAGGCAGCCTAGTCACTGTCGGCCTGTAGAGGCTTTGCTGAGCTGCTATGGGCTTCGCCCAGCTGCCGAGTGAACTTCCCTGCAGTCCTGTTTATATGGGTGTAGTTAGAACTGCTTTGGCAATGGTGGCCCGCCTCTGTTGAGGTGGATTCTCTCTGCTGTGGTGGGTTGCCTTGGCAACGGCGGGCTGCCTCAGCAATGGCTGGTTGCCTTTGCAATAGCGGGCTGCCTCAGCAATGGCGGGTTGCCTTGGCAACGGTGGGCTGCCTCAGCATTGGTCGACTACCTCCGTTGTGGCGGGCTGCCTCGGTAATGGAGGACGCCCCTCCCCCACAGAGTTGGACTGTCCCGGGTACAGCTGCGCTTGCTGTGAAAGTCTCAATCCAGAGTTTCTGATTGCTGTTCTTTTGTGGGGGTCGGACCAGCCGAGCCTGATCACCTGGGTCCCTGCCTCAGAGCCTTTTTTAAGTTGGTGTTCCAGTCGCCTGTTGAAGAGGGGCTGGGGTCTGTTTGGGCACCCGGACCGGTGTATCTTGTACGGAGAACCGCTGCTCTGGGGCGCCGACAAAGCAGCCGCACAGGGCAAAGCAGCGGCACCGGCCAGCACAGCCACGCTGGCCGAAACAGCTGCGCTGGTGACCTGTGGAGCTTCTCCGCCTGGGAATTTCCTAGTCTGTGGGCAATAAAAATGCAGCGTCCACTCACCGTCTGCACTTTCACTGGGAGCTGCAATCCTGAGCTGTTCCTAAATGGCCATCTTGGATCCTCCCTTTTTTTTTTTTTCAAGATGGAGTCTTGCTTTGTCACCCAGTCTGGAGCGCAGTGGCACAGTCTTGGCTCACTGCAACCTCCACCTCCTGGTTCAAACAATTCTCATACCTCAGCCTCCTGAGTAGCTTAGATTACAGCCATGCTATACCACGCCTGGCTAAGTTCTTAAATTTTTAGTAAAGACAGGGTTTTGCCATGTTGGCCAGGCTGATCTCAAATGCCTGCCTCAAGTGATCTACCAATCTAGGTCTACCAGAGTGCTGGGATTACAGGCATAAACCTCTGCACCCGACCAGCTGAGTAATCTTTATATGTTTATCGAACCTATTTGTTTTTTTCCTTTGAATTGACTGTTCATGTCCATTGGCTTTTTTGGGTTAGTGTGTTTTCTTTTTCTCATTGATTTTAAGGAGTTCTGTGTAATATTTGATATAATTCTTTCATGTTCTTTTTAGAATGGGCAAAATATTTTACACAATTACTGGTAAATAGACAATGCTTTTAAAACTTTTAAAAATTTGTTTATACAATTTCGTTTAAACAAATTTATCAGAATTGTTAAACAAAATTTGTCTAGCAGGAAATTGTGAATAATTTCATAAGAGAATGAACTATATATTCTTTGAATGTCTGTTTTGTGTTAGAAACTCTGCTATGTGCTATCTTATACATATTCTTTGTAAATATTTTCAGAAATGGTTAGGTGGTTAGTTTTCATCTCTAGTTTTATAGACAGGAAAACAAAGTCAAATAATTTAGGCAAATTGCTCAAAGACAAACAGCAAGTAAGTAGATGAACTGGTAATTTAACATAGATCTTCCTTATTCTAAAATCCACATGTTTAAGAGTCAACCATGATTTATAACCTCAACTCTGTCTTGCTCATAGAAGACAGTTAATGAACATTGGTTGAAAAATTAAATGAATATTAAAAATATTGTCAAGTAGATCAGCTTGACTGAAAAGTGTCCAAATATTTGGTAATGAGAATTACCATTTGCTTGCCACTACTGCCAAGCAAGTGATCCACACTTGAGACAGAATGGAGCTGTGCCACAGCCAATCATCTCCATCCATTCCACCAAGTATTGTGAAAGATGAGCCAAGAGAACTAATATATACTAAGGAAAAAAAATTCACCAATAAAGTTGTCTATTTTTCTCACCTTTATTGAGGTAAAACTAATAAATAAAAATTGTATATATTTATGGTATAAAATGAGATGTTTTGATATATGTATACATTGTGAAATGATTACCAAAGGCAAGCAAATTGACATAACATCACATCAAATATTTACCATTTTTTGTGGTAAGAACATTTAAGATCTACCTTCTTAGTAAACTTCAAGTATACAATATAGTATTATTAACTATAGTCACCATTTTGTACATTAGCTCTCCAGAAATTATTCATCCTCCCTAACTGTGACTTTGTTCCCTTTGATCAACATTTCCACATTTCCCCCACCATGAGGTCCCTGTAAGCCACTATCCTACTGTCTGCTTTTCTCAGCTCAACGTTTTAAGATTCATGCTGTAAGTCAGATTATATAGTATGTGTCTTTCTGTGCCTGGCTTACTTCACTTGGCATGATATCTTCCAGGTTCATAGATACTGTTGCAAATGACAAGATTTCTTTATTTTTTAAAGCTGAATAATATTCCACTGTGTGTGTGTGTGTCTGTCTGTATGACTCACACCATATTTTCTTTATTTATGCATATGTCGATGAACACTTAGGTTGATTCCATATCTTGACCACTGTGAATAATGCTACAATAAACATGGTAGTGCAGATGTTGTTTTTGAGATATATGTGTGTATATATATTATATATATTATGTATATATATATTCAGAAGATTGCTTACTTCTCTCATATATATATATATATATATATAATATATATAACATATATATTCAGAAGTAAGATTGTTGGATCATATGGTAGTTCTATTTTTAATTTTTTAAGGAACCTCTATATTGTTTTCTATAGTGGCTGTACCAATTTACTACCCCCCCCACCACCACCACCGGTATATAAGGATTTCTTTCTCTATATCCTCACCAACATTTGCTATGTCTTGTCTTCTTGATAATAGACATTCTAACAGATGTGAAGTAATAGCCCATTGTGGTTCTGGTTTGCATTTCCCTGATGATTGGCAATGTTAAGCATTTTTTCATGTATTAACTCCTTATTGGATATATGGTTTGCAAATATTTTCTCCCAATCCATAGGCTGTCTCCTCACTCTGCTGGTTGTTTCTTTTGTCACAAAGCTTTTTAGCTTGACACAATACCATTAGTCTATTTTTGCTTTTGTTGCTTGTGTTTTCAAGGTCATATCCAAAAAATCAGGGCCTACACCAATGCCAAGAATCTTTTTCCCTATGTTTTCTTCTAGTAATTTTATAGTTTTTGGTCTTACATTTAAGTCTTTAATCCATTTTGAGTTTATTTTTGTATATGTTGCAAGGGTCTAATTTCATTCTTCTGAAAGTGGGTATCCGGTTGTCCTAACACCCTTTACTAAAGAGACTATCCTTTCACCATTGTGTGTTCCTAACACCTTTGTCAAAAATCAATTGACTTTAAATGTGCGGATTTATTTCTGGGCTCTCCATTCTGTTTCATGGATCTATACATTTGTTTTTAATGCCATTATCATACTGTTTTGATTAATATAACTTGGTAATAGATTTTGAATCAGGCAGTATGATGCCTCCAGCTTTGTTCTATTTGTTCAAATTTGTTTTGGCTATTTGGATCTTTTGCAGTTCCATATACATTTTAGGGCTGTTTTTCTATTGCTGTAAAAAATGTCATTGGGATTTTTCTGTTTTTTCTTTGTGTCTTTCTTTCTTTCTTTTGATGGAGTTTCGCTCTTGTTGTCTAGGCTGGAGTGCAATGGCGTGATATTGGTTCACCGCAACCTCCACCTCCTGGGTTCAAGTGATTCTCCTTCCTCAGCCTCCTGAGTAGCTGGGATTACAGGCACGTGCCATCAGGCCAGGCTAATATTATTTTTGTGTGTGTATTTTTAGTAGAGACGGGGTTTCTCCATGTTGGTCAGGCTGGCCTCGAACTCCCAACCTCAGGTGATCCATCTGCCCCAGCCTAAAGTACTGGGATTACAGGTGTAAGCCACTGCACCCAGCTACCATTGGAATTTTTATAGAAATTGCATTGAATCTGTGGAAAGCTTTGGGTGGTATAGATATTTTAATAATATGAATTCTTCCAATCCATAAACACAGGATATCTTTCCATTTCTTTGTGTCTGCTTCAATTTATTTCATCAAAATTGAATAGTTTCCAATGTATAGACCTTTTACCTTTTGAGTTAAACTTATTCCTAAGTATTTTACTTTTCCGATGCTATTGTACATAGAACTGTTTTCTTAACTGTTTTTGGATACTTCATTGTTTGTGTATAGAAATGCAACCGATTTTGTATGTTAACTTTATATCCTGAAACTTTACTGACTCAGTTCTACCATTTCTTTTTTGGTGGAGTATTTATGGTTTTCTACATATAACACCATGTCATCTGCAAACAGAGACAGTTTTACATCTTCCTTTCTGATTTGGATGTCTTTTTTTTTTTTTTTTTTTTTTTTTTTGACGGAGTTTCGCTCTTGTTACCCAGGCTGGAGTGCAATGGCGCGATCTCGGCTCACCGCAACCTCCGCCTCCTGGGTTCAGGCGATTCTCCTGCCTCAGCCTCCTGAGTAGCTGGGATTACAGGCACGCACCACCATGCCCAGCTAATTTTTTGTAGTTTTAGTAGAGACGGGGTTTCACCATGTTTACCAGGATGGTCTCGATCTCTTGACCTTGTGATCCACCCGCCTCAGCCTCCCAAAGTGCTGGGATTACAGGCTTGAGCTACCGCGCCCGGCCTTGGATGTCTTTTATTACTTTTTCTTGCCTAATTGCTCTGATTAGAACTTCTAGTACCGTGTTGAATAGGAGTGGTGAGAGCAGGTTTATTGTATCAATCCTGATATTACAGGAAAAACTTTCATGTTTTCACCATTGAGAAAGATGTTGGCTGTAGGCTTGTTATATAGGGATTTTATTATATTGAAGTACATTCCTTCTCTACCTAATTTGTTAAGAGTATTTTCATGAACAGATACGGAATTTAATCAAATGCCTTTTCTGCCTCTATTGAGGTCATCATGTGATTTGTATCTTTCATTCTGTTAATGTATTCACTGGGTTGGGCCTGTTTATAGGCTTTATGGGGACAGGCGTGGAGCCTGGGTTCATGGAGGGGTGCCTGAAGCCTTTTTCCATGGGGTTTGGCCTATAATCTGGGCCAGTGAAAGCCATCTTGCACTGGGGTATGCCTGGAAGCTGCCATGAACCCTGGAGTTGTAGTGGCCAGGGTGCTGTGAAAAGCCATCTTGCACTGGGGTATGCCATGGGTGCTGCCCTGAACCCTGGAGTTGTAGTGGCCAGCCTGGAGCCTAAGGCCAAGGGGACCAACCTGGCACTGAGGTGAGCCTGAAGCCTGGGACCACAGGAGTAAGCCTGGAGCCTGAGTATGCAGGGGCTGGCCTCCTTTTGGGGCAGGCCTGGATCTTGGGTCTCCTGGGGTAAGCTTAGATCCTGGAGCTTGAGACCATCCTCGGCTGGGGCAGGCCTAGAGCCTTGAGCTACAGGGGCCAGCCTGGAGCCTGAGGCTGTGGGGGCTGGCTTGGTGCTGGGTATCATTAGGACAGGCCTGGTACTAAAGTTTGTAGTAACAATGGATGTTCACTTCACTCTCCTTTCCCCATGGGGATATGATATGGTTTGGCTGTGTCCCCACACAAATCTCATCTTGAATTGTAGCTCCCATAATTCCCACGTGTTATGGAAGATACCCAGTGGGAGATAATTTAATCATGAGGGTGAGTTTCCCCATACCGTTCTCATGGTAATTAGTAAGTCTCACAAGAGCTGATGGTTTTATAAGGGGAAGCCCCTTTTGCTTGGCTCTTACTCTCTCTTTGCCTACCACCAAACATGTAAGACTTGAATTTGCTTCTCCTTGCTTTCCACCATGATTGTGAAGCCTCCCTAACCATGTGGAACTGTGAATCCATTAAACCTCTTTGTCTTTATAAATTACCCAGTCCCAGGTATGTCTTTATCAGCAGCATGAAAACAGACTAATATAGGAGAGTATCTCTCTCCATGCTGTGCTGCCTACACTTGGGGGAAAGGTGATGTGGGCAGTCTGAAACTGTCCTTCTTACCCTCTTCAATGCATTTTTTCCTATTTATTTGTTTCTTCTAGGTGTTGTAATCTCTCATCTGTATTCCTTAGCTTCTATGAAGGTGTTTTCATGTGTGGATAATTGTTCAAATTGAATCCTATTCCACCATCTTGCTAATATCACTTCTGAGGTTGTCTATTCACAAAAACCACACCAACAACATGTTTACAACATTTTAGAGAGCATCTGGTTATACTGCAAGCCTAAAATTGTGTGTTTAGTAGCCTCACTACACTGTCTTCTGAGTAGGTAGTTGAGTGTCAATGACTAAGATTGTATTTATATCAATACCTGTGACAAGTCTATCTGCCAATTTTGCAATATGGAGGCAAAGTTGTGATGTTTACTCTACACAAGGAAAAAAAAAAGGAGGGTAATGTTTTCATGCTAAATTGCTGTCATATTAGCAAGCCACCGTATTCATATCCTTATAATGAAATGGGCTCATCCTCCTTTTTGTGCTCCTGCTATACTTTATTCCAGACTCATGCAAATGGCATAAATATAAGGTCCATCTGTGGTGATACCTCTCTTGTTCTTCCAAATGAAAGGCCACTGAAGAATGTAATGTGGGTATGGAGACTACGTGATATTTATTACTGTCTTCTGCCTTTGTTATAGATGCTATTTAACTTTCCTTCAAATGAATAATATTTCTTACATATCAACTCTATCTTCACAGTTGTGTCATGAACTTTCTAGGGTTTCTGACAGAAGGATGCTGAAAAGATCATGAAATCCAAGGTGGTATTTCCTCTCATGATGAAAGGCTGTATATGTAGTCAATGACACACCACAGGTATAATTAAGAAAACATTGCCTCTCAATGAGAGTTATCACAGAGAGGTGGCATTTTTCCAAGGTAATAGCACTCATGCCATTTATTCAGATAACCCATCTGGATCCATCTTTTCTTAACAGTTAGTGCCCTGTAAAACTGGCATATTTTATAATGAATGGGCACAATGCCATACAAACATATGGACAAAACTGTAGCTAAGCCAGAGATGCGTAACTGGTAATTTGTCCAATAAAGCTGGATTTCTGCCAGAATTTCCAATACAATTGTCTTCTACTAGTTTATGTTTCAAATCAAAAGAATGGCAGTTTTATAGCCTCAGAATTCAAGTTTAAACTCAGAGGCTACTAAAGTTAAAAGACAGAGAGAGAGATCGATCATATAAATACATTTCTATATGAGTGTCAATTTAAATCTGAGAATGAAAAGAATGAAAAAGTCAAGTTCACAGGGAGAAAACGATCTTTGCCTTATATGGTGACCAATTTTTCTTCAACTTTAGTATATAGTTAAGCCTATCCATTCACATGCTTCTTTGAAACCCCAATTTAAGTGTTACATTTAGGTAAAATTCTTCCACTCACTCAATTGCAAGCTGCAAAGGAAAATAGGCTTTTAGAAAACTGTTCAGCTCGCAAATGAATTATATGCAACAAAAGGTTCACAAAACTTGTAAGAGATACCTGCAAAAATGAGAAACTCAAGATTATGGCTTCCTCCTTTCCAATCTCTTCTAAAGTAATACCACACACACATAAAAAAATTGGTGAAGAATGTATATACAACTCATTTTCTGATGTTATTGAAGTTGTTGTTTCCTATCCCCACTGACCAGATATTTTGATTCAGTTGGTACAGGTGAGGGTAATTATATTATGTTTCAGGAAACTTCATTGTTCAAACACTTGAATTATTTTTGAAGAATATTGTCAAATAAGATTAATTTCAATATTTAAAAAATGTTTACTTGGGGTTTCTTACTGGCACTTCAGTAGCAAATCCAATAACAATATTTTTACCTTTTTAGAAAGAATTTCCCATGTTTTCTGTGTGCCCTTATCAAAAGTCCCAAGGAGACTGAGGGTGATAAAATAAGTTTTATCTTTAAACTGCACACCCACAGAAACTCAATTTAATTAATTTCTCCTTTAGAGAAGTTTCAATTTGTCTTTTCTGGTCTGTGTGACTTCAAATAAATGGTTTATGCCATGCTGTTTAATTTTCAATTTATTATTTTGTTATGGCTTTAAATTAGGATTAATAGGGAAGAAGATCCACAGATATCATTTTTATGGTTTATATAAAGATATAAGGGTCAGAATCTGATCTTAGGCTCTCCAGATCCATTCAACCTAAGGAATAGACTGTGAAATTCTTGATTGACAATCTATTTGCAGAGAGCACAAACAGAAGAAATGAAACAGCCAAATGACAGGCATATATTCAAAACATTTTAGACAACACATTTTAAAAAAAATGTTAAATGCTATATTTTGTTTTTCACCATCATACTAAAAATTTAAGTTATAAATTATAAGTTAACTCATCAGTCACAATAGAGCAATAATACAATTGGTCCAAGCATTGTGTTGGCAAATAATGATTTAATAATATATTTTGATTAATAATTTTATTCTATATTTGTCTTCCTGACTTTTCTATATCAACTCAGAGAGTTTTTAAATTTATTTTTATTTTATTTTATTTTATATCTTTATTTTTGAGACAGAGTCTCACTCTGTTTTCCAAGCTGGAGTGAAATGGTGCAATCTGGGCTCATTTCAACTTTTGCCTCCCAGGTTCAAGCGATTCACTTTCCTCAGTCTCCCAAGTTGCTGGGACTACAGGCACGCATCACCACACCCAGCTAAGTTTTGTATTCATCACGTTGGCCAGGCTCATTTTGAACTCCTGGCCTGAAGAAATCCATCCGCCTCAGTCTCAAAAAGTGCTGGGATTACAGGCATGAGCCACCATGCCCAGCAGAGATTTTTTTAAATTTATTTTTATTAAATTTGACATATATCCCTTAGAGTTCAAATTTTATCTGGGAAATGTCTTTGATAAATAAAGCATTCACAAAGCATAATGAAATTACCATACTTCTGAACGACATGATTTAAGCATTTAGAAATAAGAGAACTGAAGGAAGAGAGTCAAGCTTTTTTGTTGTTGTTTTTTTCTTATTTATTTAGGTACTTCATTACAAAATTCTGAGGCTAGGAATCACTTTAGGCTTGTTTGCTTTTTAATTATTTCCTTCTGAGGCTACATCTTTAATATACCATCTTCATCAAATATTGCAAACTTATTTGGTATCTAGTGAATTTCCTACTGGAGATCTCAAACAACTTGATGCCTTGCCATATATTTTGTGCTGAGGTTCCACAAAATGAATATAGTTTAGACATAGTGTCAAGGGCCTTTGGGTGGTATGTTGCAATTGCCCTCTTGAGATGCATAAAAAAATACAATAGGAATGTTCATTATACTTGTTCTTCAGTTTATAGGCACTTCCAATATTGTTAGCCCCTTACTTTATCTCTTTTGCCATTAACTTATTTTGTATCCAGGTTAGTTTCCATAGACTGTCACTTGATTATCTTTACAACATTTTCAACTTCCTTTCTTCTTTATACTTTCACTGTATTCACTGGCAAGAAGCCAAATTTGCCAGGACTACCAAATGTATTTATGCACGTAGTTCAGAGGTTGTGTGGTTCAGACCACCAAAGGCCCTAACACAGTCCCTAACCCATATTCATTTTGGGGAACCACAGCACAAAATATATGGCATGGTATCAAGTTGTTTGAGGTGCTGAGTAGGAAATTCACTAGATACCAAGTAAGCTCAAGACATCTGATGAAAATGCCATTTTAAAAGTCCAGCCTCTGAAGAATTATTTGCCACACTTGTACCGGGGTCTAACTTTGTACTCTGTACTATCATCTGATTACTGAACATGAGACAAAACTCACACCAGAATACCAACTGCCGCCAATACAGATTTACAGTCTCCAACTTAAAGAGAAGCACAATAACAACAAATAATCCTTTTACGTTCACCAACTCTCTCTCCCGTTCTCCAGTGTCTATTCTCCATGCTGTTCAAATTTCTGCTTCACCATCTATTTCCCTCTCTTTGATCAGATAAATGTAAATTTTTCTTCGTTAAGAAAATACGAGAAAGGTATTGCATTAAGGTGTTGCCATCAGTTCTGGAATATTGTCTGTATATTTTCCTCCTCCCCACTTTTTAGAATCAAAGCAATATCCTGCATCCTTTGTAACAATAATCTTTCCACCCATAATCTGCCTCCTATTTCCCCTCCTCATTTCAGCAACCTATCTTTATTATCCTCCCTCCTTGATCTTCAGCCTCTTCTATTTTGGCTCCTTCTCATCACCATTTACATCTTCTTAAACCCCTTCCCATGTAAAAAAAAAAAAAAAAAAAAAAAAAAAAAAAAAAAAAAAAAAAACACAAAAAATCAATTCAGCAGCAGACAGAAACCTTTCATACTTTCCATGTATCTCATACTTGTAACAACCAAACTTCATGAATGGGTTATATATTCTCATGATCTGCATTCACTTATCTCTTCCTTATTCTGTTATCTTACCTCTTCCTTATTCTGGGAAGTCTTTCCTCAATCTCCAGTACCCTCTGGCTCCAACCACTTCTATAAAATTGCTTGTGCAAAGGTCACCCAGAAATTTTTCATTGCATACCTAATGAATACTTCTCTGTATTTACCTTATTTGATGTCTCTGTTTCCTCTGTCAATGCTGATCATTCCCTTCTCACATTGCCTTCTTTAGATTCTATGATCACTTTATCCTAGTTTTTCTTCTCTAGCTGCTTATTAACGTTCTTTCAGAGGCTCCTTATTTCCTCTCTGCCTGTTAAATACTATTGTGTTCAAAATTTTTTTCTAAGTCCTCTTTTTTATTCTGCACATTCTCTCTGATCTATATCATCCACTTCCATACCTTCAATATACCGATGATGCCTAACTGCAGCCTACATATCTGTCTTCTGTTATAGAGGCAAAAATGCACATCTCTCAAATGGACATGTTCACTTCAGTGCTCCACAGATGGGTAACACGTCACATGGCTCATATTAAACTCCTTCAACTCAGGCTTCCCATTAGAATCCTCCTTCATTGTAATAAAATGAACAGGGTCTTAAGCCAACCAGAAACCCCCATGAGAAACTTGGCTTCTTTGTCTTCCTCATCCTTTCTCCATAATAGTTCACCAAGCAGTCATTTGCCCCGTTTAATATGTGTAGAATCAGTCTCTTACTTTCTTCCATTGTTTCCAATGCCTTAATATACTTGTTTCAGCCTGAATTATGCCACCAGTCTTTTCGTCTATATCCACCATTGCCCCCAACTTTCCCCCCATCAGCCAAGGTCAGCATTTATTTTTTTTTCAATTGAGAAGGATCTCACTCTGTCACTCAGACTGGAGTGCAGTGGTGTAATCTCGGCTCACTGCAACCTCCTTTTCCTGGGCTCAAATGATCCTCCCACTTCAGCCTCCTGGGTAGCTGGGACCACAGGCACATGCCACCACACCCAGGTAATTATTAAAACATTTTTTGGTAGAGGTTGATCTCAGACTCCTGGGGTCAAGCAATGCATCTGGCTAGGCCTCCCAAAATGCTGGGATTACAGGTGTGAGCCACTGCCCCTGGCTCAAGGTCAACATTTTAAAATAGCATTTTAATAAGACTCCTTATTCCTCAGTTCCTTAGACTTGCTGCACTATCTCTCATCTCCAGGCCCTTGTTATTCCCTCTATCTGGAACACTATTAACCACCACCATTCCTTCCTCCATTCCTAGCTAATGCCTTGTCATCCTTCAGAACTCACATTTTCTGGGAAGTCTTTCCTGAATCTCAAAGTATGCTTCAGAGGTTTCTCTTAGCACGTATCTCATTTACAGCACTTAACACCACAATTTTTAATTATCTATTTAATTGTAACATTTTCTGTTTACCTCTCTCAGATTTCACATGGTTTTTGGTCTATGTCTACCTCTCCAGTCTCTTGGCTCACCATTCTCAGCACAGAGGTCTATGTCCTAGCCACTCAGGCATTCTTTCATTTCCTGGATCATTACGCTTCCAAGCACGCCTGAGTCTTTGCCCTTGATATTCGTATGGTTCCCAATTTTCCCCACTCCCATTTTCCTAGTTTATTCCTTCTTATCCTTCATTTATGCTGATAAACTTCACTTCCACAAGAAAGCCCTCTCTATCTAGCCCACCTGATTGTCACTGACCACACTGTTTTGCCTTCATAGCATTTTTCAGAGTTTAAAGTTATATGTGTCTATGAATTATTTAACTAATGTCTATATAGTACATAAAACAAAGTTCCAAGAGATCTCTAGTTCCCATCATGTAAATTGATTAATGAGAAATTACATATAATCCATGTCTGCAGAAATCTTGTTTAATAAGTAAATATTATCAAATAACGGTGACATGCTAAACTCCAATCAAGCATAAATACCATTCTACAGATTACACATCACCTTTGAAAAATGTACATGTTTCTGAGGGAATAAATGCATAGGACAAAACCTTTTTTTTTTTTTTTTTGAGGTGGAGTCTCACCCTACCACCCAGGCAGTAGTACAGTGGCAGGATCTCGGCTCACTGTAGCCTCTGCCTCTCAGTTTCAAGCAATTCTCCCACCTCAGCCTCCCAAGTAGCTGGGATTACAGGTGCTTGCCACCATGCCTGGCTAATTTTTGTATTTTTAGTACATATAGGGTTTCGTCATGTTGGCCAGGCTGGTCTCGAAATCTTGACCTCAGGTGATCTGCCTGACTCAGCCACCCAAAGTGCTGGAATTACAGGCATGAGCCCCCATGCCTGACTCATGGGACAAAAACATTTTCACAAAAGTTTAAAAGAAGACAAGAGCGTCCAGGTCATATATGTAGTACTTAAAGAGGTCACCACTAAGTAGAGCATCAAAGTGTATTTTCTTATTTGTAAAATGAGAAGCATACTAGCACCTATCTCATAGGATAGCTGTGGAGATTAATGAGTACTTTGCATAATGCATGTAACTAAATAAGCAATCAGTAAGTCTTATGCACTCCATTTTCTTCAATGAGTATTAATTGGAGTGAGTCAAGCAACATAATGGAATCAGACACTCAAGATAAGTAAAAAGGAAACTCCAAAGTATGGTGAGAAGATGCTGGTGAAAAACTCCAGCATCTGAATTTGGGACTCACTTCGAATGGTGAAAGCAAATCCTGGGGCCTTAAGTCATCTCCTCATAATGCTACTGTGCTTCCAGACTTGTTTATCCTCAGATATGGCTCATTCAAGGGAAGTCAGGATAAATACTTGACATTTCTCTTTACACCTCCATTTTCAGGATGGTACAAATGGGAACAACTCAGACCAAGGATCAGGCTTTTTAAAACTAGGCTTTGCCTTGAAGAATTTCATAATCTTACTCGATAGGGCTTCATTTTGGTCATACTTCTTGTATTTTTAAGTAGCCTCTAGCAGTGGGAAGTAGTCTTAATGAATGTCTGACACCATATGGTTGTATATGTGTGTATATACCAGATTACATATACAGGTGTTATTGTATTATGCCTTGCTTTTCACTTATTACCATTTGGAGAGCTTTCTATACGAGTGCATAGAATACTTCTTCATTTTTAAAATAGATACATATTATTCTATTGTAATAATGAATTTTAACTTAAATTAGTATAACCTCATCACTATCAATGGATTATTAACAGTGTGCTATTTCAAACAATGTTGCAGTGAACATACTTGTAACTATATCTTGCCATACTTTTGTGATTATAATCAAAGAGTAGATTCTAAGCAATAGATTTGCTGGGTCAAAGGTATACATACATATATCTTTAAATTTTCAAGTGCACTTAGTAGCTGCTTGTTGAATGAATATATGGTGACATTCCCTCAAGCAGAGAGCAGTTCTTACCAAACAACTGAGCTTGCTGGTGCTTTGATCTGGAATGATTATGGAATACATATATCAAAATATTTTGATGTGGAGGTGGGAGGACTTCTGCATTTGGCTCATTTTAGGGTAAGTTTTCTTTCTGCAGTTTGTAAATTTATATAAATAGTATGTGTAACTGACTACCCAGAAATAGTTCAAGCTCAATACTGCTTGATTAATCTGCTATTATTGAAAATGTTTCACTACCTCTAACTTCACCTACTTTTTAATATTTTCTTTACCCTTCCTGGGGCCTGTATGGCTGAAGGAAAAAGAAGATTCTATGTAAATTTGAACATCAGCTCAGTTCTTAACAATTCTCATGGCTTATTTTTGAAAGAATGCTTCACCACCCACACACTTCATCTCTATATTTACTGATGCTCCCAAAATCTGAGCATCTTCATTAAATGTCATAAGAGAGAATTTCTTCTACAATTTGAATGGTCTACATTCTCAAAGTTATATGTCATTTGACTATGTTGAAATAATTTCAAAAAATTAGAAAGCAGATAGAAAGTTACAAACCAATCTATTCAAAGAAATAGTAAATCGGGGCAATTGTGTTTTTGTAGCACATTCTATTTAACTAGAAGTTAACTCAGACACACTGCCAGGAGAGAGAAACAAAGAAACGTTACAAGAGGGTAAATAAAAGATCTGAGTCTCATATCAAAACAATCTGCTAATAAACACCGAGTCTCTAGAGCAAAGCAAATTAGGTCACTTTCTGCCATGGTTTGAATGTGTAGCATCCAAAATTCAGGTGTTGCCAATGTGATGGCATCAAGGGATAAGGCCTTGTAAAGGCGATTAGGCCCTGAGGGTTCCTCTCTGTCTTTAATGGGATTAAGGCTCTTATAAAAGTGACTTCACTCAGCGTTCAGCCTCCTGGACCTTCCACCTTCTGCTGTGTGAGAAATAGCAATTGTTCCCCTCTAGAGGATGAAGCAACAGGGAAGCATCTTAGAAGCAGAGAACAGTTCTTACCAGACAACTGAACTTGCTGGTGCTTTGGTCTATAACTTCCCAGCCTCCAGAACTGTGGGAGATTAGTTTCTGTTCTTTATAAATTACCCAGTCTCAACTATTCTGTTATAACAGCACAAACAAAGACACCTTCCCATTTTCCATGTATAATATCATGGTGCCCTTGGTGATTTCTTTTACATTTCAAGGCTAACCTTAATTTTCCTTTGAGTCTGATTTCACTGAGAACGGCAAGTGTTTGGGGCATAGAAATAATGAGATAACATTTATTGGGGAAAAGCTCTGTGATGTTCTCTGAGTTCTGTCTCCCTTTGGCACATGGGTACATCCTGTATAGCAACCCTACCCATCCTTACTGAGTATTATTGACAGTTTGTGCCTTCTACCTATGGGTTTCTTGAGGAGAACAGGCTCTAAGTGTCTGCTTCCCCCAATTAGAGAGAGGGTGTAAGTCTGCAATTTTTCACTTTAGCCACTAGATGGCAAATGTGCAACAGTAAGCCAAAATGCGCCTGGGTTTTTCAAAATCCCCCAAGGGAATTCTAATAGTGCTAGGATTAAGGCAGTGAGAAGTGAAATATTGGTGTTTTAAGACATAAGGTAATGACTGTCTCAGTGAAATAGTGGGTAAATTTAACACAACCCAATGCAAACATAATGAAGACATCTCCTTGGCAATTTGTTAACACATTCCTATTGACAACCATTCAGATTCCCTCATTGCTTGACAAAACTGCCTGAATTTCAGAGTATAGTTAGTGGTTCAGAACAAAAGTCATATACTGCAAGTGAGTAATGGAGTTTCTCTTGGTGATGTTTCCAGGTTCGTTTATGAGCTACTTGTGCAGACCAAAATGGTCTCATCAGGCTAGATATCCCTAGATTTCTAGGTTTGTTATAATTCTTAAAGATTTCTTAAGAATGTTTAACTTGTTTATATATCTTCATTTCATTAGACCCAGTAATTCCATGGCTGGGAGACTATTCTGAGAAAAAAAATGCCAATTACAGAAAAGATATTTACAATCAGATCTTTAAAGTGTCATGATATCTAAATATCAGAAACAACTGAATTGTCTAATACTCGGGGAAAGGTTAAGAAAAATGTTGCTATTTCCATGCAATGGAATTTAATGCTTCTATTTAAAATAATGTCCGTTAAATTTTCTAGTAATACAGAACATCTTTATAGTATAAAAGATTAGAAAACAAGATTTAAACTGTCTACATGGTATATTTAAAAATAATATGCTTAGAAGAATGACTAGAGGAAAATATACTAAAACATTATGCGTCATCTCTGAGGGATGAGCCTGTTAATTGTTTTTTCTTCTTTATCTTTTTCCTTATTTCTCAAATGGTCTATAATTTTTCTAAATGTTCTATCATGAACATGTATTATTTTTAGTCTGAAAAATAAAGCAAATATGCAAAAAGGAGAAATGTATTTTAAAGGCAGTTCAGCAAGTTGAGGACAGAATCAAAATATGACAGACGTTGCACATTTTAATTTTTCTCTAATGACCTGTTCTTAGGGGTGATAACTGAGGAAAGAGGGAACATAAAGAAGTGGCATCTTGAAGTAACTAACTTCCACCTGTTCAAGCAAAGTTGAATTCTTCCTCTTGGTAAGAGTAGTCGTCACTCTCTCCAGATATATGTGAGTTTATTGCTAGATAAATCATTTCTTTCACTTTTTTTTTGGGAGACAGTCTTGCTTTGTTGCCCAGGCTGGAGTGCAGTGGTACAATTATGGCTGCAGCCTCAAGCAACCATCCTACCTCAGCCTCCTTGAGTAGGTGGGACTATAGGCACACACCACCATGCCAGGCTATTTTTTTTTTTAATTTTTTGTAGAGATAGAATCTCCTTATGTTGACCAGTCTCGTCTTGAACTCATGGCCTCAAGTAATACTTCCACCTCAGCCTCTCAAAGTGCTGGATTACAGGCACGAGCCACCATGCCCAGACTATTTCTAGATAAATCTGAATTGGTATGGAATAAGAGGTAGAGTGTCAACACCATTTAAATTATTGTTATAAACTTGTGCTTTCATTGCAAATGAGTGAACAATTGTATTCGTTTTTTCTTATTATGTCTTTGTCTTGTAATCTCCTTTCATTTATTAATTCATTTAAAATAATTATCAAGCACCTACAGACAGTCAGACATCGTGCTAAGTACTGAGGACAGAGTAGTGAATGAAATAATCCTTGAGGGACAATGATAATAAACAAATAACCAAACATATATATAATTTGGAAGAAAAGTAAGTTATTTTTGTATATATTTTTAAAAATTCACATTAAATGTATTTCAGTTGAGAAAAAATTATTTTATGCAATTTCAAAATTCTAAGCAACCATTCAATCTAATTCTTTTTTTTTTTTCCTCTCCATTTATTTATTTTATTGCATTTTAGGTTTTGGGGTACATGCGAAGAACATGCAAAATTGTTGCATAGGTAAACATGTGGCAGTGTGATTCTTTATACATATTGATTAAATTGAGTTTATGATGTTTAATGGAGTTATTAAATATTGTCAACTTAATATAAACAATTTGCTACTATGATTTTTAAATTATTATAATCCCAGTCATTTTCCTGGAATTATATTTATGATTCTCTTAAGAATGTATTAAATGATACACAGCTTTCTTGAATAAACAATACCCCAAAGTAGCTGGTTCAATAAACTACAGGTCTACAATCTGTTATCCATGATTCCAATATCCAAAAAAACTCTGAAAACTGAGTTGTATTTATTAAGCGTTTGGTGGCAAAAGCAGATGTTACCTAAATTAATCTGACTACAAAACCTATTTGGGCTGATGTAAGGGTGATTATATTTTTATTTACCCCATTAATATATTCATACATTTTGCTCCAGAAATATTTATTTGATTAATGTGGTACTGTCCCAGAGCTGATGGATGATATTATATAATATACGGCATATATACCCATTACCTTTCTAAAATTCAAGAAAGCCTAAATTGTGGAAACACCTATCCCTAAGAGTTTCAGATAAGCACTTAAGGATTTAACGTCATCTTCATAAGTCCATTTGAACCCTCCTCCACTTATTCAAGTCATAAGACGAGTCATACAGTGTACCAATATTAGCAAATAAGTTGCTGTGCATTGTCCTAATCAATTCATAACACTTTTCATATTTTATTGCCTTGCATAATAATGGAAAGGTGAGATAGCAGATAAAAAGCTGGTTTCACAATATAGAATTGAAGAAGCCACCAAAAATTCAATAGATAAAGGGCACGAAAAGCTTAAACAAGTTCATAAAAAAGATGCACCAGTTACTTTAAACCTACAAAACTTCCTAACTCCACACATAATAAGGGAAATGCAAATCAAAGCTTTCAAATACCATTTTTTACATCTCAGTTTGGCAAAAATTCGAAAGCTTGATAACTTGTTTGGAAGGTTATGGGAAAATATTTACTGCCATACATTGCCAATGGGAATGCAAAATGGTACAAACCCTATGGCGGCGAATCCAGTAATATCTATCAAAATTAAATATGCATTTAGCCTTTAAATTGCCAATCTTCTAGGCTTTTCTCAACTAATTTGGGGGGAAAGGCATACACAAATTTATTAAAGGTGGCATTATATATGATCACAACATACCCAAAGCAACCTAAATGCCCACACTTGGGAGATTACTTGAATGAAATATAGTACATTGAAGCTATGAAAAAATAGGAAAATAACAATTAACTAATATTGAGTAACATCCAGAATATGTGATTAAGTGAAAAAAGCAAAGTGTACATAGCATATATTACATTTTGTGTAAGGATGAAGTGATAATATGAATGTATGTGTGTGTGTGTCCTTATTTTTGCAAAAACAGACACAGGAAAAATAAACCAGAAACTAATTAAATTGGCATCTACAGCAGATGGGTGGTGGTGATGTAAAAGTAATGGAGAAGAGAGTGAGATTTCTCAGAGTATTCCGTGTGTATATAGTTTTGGTTTTCAAACTATGTTAATGTTTTGTGCATTTAAAAAACAAAACTTAATTAGCAAGAATAATAAAAGTTAAAATTAAATTCTAAGATAAGCAAGTTGATTTAATTACTAATCAAATTGATAACAAAATCACACACATGGAGAACTAATCTAAGCACCATTTGAACATAGTACTCTGATTATCCTCACCGGAATATATTCTAAAGACATAAAGAACCATAAAGACACTGCCCTGACCCTCCATAGCAAAGCAAGACCAGTCTGAAAAGGAAAAAGTACAGAAAAAAAAATTTACAAACAGCATCATAATAATTGCTTTAATCAACAATATTAAAAATCATCAATGAGCAAAGGCTTGAGGAAAAAGACAGTCACATAGTCTAAAAGTATCATGTGAAAAATTAGTTACTAATTCCAAAGAAGAGAGATACCTCTACACGAAAAATCTGCTGGGCACTGCATTAACCAAGTGATCTAAATTTAAACTACCAATAAAGGAATAAAATTACTTTGTTTTGTGATGTACTAAAGAGGACAAAACATCATCTATGTGGTATTTCTGTCACGTTTAACCTAAACCCAATCATGAAAAAAACAATGAGACTAGTCCAAATTGATAGATGTTATGCCAAACAGTTGGCTTGAACTCCTCAAAAACATCAGTTTTGTGAAACAAAGAGAAAATGGCTGGGCATGGTGGCTCACACTTGTAATCCCAAGATTTTGGGAGGCTGAGACAAGAGGCTATGTTGAGCCCAGGAGTTCAAGACTAGCCTGAGCAACATAATGAGACCATGTTTTTATAAAAAAATCAAAAAATTAGCCAGGCCTAGTGTCTTGTGCCTGTAGTTCCAGCTACTCAGGAGGCTGATGCAGGAAGATTGCTTGAACACAGGAAGTTGAGGCTGCACTGACCATGATCACATCACTGCACTCCAGCCTGGGTGACAGAGTGAGACCCAGTCTCAAAAAGAAAAAACATACAGACAAAATAATGGCTGGAAGCCTACTCTAGATTAAAGAGTTTAAGTATATATGATAAACAACTGTACTTCATGATCTATGATTGGATACTGGATTAAGAAATAAAGATCTATAAAAGACAATGCTGGGACAATTGAGAAAGTATAGCTATGGATTGTATATTAGATAATAGTATCATATCAATGTTAAAATTTCTGAATGTGAAAATTGCATTGTGATTATGTAGGAGAATGCCTTTATTTTTTCTTTTTTGGTTGCATTTCAACCAGATATTTTATTGGTCTGGCAACTGCAAAATATACAAGTTTCTGAAAGATACCTCCTGTTTGAAATTAGCATAGCTTTATATCCCAGGTCATTAATTCAGACAAATACACAGAACACAGAGAAGTCATAAGTCATATAGAGGAGGCTCCCAAACCAATTAACAACTAAACCTAATCCATACAGTTTTCTATTTTTCAGGCTCCCTTATACATATTATAGCACATCTGCTATGAAAATAATAAAAAAAATAAATTTCAAGTATTACAAATGAAAATATTATTGGTGTGGTTCCAAACAGTTTTTCTTCTTTCCCAAAATCAAGAACTTTGCTTGTGGTCTCAGGACAGAATAGGGAGAGGGGGAGACTCAGCCAAAATAAACATGCAAAGTTGAAAATATTGGTCCCAGTTATTTTTTTGTAGGGTGGGGAGTTGGTAAGAATCAGTAGACACCAAAAGTTCATGACTGTAGCTCAACCCACCTCCCAACCAATGTCCCTACAAAAGCAGGTCACTGGCTTGCAAATTAGGCAGTCTGCTCCTTTCTACAATATCTCCCCTCCCTGTACAAATTCATGTTCCCCCTCTCCCTATCTAGACCCTTCCCAAACTAAAATATTGTGTTAGGCCAAGGAGAATGTCTTTGTTCTTAGAAGATACATGGTAAAGAATTTGGGAGTGAATTTTCATGAAATACAGTATTCAACTTGCACAGTAAGCACTAAATACACAAGCAGGGGGAGAAAAAGACATATATAGAGGGAATGAGAATGCAAGAAAGACGGGGCATAAATGTGGAATCATTTTACATTAATAACTGATAAATCTAGGTGAAGAGTGTGTGGTAGTTTATTATACTATCTTTGCAACTTTTGTGTAGGCTCGAAATTTCTCAAAATAAAAAGTGGTGGCAGGAAAATATAGGTAGGAGATATATGTATTATGCTGATTAGCCTCACTACTGAATGGTATATTACAATTAAAGCAAGGCTTAGGCTGCATTCTGCCACACCAAAAAACATTAACAATCAGGCAAAAAATGTTATGCAACTTGTTCTCCTATGTTCTTTGAAGTCCTCATCAACTATTTTCTTAGACACCGGCACTTTGCATGAAAGTTTTACTTGGAAATGAGTGCACAAACGTACTGATGGCACAATCAGGAGGTCTTCTAATCACATCAGACAATAAGTATTAGGTATGGGGGCTGTGGGTGAAGGGTTGGCATCAGTTCAAATATTGTCTTGGACACGGTAGAGGATGGAAGGTGGAAAGGAAAGAAGCATGAGAAACTATCTAAATGGGTACAATGTACACTATTTGGGTGATGCTTACACTAATAGCCTGGACTTCACCAGTATGCAATGTATCCATTTACCAAAGCTGCACTTGTACCCCTTAAATCTATTTTTAAAAAGTAAATAAAACCAGGGACTTAGCTCTAAGCAGTTTGAAGTTGTTAGTTGGCTGAGCTCACCAGATCCTCATACACAAAACTGTGGTTTCTAGCCAACCACAAAATTTGAACTATTTTAATTTCAACAATGAAAAATTATTTTGTATTCTAATTAAAGAACCCTGTTTTGTACATTTACATAGAAATGTGTGGAGAACTTGGAGCATGTCCTTGGAATTATAACTACTCACCATAGAAATGTGGATCCCTGAATAAGAGTACTTCAAATGTTAACTAACTCTACCTTGGTTACAAATTAATATAGACCATGCCTATGTCTTTATCGCATTGTATTAGTATATACCAAAATGTTTTAAAATAAATTACAGACAAATTAATGTAGGCTCCATGTCTTTCTTTCTGCAAATAATTATATTTTAAGTATGATATTTGCTGACCTTTGTTGTTCATATTCATGAATTTATTCATTTATTTCTTTATTCATGAATTCATTCAATCAATATTTAACACATTCATTCAGTGGTTGTTATGTACTAAATATTGTTCTACATTTTAAAGAGGCTACAGATGGAGATCAGGCACAGTACTTGCCATCAAACTAATGGCTGATACTGAGGTGTTGATATAGTTTGGCTGTGTCCCCACCCAAATTTCATCTTGAATTATAGCTACAATATCGCCCACGTGTTGTGAAAGGGACCTAGTGGGAGGTAATAGAATTATGGGGATGGGTTTTTCTCATGCTGTTCCCGTGATAGTGAATAAGTCTCATGAGATCTGATGGTTTTATAAAGGGGAGTTCCCCTGCACATGCTTTTTTTTTTTTTGCCTGCTGCCACATAGGACGTGACTTTGCCTTCCACCATGATTGTGAGGCCTCCCCAGTCATATGGAACTGTGAGTCAATTAAACCTCTTTCCTTTTTAAATTATGCAGTCTCAGGTATGTCTTTATTAACAGTGTGAGAATGGACTAATACAGATGTATAATGTCCCAAGCCCTAGAAAGAGTCAGGGAATGTTTCACAGAAAAAGTGAGTTTTGCTCTGATTCTTCAAGGATAGGAAGATGGGCAACAAGTGGATAAGGTGAGGAAAGCATACCAGGAAAAGGAAATTTGATGGGCAAAGGCACGATAACAAAAAAGAAAAAAAAAAAGGGTGTGGAATAGTTTGATGTGGTTGGAACATATGCTGCATTAAAATAGGTTACAAAAATAAATTGGGGTCAAATTATGATTTCCCTTTTTGTGTCATCTTAAATCACTTCATAACTTTCTCAAGCAAACATTTTGAAAATTGCCTGTTTATAAGAATCACCTGGAATTTCTAGAAAAGACAGATTCCTGTGCCCTGACCATGGAAATTATGTTGAAGAAGTCTGGAATGAGCCTTTGGCAAGTGCTACTTTTAGCTGGCTCCCCACACATGTGGAGACTCATAATAGGGCAAGTTTGAGAAATTATATTTTATACCAATTTTATCCCATCTTTTTCTACCTGATATACTGGGCTTCCACAAGATATCTGACTTGAGAAACAAACATGAGTCCACTGATTTTTGTATTATTATATTTTAACTTTGTTTCTGAAATCAGTGCTTTAGACATTAGAAGGGGAATGCAACATACAAATTCATGTTTTAGAAATATATTTGGCAACAGTGTGAAGGATATATTGGATATGGAAAAATAGAGCAAAGAGCCATCTTAAGAACCCTCTATAATACATTAGGTAGAACATAATGAGGTCTTCAGGTCACTTCTTAGAAGTCAGGGAGAGGATGAGAGGATAGATTTAGAGTATTTTTTAAGGTAGAATGGATAGGACTAGCTTTGAGTGTAGTGAGGTGTGAGTGAGAAGATTTTGAGATGGCTCCTAGAATTTTAGTTGGGTGATCAGGTGGATGGTGAATCCATTAACTGTGAAAATGAAAATGATGCAAAGTGAAAAGTTCTATGACAGCTCAATTTGAAGTGACTCCAGTACATATAGGTAAAATTTTCCCATGGGAAGAAAGTTGAAAATAAAGGTCTGAAACTCAGGACAGAGGGGCTAAAAATAAACAAATTTGTTAGTCATTCATTTCTAGGACATGTGATCTTAATCTAGTATTGAGAGTATATAAAAAAACTTCTGCAAGTGTATGCAAAATTGTGTGTGTGTGTGTGTGTGTGTGTGTGTGTGTGTGTGCATATATATATAATCTTGCTTTCTTTGTAGTTACATAATTTGATTTAAAAAACCATGAAAATCAGATAAAAATTGTGTGTGTGTGTATGTGCGCATGTGCACTCACACATTTTTCTGAGGAGATGGACCTAGATTTCATCTGATTTTAAAAAATTCCCGATCTCCAAACAAACATGAACTAATTAGTGATTCATAAACCTGCATAAAATTGAGCATTGTTTGGACTTGGGTTATTTTGTCCTTGCTTTGGGTTGTGAGAACTCACTTGGACTTTCCCCCATGATGTAATATCTATTTATAATATTACACAAGTAAGAAATGATTTTTTGTATAAAAATCACATTATTAGTAGTATAATCCTTGGGGATTTCTTCCTATGTGTTTTGAATTTCTGAGATTACTTGGTAGAAAATTTAAGGATAAACTTATTTGACTGGTTCCTCAAATTAAAGAAAAACTCAGTATTCTAATTTACTAATTAAATTTCAAAGAGGTGTGCTTACAGTGGGCTTACTCAGAAAAGAGTAGAAGCGCTTACTTTATTTCATATTTTAACCTATGAAAATTTCTGAAAATAGATGTTTTCCATCTTCCTTTATTGAAGAGACTTTCTTTGTTGGGAAATTTTTATTCTTTGATCTGTTTGTTATTATTATTATTTTCATTATTGTTTGAGACAAGGTCTCACTCTGTTGCCCAGGCTGGAGTGCAGTGGCACAATCTTGGCTCACTACATCCTTGACCTCCCTGGGCTCAGGTGAATCTGTTTGTTACTAAAACTGCTATTTTTACCTTTATTGTCAGTTCACTACAAGCAATATTTTATAATACGCTTAAATACATTTAAAGCTCAATGTTTATATTTAATAGTAAAAAACAGGAATATAATACAATTTCCAGTCTTCAAATATTGAAGAGAGTACCAGTTTCTTTTAATATGAAGTAAGCACACTTCTCTCTGGCTCCCCCCACTGAATGGAAATAAAATCCCTGGGCAGATTGAGTGGAGCAGCTATCTGGGGCATCTGAAAAGTAAATGGCACCAAAAAGATTGTGGTAAGAAGTAGGAACTGAAATAATAAATAATGTGGCACTGAGTTACTTTTTTTTTTTTCATTTCTATATATCCTGACTTGTACTCATGCAGTCTGTGTCCTGGAACTGCACCAAATGCAGACAGAGAGAAGTCCAAGGGAAGCCATCTCTTTCTGGTCTGAGTTAAGAAAGAGAATACCTAAGGTACAAGAGTGGACTGTATTATCTGTACTTTTCCCTCCAGGCCTGGCCTGTAAGCAAGCTTCATTCCTGGTGCTGCAACCCTATGGTAGTGGTGCAACAGCAGGCAGGCAGGCAGACACCTAAAACTCTGTGGAAGGAAAATCTTACCAGAAGAATGGTGGCCCAAAGAGTGCAGGGGTAAATTCTGTTGCTTACTTTCTCTTTTTACTTTCCAATCACTTGGCCCCAGAGACAGAGACAGGTGCATAAAGTTTGTGAGAAAGCAGAGAAAGAGAAAACTGTGGCTTTCTAGTGAGATGACCAAAAAACATGGCTTGGTCAGATGGAGAACATGGGAGAGACAAGGGAGAAGGAGAAGCTCAAGAATGGGATCCCACAAAGTCGACAATCAATTCTAGACTCATATTAAAATTGTGCATATATTGATGTAATAATACATAGCATACTAAAGGTCTCAGACTGACCCTGGGTGGTGCACATAGTGGAAAGATCTAAATAGTACTGCTAAAGCCTTCAAAACTGAATATATATTGGAACCCCATTGAAGTGAAGGCAAGTCGAAACATAAGGCCTGTACATAATTGGCTCACTTCTTTAAAAAAAATCTTCATAGAATTTATTTAAATACTTCAAATCTTATAATATCAAAAATACCCAAAACACAATCTAAAATTACTAAATACACAAAGATTATGAAATTCTGACAAGTTATCCAGAGAAAACACAATAAACAAACATCAACTCTGAGATGACTCAAATGTTGTAATTATTCAACAAACACTTTATAGCAGCTATTATAACCATACTCCATAAAGTAAGTGCAAATAGTTTTAAGCAGGATGGAAAGACAGAAAGTCTCAGAAGAGAAATAAAAGACAAAATATCAAATGTATCCTTTAGAACCGAAAAATACAGCAAGAAAAATAAAAATATTACCAAACAAAGTCAATAGCAAAGACCAAAAATAGCCACCTATTTTTCCATGTAATGGTGGGATCTGAAAAACTGCAACTCTATAAAGGCATTTAAGGCTCAGGCACAAATTATCAAAATTAACAATTTCAGAACTCTGAAAATTAGAGAAAGATTTGCATCAATCTAAGGTGTATTTATATAAGAAAAATACCAAGTGCATCTTGGTAAGAATAATTTTGTGCCATTTTAACATACCCTTTTTCAACCTCCCTCTCCCCAATTCTATGGTAGCCTTGAAAACCAACAGTCTTGTAATTATGGTACCTATGACAATCAGCAGCCTAGGAACCACTGGAGAGGGGAATGTTGAGTTTGGTGCTTCCCAACAGGCCACATTCCTAGAGAACTGTTATTATTTGACCTGTGTGGCAGTTCCCTCGTGCTGTCACTCACAGGAGTTGTATTTATGTTACCTAACTCAAGGATTACTCAGGGCAAATAGCCCTTTCCCTGAAAGCATATACTGAAAGCAATCAGAGATAATTTTCTAACATCACAGCTGCCTGACATGGTGATAATAGGGCAAATAAGGACAGATTTTTAAAACGTTAGAAAACAGGGGCAGTGGCTTATGCCCATAATCCCACCACTTTGGTAGGCCGAGGCAGTCCAGTCACTTGAGATCAAGAGTTTGAGACCAGCCTGGCCAACATGGTGAAACCCTTTCTCTACTAAAAATACAAAAAAATTAGCCGGGCATGGTGGTACACAGCTGTAGTCCCAGCTACTCAGGAGGTAGAGGCAGGAGAATCACTTGAACCTGGGAGGCAGAGGTTATAGTGAGCCAAGATCATACCACTGCACTACAGCCTGGGCGACAGTGCAAGACTCCGTCTCAAAAAAAAAAAAAAAAAACTCTAATACTGTTAAAAGAAACTGTATAAGAAAATATTTATGACTTTGGGTTAGGTAGAGTTCTTAAATATGGCTGCAAAAGCATGATCCATTATAAAATGATAAATTAGACTTTGTCAAAAATTAATCTTATTTTTCCAGCAAAAAGACACTTTTAAGGAGTTGAAATGACAAGCCAACACCTTAAACAAAATATTTATGAACCTCTATCAAACAAAAGTCTTTTATTTGGCATATATAAACAACTCTCAACAGTCAATGTTTAGAAAACAAATAAACCAATAAAATAATGTGAAGATGATTTAAACATATATTTCACTAATAAGCTATACAGATGACAAGGAAGCACATGAAAAGAAGTTCAATGTAATTCGTCCTCCAAGAAATGCAAATTAAATTCAAAATGTGATATCACTACACACTTATCAGAATGGAAAAAAAAATATCTGAAAATACTTAATTCTTGTGAAGATGCAGAGCAACTAGAAGACTTCTACATTGCTGGTAGAAATGCAAAATGGTACAGCCATTCTGGAAAGGAACTTTTTGTAAACTGAAATGCACAATTACTGAGTGACACAGAAATGGTACTCTAAGTATTTACATTAGAGAAACAAAAACGTGTGCCACTTTGGAAAATAGTATGATGGTTTCTCACAAATTTAAAGAATTATTACTTTTTCCAACAATCCAATCCTAAGTATAAAACCAAGAGAAATGAAACTATCTCCATATAGAAACTGTACACAAATGTCCATAGTGGCTTTATACATAATGAACAAACTAGGAACAATGTAAACGTCCTTTAAAAGGTAAACAGAATGGAGAAACAAGCAGCAGTATGGCAATTAAAAGGTCTGAACTACTGATCTATAAAACAACATGAATAAATCTCAAAGATATTATGCTGATTGAGAGAACCCAGTTTCAAAGGGTTATATATTTTCTATGAATCCATTTATATGACATTTTAGAAAAGCCAAAACTATAGTAACAGAAAGCAGATCGATGGTTTCCAGGGCTTAAGGGCGAGAAAAGGCTTTGATTACAAAGGGGCAGCATAAGGGAAGTTTCTGAGGTGATGAAACTATCTTGTATACTAATTGTTATGGTGATTACAAAATACATTCACATATTAAATTCAGAACTATACAACAGAAGTTGTTCAATAGTATATTATAATTGTTTAATGTTTTAAGCAATAATTCTAAATTTTAACTGGTGTATTAAGCACATTGGAGGGGAAAATTCTATAAATCTGAATTATACTAATAGATAATTTATATAATGGATTGTATCAACAAAACTAATAATGTTTCCAATACACTGAAATATCATACATTAAACATGCAAAAGATATTTTTCTATAATTGTACATGATCCCAAGAAGATTATTTCAGATTTTATTCTTGCTTTGTGCTTTCTTGTTCTTATGCAGTAAAGTTGAAACTGAAGACATTCTTCCCATTAACATCTGATAATAGGTTTTCATAAGCAGTTGTGCCCCACTTTAAACAATCGAGATGTGGAAAAGTATAGCAAGTACAAAGCCAACTAATATAAATTTTTAGGTAAATAAATAATTTTTTAAGCTAAATTAGTGAAAAGCACAAAGCAGGTACAGAAGTGGCTGGAGATGTTTTAAAGTGGGGAGAAGAATTTCTAATTCTAGAGAAGTGATTCTCAAGAGGGAAGGGCTGCAAGAGGAAGAGAAGAGAGAGATGGGGGGACATATCAAAATCTTGGGGTTGGGGACATGTTTACTTTGAAAACACAAAGCAAGTTCTAAATTATCTTTGTTTTATTATAAATTTGAAATTTTCAAATAAAACTTCGTATAGGTATGAGATTTTCTGCATGGATTCTAGGGCATGTCTTTGGTAAACAGATTCAGCTCCATTATCTCTCATTCTGAACAGTAGTAAAATATCATAGGTCAGCCCCATGGTGTTACAAAGTCCATGGCAACAACAAAGATTTGCTCAGCATGCTCTATTTCCTAAGGTAGTTAACAATCTTTTTAAAAAAATTAACAAGGAATGAGAAAAGAAAGATAATTTTCATTGGCAAGAAAGATAATTTTCATTGGGATAAATTCAGTTAAATAGAAGTTGGCTTCTCTTCAGCATTCTTAATGGAGTTTTCACTCTGAAAATATGAATATTTGTAGTGACATTCAAACATCATATTGCCACAAAATCAAGGTGATGAGAGGGAGGTGGCCACAAAATGCAGATCTCAGGCCCTGTCCCCATTAATTCTGATTTTGCAGATCTGAGATGAGGTCTGTGATGAGGGTCTAAGAAACTTATCATTTTGAAAGACTCTTCTATGATTCTTAGTTAGAAAGTTAACGGACCACAATTTTAGAAACACACATTTAGAGGGTAGTTGCGCATTTTATAAAACGACGGTTACTTGTAGCATATTTTTATTAGATTCCTTTGAAGAACAAACTTTCTTTTGAAACTCCAAAATAATTGCATGCATTAATTATATTAATTATATGTATTGCCCCTACATATACATACTTGTCTTCCCAAATAAAGGTCCAATTCAGTACAGCTTTTGAGGTTGTATGAATATTATTTTGTATCCATTGAGCTTACTTGTGACTTTGGAGCCCTTAGCAAAATATAAATCTCCCTTCCTCATTATAAAATCCTATTGGTATAATTACCTCCTTCTTCATTTTACCCTGTAGTTTAGCATTCTAGCCTTCACGTCAATTATTCTTCGTTTTTTCATAATTATAAAAACTTTTCTATTATGATAAACTAATTTAATTAATTATTATTATTTAATAAAATACAATAAATTCAGAGGCTGGGAAGGGTAGTGGGAAAGTGGAGGGGAGATGGGGATGGTTAATGAGTACAAAAAGTAATTAGAAATAAATAAGACCTAGTATTCGATAGAACAACAGGGTGGCTATAATCAGTAATAACAATTGTACATTTAAAAATAACTAAAAGAGTATAATTGGATTGTCAGTAACACAAAGGATAATTGCTTGAGGGGATGGATACCCCATTCTCCATGATATAATTATTGTGCATTGCATGCCTGTATCAAAACATTTCATGTACCCCATAAATATGCATACCTACTATGTACCCACAAAAATTAAAACAATAAACTAAATGTGAGCACAAATAAGTTCTGTCAACAGATAAAATTTCAACAAATTTAGTTTAAATATTTAATTGGCTTTTACTTGTGATTCTAGAATAAGGCAACACCTCAGTCTATAAAATGAAATGTATATTCTGAGAGGCTGCGCAGAGGAGGTTGGTTTTATAAGAAGAATCAGCTGAAAAAAGCAAAAAAAGAATAAAAAGTGGATTGATCGTTTGTAAGTTACTTTCCTTATGGAGTTAAAAATAGGGGTCTTTCTTTTCATGCTGACTCAGGTTAACTAGAATCACCTGGTTTTTTCTCTCTTTTTTTTTTTTTAACGGGCCCATTTCAAAGTTTAGTTTGGTTACATGGCACTCAGCACAGGTGACCCCATTCTGGTTTGGTCCGGTCTGCTTGGACCTAGTGCAGGAGCCCAGTCCAAAACAATGACCTCCCATAAACTTCAGCAGTTCTATCTTGACATTTGCCCAGCTGTGTGAAATCAGTTAAGTCACAGATCTTTTCTGGTGTCCATTTTTTATATATTTGTGTATTGGGATAGATCACTTCTGACAAATTTTCCATCTATAAATTTCTCATTCTTTAATTTGTTTTGGACAAAGTTAAACTGTTCCTTCAAACTTTTTATTCAAAGTGTTATTATATAACTGTAAACAAGGTACAGTATTTCCTAAAAAAAATATTCTTTTTGAACTCTCTGAGATGATAATCTACAGTCTAAAACAGCCAAAACAAAATAAGAATTCAAAACCTATTAATCATATAAAATCTAATACATACAAATTTATATAAAAGTCCCATTTCCCTTATCTTATAAAGCTTATTTGGTGCCCTTAACAAATCTTTTTAAGAATCAACCAAGTGAGAAATAATATTATATTGGTATAAGTCTACCCCAAGGCTGAACCATTTATTAATTTTCTTTACAATAAGTAACAAAAATTCCTTCTGTTGTCAGCAGAACTCTTATTCAAACACAGGATTTGAGCTGTGGGATTAGAGCTATCAATTCTGCCTCCAGGAAATTATTATGATCTTGAAGTTCTGGTAAACTGTTTCCTGAAGATACTGCCTCAAAGTGTGGATGTAGTTACCAAGGCAAGAAAAATGTTTACTATTTTGAGGAAATTTTGTAGAAACAAAATGTATTTTCCTTTTGAGTCTATAAATTCTTCAAGAATATAGTTTAAAATTCTGATCAACATACCTACCAATGTCAGAGTTAGAGAAGATCCAGGAAAGAACCTTTAAAATGACAGAGGGTCTGGAGGGACATCCATTACAGTTAGACTAAAACAAATGTGACTCTTCCAAGCTGATGGCTGAGAGGAGAAACATAAATTTTTGAAATGAATAAAATGATGAGATCTCCCAGAAGTGAGGACTAACTCTTGAAGCATGAAAGAAGTAAAAATAATAGCTAGCGTTTATGGACTGCTTGCTGTGTGCCAGTTATTTATCTAACAATTTATTTTCTTATGTAATCTTCGCAAGAATCTTAGGAGGTAGATTCCATTATTATAGTCATTTTAAAGATTAAGGACCTAAACCACAGACATGCTTAAGTAAATTGTTTGAGGTCAGAAAACAAGCCGCAAAGCCAGACTGTAACCTAAAAATTCTGTTTCCAGAATGGGTGTGTTGCAGCACTATACTATACTGCATATTACTAATAGATACAAATAAATACTATGTTACTCATTATTTACCTATTTACTCAGCAAAAACCTTTGAACTTATACTATGTACTGGGAACTGTGCTTGGTGCTAAGGATATAGAGATGAACAAATTAAATTAAGAGGAAGAGACAAATAAATCAATGAAAATTTTCACGATGGCTCGATACAGTCTACGGAGGAAAGGGAAGGTACAGCTTCTTCCTTAAACTGAAAATTATTAGTTCTCTAAAAGTGGGACTAAAATGTGCCTATGTGGAGAAGGAAGAGTGGTAGGAAAAATGATTAGAGAGATAGAGTAATCATTACCATAAAGGGTAGTATGAGAGTTTAATAAATGTGGACATTATCTTATTGTTTATAGGGGACCAATGGGGAGGAGTTTAAGCAGGGATCATATTTGTGTTTTAGAATGATTACTCTCACTGCTGTTGCATGGTGAAAAGTTTGGAGGGGGCCAAGGGGAAGTAGGAAAAGCAGTAAGGAAGATGTTAATGTTGTCTAACAAGAGATAATAGTGGCCATTAATAAGACAGGAGCAATAAGAATGAAGAGGAAGGTAGATGAATTACAAAAATATAAAATGTAAAATTCACAGGGCTTAATTAAGTGAATGTGGTTGACATAATGCTGTAGTGCTTGGGTGGCATTAGGCTTCAAAAGAAGGAACACAGGTAAAGTGGGAAGGGGCATGTGTATGTGTGTGTGTTTGTGTGTGTTGTGGGTAAGGCGGAAAAATAAAGAGATCACTTTGTATCATTAGGTCGTAGTTACATGAGATAAGCAGGTCTATATGCAGGTCTGGATTTTTGCTACAGATGCAGCTTTTGGAGCCATCACATATGAATGAGTGTGGTTGAGTTTCCTCAAGAAGAATGCATAGAGGATACTGTCAAAACTCTTATCTTTAAGACAATGGTTCGCAAACTTAGCTGAGTCTCAGAATCATCCTGAGATTAGGAAAAAAAAAATGTACATTCCCACAACTTGAGATCCTGATTTAGTCCATCTGATGTAGGACCCAGGAATCTTCACTTTAATGGATACCTTAAATGATGCTAGTGCAAGTGAATTGCAAAATACAATTTGAGAAACACTAAATAGAAAACTTTATGTGTAAAGGAATAAAGAATCATTAAGTATACTACATGAGAGATATTTTGCTTATTTATAGTCATATTGTTCTGTCTATGTCCATTCTTTGGAAAACCCATGGAAATGCTGTTACATATGGCTTACATTTAGGATTCCAGCTAACTCTTCAAAAGAAAAAGTAATTCATATTGACATTACAGAATTAATTCCTGTGATCATTCTTTGATACTAAGTAATTAAATTCAGAAGTAATCGCTGTTAGGGCAAATAAGCTGTAGAAAAGTCCGTTTGAACTTAAACTGTAGTTTTCTTACATTGTACCATTACAGCACCAACAAAACAATTTTCCGTCTACTGATAAAAGTGCTTTATAGATCTACTTCCAGGTAGTTCTGAATTTTTTCAAACTGAAGTCAAATTTAAACAAAGCCGTCTTACAAGAATTTGTTTTTTAAATTTGATGGACATTACCATCAAGTGTTATATTAAGCCGACTTTATTGACAAAATGAAGTATATGATAAGAAGGTATCAAAAATATTACTGATTCAATTTAGTCCAGCACCACCTGACAATCTTGGAAAACATGAGAAACAAGGAACATTAATTGCTGTTCACACACAGTGACTTATTATTTCTGTTGTACTTGAAGTTCTAAATGCACAATGTAGAAAGATGGCAAGGGGAAAAATAGGCCTAATGTTTATTTTAAATCTGAGTAATTACCTCGTTGTATTATATATTATAGCATTTGCTGTAGGCAGACTTAGAATCTCACAAAAGATATATATTTAGTGTATTATTTTGCCTCATGTTAAAATTTGCCATTAGAAACGGTTTTCTTTATTTTGCTTTGCAAATGTGAAATTGATGTATATTAATACTTCTTGGATATATCTCTAAGTTATATTTTGTGACTAATACTTTATAATAGAAGCTCTTACAGGGATCTTAACAGAAAACACCATTTTGAATTAAGAAAATGCATAGATGATTATAAAGAAAGATACCACATTGACATTTCTTCCTTTGTAACAATTTGCCACACTGATAATATAATCATTTACTGTGTAAGTAGGCCTTATACAATATCATTAAGGTGAATATTTGGAATAAAATCTAGGGGGAGAAAAGCAAGTGTGTGGTGAAGCAATATGCTACATGTCGGGATATTTATTCGTTTTCCTTATAAAGGTAACCAATTTTAAATGGAAACTTATCTTAAGAATGCTTAAAAAGAAACTTGCTGTTTGAACAAACTAAAAGCCTAGATAATCATGGTATTTACTGGAAACTTTAAGAACTAACTGAATCATTTAATTATTTTGTTTCAATTAATTTATCACAAAAGAATAAATAAGCTAAAAAGTGGAAATCTGATTGACAGATCAGAGTGGAACAGAGTTGAAAAGAAATTGAGTTGATGGTGAGGGACAGAGTCCTGTGTTCCCACAGAAACTTTCATTGTGCTCATTATAGTAACTTCTGTTGGTTTTGGATTCTCTTGTTTACCAGGACTTGGAAGAAGAAATACAAACAGCCATTCAACAGGATAAATGGAGACATGTAACCTAGGAAACCCCAAAATGTTCTAGTGGGGCCTGGAATCAGTTGGACAACAATACTGATAATAAGCTAAAGGAGGAGAGAAATGTTTATGTTCTAAGTGACAAAAAATAGTTTACATAGCATGCATATATGTGAGCATCGACAGGCATAAGAATTTGCATATGCATCCCCAAGAGCACTTACAAAACAGCATATACATAAGTGAAAATACTTTAACAGAGCACTTCCTGACAGAGTTAAAAAAAAAAAAATAGACAGGGACAGATAAGAAGGGCAATATAATAAAGATTTCCTCTTGCCTTTTATAGGTCAAAACCTCACCCAACAATCGTTCAGATTATGCATTTCCATAAAAGATAATGGCAATTATATTTATAATCTGTTGCTTCAAAATATGTTTCAACGTCAAGGTTATCCATTTGTAGTCCTTAAAATTTGTTACCAATTTAATAGACTAAAAAACTTAAAGACGTTTTAAAAAAGAATAGCATGAACAGTAAAATACAGGGAAGTCTAATTTACTATGTTTAATTTAAACATTATCACAGAAAAAACAAGCAATAATGTTGAGTGACACTGAAAACCTATTTGGTAAAATTGCAAATCAATTCTTAGTTAAAAGCAGTGAAGTTTTTCACAGATTAGAAGGAATCTGTCTTGACATAAAAAAATATATATTCTAAACATAAAATAAACAATAACTTACATAAGAAGAACTACAATCACTCCCATTAAGTCAAGAGAAAAGAAAAGATAATGCAATACACTGACAGTTTTATTATTGGATATTAATATATAATATGCTAGAGATTCTTGCCAACATAATAAGGTTAAATAAATAAATAAGAGGTATAGCTATCAATTATCATTAGTTGCAGATAATATGACTGCATACCAGGAAAACAGACATAAAAAAAGAGCCATTAATTTATTGAAGTACTATGCATAAATTAAATATGAAAGATAAAAAGCTTTCCCATATATCAAAAATAAAGGTTATAAAATGTGACAAATAAAAATAATCTCCTTCACTTTAAACACACAAACATACACACACAGAGGACAGTTTCAAGATATTAACCTGTAATGTGCTAGACTCATGACAGAGGCCCAACAAGATTACAAATTTGAAATAAGTATATTTGAAACTAAAAATGACAAGAGTCAGGAAATATATATATATATATATATATATATTGTTTTTTTTTTTTTTTTGAGACAAAGTCTCGCTCTGTCACCCAGGCTGGAGTGCAGTGGCACAATCTTAGCTCACTGAAACCTCCGCCTTCCAGGTTCAAGTGATTCTCCTGCCTCAGTCTCCCAAGTAGCTGGGACTACAGACAGGTTAGTGCTACCACACCCAGCTAATTTTTGTATTTTTAGTAGAGATGGGGTTTCACCGTTCTGGCCAGGATGGTCTTGATCTCTTGACCTTGTGATTCACCCACCTTGCCCTCACAAGGAACTGGGATAACAGGCGTGAGCCACCATGCCTGGCCAGGAAATATTTTTAAGAATAATACAAATTAGTGGCAGGCTTTCAAAACATACCATAAAAGGGAAGAAAATACTTAAAACAATATTGTTGCAAGAACAAACTTCTGGAATGGAGTAGAAAGGCTCCAAACAGACTCGATTATATGTAAGTTTGTAATATATGCTAAAAGTAGCCTAAAATCAGTGGGGAAAGGGAGGATCATTTAGTATGTGGTGCTGGAAAAACTAATTAAATATAAAGCAAAAAGTAAAACCCTTCATAATATCATATATTCAGACAACTTACAGGTAGAATAAAAAGATGAAGATTTAACAATAAAAACTGTAAAGAACCAGAAAATATTGGTGAATATTTATATATAAAGAAGAGGGCAATGGACTTTCTAAGTATAGCTTTAAAAGCAAAAGCAATGAAATAAATGACAGACGGATTACAGTATATGAACATGCTAAGCAGCTTTGTGATGTATGTCGAGAAAAGAAAATCAGCAAGACTCAAATGCAAATGACTAATGGGGAAATATTTGCATAGCACAAGGCCGCTACGTATTGTACATGCAAAACACTATTATATTATTATTATAAATACAAGAAAGAAAAATTAATAAAAAAATGTCCAAAAACCATTTACAGGCAACTTGAAAAAAAGAAAAAGAAAAAAATACAGATGACCATAAAATGGTATAAACTTGCTTGATTCATTGTTTCTCAAATACAAATTAAAACAGACTGAATAATTGCCTTTCACCATTATATGGGTGGAAGGATGAGGAAGTAGGTGATCTGATATGCTGCTGATTCCAGTATAAATTGGTATGCACTTGCTGTGGAACAGTTTGGCCATATGCATAAAAATTATATATGGTCATTGATTGAACAATTCTACAACTAGAAATGTACTATAAATAAATAATTCTATTAAAAAGACAACTTTAAACAATGTGGTTGTTTGTACATTTATTATTAAATTTTAGTAATTCTTCATATGTCCTGGAAATAAGTTTTTGTAAGATACAGCTATTGTAGGGCGGATCCAAGATGGCCAAATAGGAACAGCTCTGGAGTGCAGTTCCCAGCGAGAACAACGCAGAGGGTGAGTGATCACCGCATTTCCAAATGAGTTATTACTGCCCACAGACCAGGAGACTTCTGGGCTGAAAAGAGCCAAGAGTTTCCAGCATAGCTGTTTCAGCTGGTGCAGTGGGTCACTACACAAATCTGGGCATCCGTTTCAAGTGGCGCCTGGAATGCCTGGGAGACAGAGCCACCCATTCAACTGAAAAAAAGGAGGCTGAAACAAGAAGCCAGGTAATTTGGCTCGGAAAGACCAGCAATCTGAAATACTCTAGATTGAAAGTTTCACAGCAAGTGCAGCTGGATCTGGGATAGTCAAGCTCTGTGGGGGGAAGGGCATCTGCCATTACAGAGGCAGGCCACCACTACCAAGACAGTCCGCCATTACCAAGGCAGTCCACCATTACCGAGAAAGTTCTCCAGTACTAAGGTAGTCTGCCATTACAGAGGTAGACCGCCATTACCGAGGCAGTTCTAACTATACCTCCATAAACAAACTGCAAGCAAGTTCACACAGCAGCTGAGCAGAGCCCACGGCAGCTCAGCAATGCCTCTGCTGACAGACTGTGACTAGGCTACATCCTAGCTGGGAAAGGCATCTCTGAAAAAAGGTAGTGGCATGTCAGGAACTTACAAAAAAAGCCCCATCTTCCCAGGACAGAACACTTGGGGTTAAAGGTTGTTATGAGTTCTGCTGCAGCAGACATAAACATACCTGCCCAGCAGCTCTGAACGAAAAAACGGAGCTCACAGTTCAGCACTTGAGATCCTATAAGGGTCAGACTGTCTCCTCAAGCAGCTCCCTGACCCCTGTATATCCAAGGAGACACCTCCTAAAGGAGAACTCAGGCTGACATCTGGTGAGTATTCTTCTGGGGTGAAGATAACAGAAGAATAAACTGGCAGAAACCCTTACTACTCTGCAGCCACCACAGGTGATCCTCAGGCAAGCAGGGTCTGGAGTGGACCTCCAGCAGTCCTATAGCAGAGAGTCCTGACTTGAAGAAGGAATACTAAAAACCAGAAATAAATGACTTCATCATCAACAAAAAGGACATACACTCAGAGACCCCATCTGAAAGTCACCAACTACAAAGACCACAGGTAGATAAATCCACAAAGATTGGAAGAAACCAGGGCAAAAAGGATGAAAACACCCAAAACCAGAATGCCTCTCCTCCTCCAAGGGATCACAACTCCTCACCAGCAAGGGAACAAAGCTGCATGGAGAATGAGGCTGATGAATTGACAGAAACAGGCATCAGAAGGTGGGTAATAATAAGCTTCTCTGAGCTAAAAGAACATGTTCTAGCCCAATGCAAAGAACCTAAGAACATTGAAAAAAGGTTAGATGAAACACTAACAAGAATAAACACTTAGAGAAGGATATAAATGAATTGATGGAGCTGAAAAACACAACACGAGAACTTGGCAAAGCATGTACGAGCTTCAATAGCCAAATCAAACAAGCAGAAGAAAGGATATCAGAGATTGAAGATCAACTCAATGAAATAAAATGAGAAGGCAAAGTTAGAGAAAAAAGAGTGAAAAGAAATGAACAAAACCTCCAAGAAATATGGGATTACGTGAAAAGACCTAATCTACGTTTGATTGGTGTACCGGAATGTGACGGAGAGAATCAATCCAAGCTGAAAAACACTCTTCAGGATAATATCCAGGAGAACTTCACCAACCTAGCAAAGCAGACCAATATTCAAGTCCAGGAAATACAGAGAACAGCACAAAGATATTCCTCAAGAAGAGCAACCCCAAGGCACATAATCATCAGATTCACCAGGGTTGAAATGAAGGAGAAAATGCTAAGGGCAGCCAGAGAGAAAGGTCGGGTTAACCACAAAGGGAAGCCCATCAGACTCACAGCGGATCTCTCGGCAGAAACCCTACAAGCCAGAAGAGAGTGGGGGCCAATATTCAACATCCTTAAAGAAAAGAACTTTCAACCTAGAATTTCATATCCAGCCAAACTAAGCTTCATAAGTGAAGAAGAAATAAAATCCTTTACAAACAAGCAATTGTTGAGAGATTTGGTCACCACCAGGCCTGCCTTTCAAGAGCTCCTGAAAGAAGCACTCAACAAAGAAAGGAACAACCAGTACCAGCCACTCCAAAAACATACCAAATGGTAAAGAGCATCGACACAATGAAGAAACTGCATCAACTAATGGGCAAACAACCAGCTAGCATCAAAATGGCAGGATCAAATTCACATATAACAATATTAACCTTAAATGTAAATGGGCTAAATGCCCCAATCAAAAGACACAGACTGGCAAATTGGATAAAAGGTCAAAACCCATCAGTGTACTGTATCCAGGAAACCTATCTCACATTCAAGGACACTCATTGGCTCAAAATAAACGATGGGGGAAGATTTACCAAGCAAATGGACAGCAAAAAAAGCAGGAGTAGCAATCCTAGTCTCCAATAAAGTAGACTTTAAACCAACAAAGATCAAAAGAGACAAAGAAGGGCATTACATAATGGTAAAAGGATCAATGCAACAAGAAGAGCTAACAATCCTAAATATATATGCACTGAATACAGGAGTACCAAGATACATAAAGCAAATTCTTAACGACCTACAAAGAGACTTAGACTAACACACAATAATAGTGGGAGATTTTGACACTCCACTGTCAATATTAGAAAGATCAATGAGAAAGAAAATTAACAAGGATATCTGGGATTTGAACTCAGATCTGGACCAAAAAAACCTAATAGACATCTACAGAACTCTCCACCTCAAATCCACAGAATATACATTCTTCTCAGCACCACATCACACCTACTCTAGAATTGACCACATAATTGGAAGTAAATCACTCCTCAGCAAATTCAAAAGAATGGAAATCATAACAAACAGACTTTCAGACCACAGTGCCATCAAATTTGAACTCAGGATTAAGAATCACACACTTTTCAAAAGAAGACATATATGAGGCCAACAAACATATGAAAAAATGCTCATCATCACTGGTCATTAGAGAAATGCAAATCAAAACTACTTTGAAATACCATCTCATGCCAGTTTGAATGACAATCATTAAAAAATCTGAAGACAACAGATGCTGGAGAAGATGTGGAGAAATAGGAACACTTTTACACTGTTGGTGGGAGTGTAAATTAGTTCAACCATTGTGGAAGACCGTGTGGCAACTCCTCAAGGACCTAGGAATAGAAATTCCATTTGACCCAGCAATCCCATTACTGGGTATATATCCAAAAGGATTATAAATCATTCTATTATAAAGAAACATGCACACGTATGTTAATTGCAGCTCTGTTTACAATAGCAAAGACTTGGAACCAACCCAAATGCCCATCTATGATAAACTGGACAGGGAAAATGTGGCACATATACACCATGAAATACTATGCAGCTGTAAAAAAACGATGAGTTTGTGTCCTTTGTAGGGACATGGATGAACCTGGAAACCATCGTTCTCAGCAAACTGACACAAGAGCAGAAAATAAAACACCGCGTGTTCTCATTCATAGGCACATGTTGAATATTGAAAACACATGGACACAGGGAGGGGAGCATCACAAACTGAGGTCTATCGGCGGGAAGTAGGGGAGGGACAGTAGGGGGTGGGGAGCTGGGGAAGAATAACATGAGGAGAAATGCCAGATATAGGTGATGGAGATGGAGGCAGCAAACCACATTGCCATGTATGTACCTATGCAACAATCCTGCATGTTCTTCACATGTACCCTAGACCCTAAAGTGCAATAAAATATATATGTATATTTGTAAAATTAAAAACCAAGTAAAGTACATAGAACAACTTTGACACTCATATAATCTTATTGCTCTAAACATGAAAACACTTACCAGGGCATATAAGATCTTCTATGACTTGACAGTTGTCCACCTCTAGGAACTCATCTGTGCACCTCTTTCCCTCACTACACTCCAGTCACACTGGCCTTTTGTTTTTTTTGCCCAAATTCACGTAGCACATTCCCATCTCAGAAAATTTGCTCATACTCTTCTTTCTGCCTAAATACTCTCTCCCCACACTTCACCTGCCTGGCTCCCCATCATCTTTCTGGCTTCATCTTGAAAGTTACTTCCCACAAATAGGGATTTTCTGACCATCTAATCTAAAGTGAGTCATTGCACCTGTTTCATTTCCTCCTAGAATATATTTACATCTTTATTTGTGAGCTTATTTGTTTAATGTCTGTCTCCTTTACTAGAGTGTAGTATTAACTGAGGTAAAAAAACATTTTTTTTTAAAAATTATACTTTAAGGTCTGGCTTACATGTGCAGAATATGCAGGTTTTTACATAGGTATAAACGTGCCATGTTTGCTGCACCCATCAACCCATCATCTACATTAGGTAGTTCTCCTAATGCTATCTCTCCCTCCCCTAGACCCTCACCCCACAACAGGCACTGGTGTGTGATGTTCCCCTCCATGTGTCCATGTATTATCGTTCAGCTTCCACTTATGAGTGATAACATGTGGTGTTTGGTTTTCTGTTCTTTTTTAATTGTATTCTTAGAACTTTGAAAATTATCTGGTACAAGGCACATTCTCAATAAATGATGGCTGAAATAGAAAGACATACTTAAAATAAATAAAAAAATATACTACCTTTTATACAAGCCAGAGAGGGGGTATACTCCAGAAAAATAATTTAAAAGGTACACAATAATTTTTTGTTATCAGAATTGGTCAAATCCTGTTTAAATATCAGAGCCATAACAAACAACTGTGACATCTGAGGCAGGCAGCAACAAATTCAATCATAACTCTACAGAAAAAGGTACCATGAGAAAAAAGAAGCAGAGGAGGAAAAAAGAGGAGTCAAGGAAGCCCTGAAACATTAGCCTTTCTCCCCTTGACATAGGGTGTCTGGCTTTTTCGTCATTACTGGCTGCCACGAAGTCTGGCTTAGGGCTGGGGACAAGCTCACCACTGTGCTAGTGCAAATAGAGAATCCTGATTGAGGGAAAGGTAATGCTTCTTTAGGCAATAAGCTTAGTACGTACATTTACTTTTTTAAAAAATAGGTGATTTCTAAAGCAGTTTTAAGTTTACAGTAGGAAAAAAAAAAGCAGAAAGTACACAGTTCCCTATGTCTCCTTACTTTCTTGTCAGTTTTCCCTATTATTTACATTTTGCACTAGTATGGTCCATTTGTGACAATTGGTGGGCCAATATTGATTGAACATAGTTCCAGTGTGTGAATCAGTTTATATTTTAAATTGTGGTAAAATATAGATAAAATTTCCCATTTTAACCAGTTTTAAGTGTACAGTTCGGAGACATGAAGTACATTCACATAGTTGTGCATCCACTACCTCCACCCATCTCCAGAATCTTTTCATCTTACAAAATCGAAACTCTGCGCTCATTAAATAATAACTCCTCTTTCCTCACAAACACCATTCTACTTCTGTCTCTATGAATTTAACTACTTTAGGTTCGTCAAATATGTGGATTCATACGTTTGTCTTTTGTGATTGTCTTATCTCACTTAGCATAATGTCTTCAATGTTCATCCATGTTGTAACATGTATCGGAATTTCCTTTGTTTTTATAGCTGAATAATACTCCTCTGTATGTAAATACCACATTTTGTTTATACATTCATTCACTAATGGACATGTGTCTTCTACCTCTTGGCTGTTGTGAAGAAAGATTTGTACACAGCTGTACAAATATCTGTTTGAGTCCTTGCTTTCAATTGTTTTGGGTATATACCCAGAAGTGGAATTGCTGGATCATATATTATTTCTATTTTTAATTTTTTGAGGAATGTTCACACCATTTTCCATAGTGGCTGCATCATTTTACATTTCCAAGAGCACTGCACAAGAGTTTAAATTTCTCCACATCCTTGCAGTCTTCACTTATTTTCTGTTTTTAAAAACATATATATGTTATATATATGTTTTATATTTTTTAATATACACACATATACATACATATCGAAGCCATAATGGGATACCACTTCACACACACACTAGGATGGACTCTATATATATGTATAAAAATTTTATATATAAATATATCTCTACATAAAAGAGCCATGCTAGTGGGTGTGAAGTGGTATCTCATTATGGTTTTGATTTGCACTTGCTTAGTGATTAATGGTGTTGAAAATCTTTTCATGTAGTTATTTACTATTTGTATATTTGCTTTGGAGAAATGACTATTCAAGTCCCTTCCCCATTTTTAAATCCGGTTGTTATTGTTTCTGTTTTTGAGGTATAGGAGTTCTTAATATTCATTCTGGATATTAACCTCTTCTCAGATATATGATTTGTGAATACTCTCCCCAAGTGTGTGGGTTGACGTTTTGTTCTTTTTGATAGTGTCGTTCATGCACAAAAGTTTTTAATTTGATATAATTCAATTTCTCTATTTTTTCCTTCTGCTGCCTGTCCAAGAAATCATTGTCAAATACAATGTCAGGAAGCTCTTCATCTATGTCTTCTTTAAGAATTTTATAGTTTTAACTCCTATGTTTATGTCTGTGATCCATTTTGAATTAATTTTTATATGGTATAGGGTAAGAGTCCAATTTCATTCTCTCGTGTGATTATACATATTTTTAAAAACCATTTTTAGCGCTCTGTAATTTTAATGGCCTTAAGCGACATATTTTGTTTTTGTTTTGAAACAAGGTCTCACTCTGTTGTCCATGTTGGAGTGCGTTGGTGCAATCATGGCTCCCTACAGCCTCGATCTCCCAAGTTCAAGTGATCCTGCCACCTCAGCTTTCCAAGTAGCTGGGACCATAGGTGCCCGACACCACACCCCACACCTGGCTAGTTTTTTGTATTTTTAGTAGAGACAGTGTTTCACCATGTTGCCCAGACTGGTCTAGCAACACTATGCTCAGGTGATCCGTCAGCCCTGGACTCCCAAAGCGCTGAGATTACAGACTTAAGCAACTTTTTGATAACTCGGCCTAAGTTACAGCTCTGCATCTAAGATTTATTTCCAAACAACCTAACTTTGAAGATGAAGAGAGCCATGAGCAAACACAAATGATATATAGTTTGATAGTTGGTAATTTGAAGGAAAAATTCTAACAATTGGAGTTTTCAAAAGCAGAAGAGAAAGTTTGGGCATTAATTTGGAATTTGATTTTACAAGGTGTTTTTTCAGTTGAGTTTTCCTTTTTTATCTTCTTAAAATTATTTTTCCTTTTAGAAATAAGTTTTCCAGGAAACCACCTCCCCTCCCACCACGTTGGGCAGGTCACAGCCATCTTTTTTTTAAACCTCCCTGAATTTTCCTCACACCCCCAAACAGGAACAACTCAGGGTGGCCTTCAGAAGGGTGGAGTCTCACCCTGGTGGTGGTGAAGGCCCCTCTGCCACGACAGAGGTTTCTGATTGTGGGGCACAGTTTGGTTTTTGTTTCCTTCCAGTCTTTTAATTAGAAATGACAAACCTGGGTGACAGGCACAGTGCAGAAGTGTGGGCTATGGAAACAACCTGCTGCAGCCCAGCAAACTTGGGTACATTCCTTGGCACTAGTGGTTTGCTTGTGGAAGTGTATAAGTTGTGTGTCATGGTGACGGGCTCCCACGGTTGTATCTATTGGCAAACACTTTAAGGATTTCTCTAATCATTGACACTGTGCTCTTAGATCGACTTGCAGTGATATTTAGACATACCAATTCTATTGTGGAAAACAGACTCAACGGTGCCGAAAAGTCATTCAGGAAGTATGGCCTGTCTTATGCAAGACTCTAAATAAGCACAGGGCTCAAAATCAGATTGCAAAGTATTGTTGCAGGTGCCTGCACTTTGCTGTTTACTCTGTAGGCAAAGGATCTGCCTTGCTGCTGCAACCACTAGAATGATGTACGTGGCATACATTCACACAGATGGTGAATTGTGTGAATGTGTGCCACATACATCATCATTCCTGTTTCCTATACCTTGGCATTATCCTCATGGATGAGTATGGCATGGAAGAAGCCTGTCAGAAGGGACCACTAGACATGCTCCAGGCACTATGCATCCCCACCTTTCAGCTCCTACAACAGCAAAATGGTCTCCAGAATCACTCTGACACTGCAGATGACCTGTTCAGGCTATCCACCAGGTAAACTCAGTATAGCCCCACAACCTTGCTGAGGAGCCAAGTAGTCATCCCTATCTTATAGTTGGCCACTGCCTCTAATAGCCTGGACTACTGGGATGCCAATAGTAACCTCATGAGGCTCCTATAAGAGCTAATCGTTGCAAGAGTAGCCAATGATCACGAAGACTTTGAATTATGAAAATAACTGATTGGACAGGAGATGAACTGGCTTGGACAGCAGCTTGTCAGCCAGCTACTCCAGACATGCCGCTTTTGTCTCCCCACCCCATACGTAGATGTGGACGAAGTGCTCTAGGAGATCATGCAGGTGGACAGACTGACTTTTTGGGGATGGTTATAGATAAAACCATTTTGTGATGTTTATCGACTCACCGCAACCTCCAACTTCGGGGTTCAAGCGATTCTCCTGCCTCAGTCTCTCGAGCAGCTGGGATTATAGGCATGCACTACCGTGCCCGGCTAATTTTGTATTTTTAGTAGACACGGGATTTCACACTCCCGACCTCAGGTAATCTGTCCGCTTCGGCCTCCCGAAGTGCTGGCATTATAGGCGTGAGCCACTGCCCCGGACGGAGAGAAAGGAAAATAAATAAATAAATATGGCTCGGCTGCACCTTGTGGAGAGTGGGCTTGGCTACACAGGCGCCAGCCACCAACCGTAACCGAATGTGTTGCCCTGGCCTGCATGCCCATTTACATGCGGCCAGGCACTCGGGGCGTGCGAGGAGTTGCCACGCAGACGTCACGCCACGTACCACGTTGCCTGAGACACGGTCGCCATCTTTGGTCGCCATTTCGCTGGCACTGAGGCGCTGTGGCCGGTAGAAACTTAAGTGTGAGTGTCCTGGGTTGTGAGGTTGCAGCTATGTCATCGTTACCGCTGCGGGTGGCAGTGGTGTGTTCGAGTAACCAGAACCGTAGCATGGAGGCACACAACATCCTCAACAAACGAGGATTCAATGTCCAGTCCTTTGGAACAGCAACTCATGTGAAGCTTCCAGGACCAATACCTAGCAAGCCGAATATTTATGATTTCGAAACCACATATGATGAGATGTACAAAGATCTTCTCATGAAAGACAAAGAATTCTATACACAGAATGGTATTCTGCATATGTTAGACAGAAATAAGAGAATCAAGCTCCGGCCAGAAAGATTCCAGAATTGCAAAGATGTGTTTGATCTGATCATCACTTGTGAAGAGAAAATTTATGACCAGGTGGTGGAATGTCTAACTTCCAGAGAACAGGAGACCTGCCAGCCAGTGCATGTGGTGAATGTGGACATCCCTGATAGCCAGGAAGACGCCATCCTAGGGGCATTCCACATCTGCGAGCTCTGCCAGTGTATCCAGCAGTCAAAGGATATCGAGAATGAGATTGATCACCTGCTGCAGGCATTCGAGGCGAAGACCGGCCACAGCCACCTGCACACAGTCTGCTTCTACTGATGGGCCAGGCCTGGAGCCCGCCGCTGGTAATGCCCCTTGCTGCTGCTGCCACCACCACCTTGGCCAACTTCACCACTGCTGCTGCCGCAGCTGTTTCCCTTGCCGCTGCAGCCCTCTTGAAGTCACCGTGTTGAACTTACTTTTGTTCATACTTTTTACTTGGTGACATTTGTTTTTAACTTTAGGTATTTGGCTGATGGACCATAATATTACCCAAAGAAATTGTACTTGTAAAATGAGAGGAGATAGATAAATTCCAAGTTTCTAGCCCACTTTTAGTTATGAGTAGGATTTTGATTATAAAGTGCTGTTGTTTTTGCTTTCCTTTAACCAAGGAGTTTGGGAAGAGCTGCCAGGCCTTTCTGCACACAGACTTCCTCACCCCAATTTTTGAGTTGTTAGCTTTTTTTTTTTTTTTTTTTTTTTTAGACAGGGTCTTATTTTGTCACTCACTCAGTTCAATGTAGCCTCAACCTCTGAGACTCAAGGGATCTTCCCATCTCAGCCCCTAAAGTAGCTGGGACTACAGGCTCATGTCACCATGCTAAGTTAATTTTTTTCTCCTTTTTAGGTACAGACAGGTCCTGAACTCCTGGCCTCAAGTGACCCTCCCACCTCAGCCTCCCAAAGTGCTGGGATTATAGGCATGAGCCACCATGCCTGGTCTGCTTTCTTATAGTTGTGTTTTAAGAGGTCTTTATATATTTTGCATAACAGTCCTTTATCAGATATGTGTTCTGCAAAGATTTTCCCTCCGGCTGTCACTTGCATTTTCATTTCCTTCATAGATTCTATAGCAGAGAACAAGTTTTAATTTTAATAAAGCCAAAATTTCCAATTGTTTCACTTGTGTGTCATGCTTTTGGTGTTGTATCTAAAAGCCACTGCCAAACCAAGATCATCCAGATGTTCTTATACGTTAACTAAAATACCATTCTTAACAACCTTCGTATTTTTGTATGTGTTTTATACTTTCTATTATTTTCTAAAGAAAATGTTCTGGTACTTACTCTGGAGATTGAATTGAGAGTGTATGTGAGTTGTCGCCTTATACAATACATCACTTTGAAATTAAGTTATATATAAAGGTATGACGTGGGTGTAATCATATAATTACAAATATATTTGTAGGTCTATAATGACATATATCTGTACTGACTGATAGTTCTATATACATATATTTTTACAAGGTGATCAAAATTTTAGAACCAATTATCAAGAAAAACTTTAAAATTATCCTATTTCAAGATATATAGGTCCAGCATATTCATAACACTTATATATGGACACAGAATATGAAATAATCACATAAGCTACCTATAAAACAATTGTTGAAATTCTTATATCAAAGAAACCAAGTTATCAAATTGATATTAGTTTTATTGTTTTCACTGTCCTCCAAACTAAAATTTGTAACACCTTTGGCTTAGTAGGAAAAAATCATCTCTTGGGTGTGAGACTGTGATGGTTAATACTGAGATTCAACTTGATTGGATTGAAGGATACAAAGGAGTGATCCTTAGTGTGTCTCTGAGGGTGTTGCCAAAGGAGATTAACATTTGAGTCAGTGGGCTGGGAAAGGCAGACCCATTCTTTTTTTCTTTTTTCTTTTTTTTTGAGACGGAGTCTTGCTCTGTTGCCAGGCTGGAGTGCAGTGGCGCAATCTCGGCTCTCTGCAACCTCTGCCCCCTGGATTCAAGGGATTCTTCCACCTCAGCCTCCCAAGTAGCTGGGACCAGAGGTGCATGCCACCATGCCCGGCTAATTTTTGTATTTTTAGTAGAGATGGGGTTTCACCATGTTGGTCAGGAAGGTCTTGATCTCTAGACCTCGTGATCCACCCACCTTGGCCTCTCAAAGTAAGAAATGCCTGATGTAGGCAACAGTCGAGGGGAATGGAGGCAGCAAACCACCATGGCATGTGTGTACCTATGCACAAATCCTGCAGGATGCAGGACATACACATGTACCCCAGAACCCAAATACAATTGAAAAAAAAAAGAAATAATGAGTAATAGGAAAAATTACTATTTTGAAATTAATATTTTCTCTATTCCTCTTTAATTTATAAATATTAATTTTCCCTATTACTCTTTATGTAATATGTAATAGCATATTTTAGTTGTAGAATGAAATATTCAAACGTGTTGAAGCTTGAAGCTAGTTATACTAAAAATAAAATTGATTGACATACTATTTATCTTTTAAAAGCTCATACTCAGATAAATATTATTAAGAAAATTAAATTTTATTTCAAATGGTAGAAGAAAAGGAGGATTGTGTTTTATACATAAAGACAAGTAAGAGCTACTTTTACATCTGGGTCATTCATGCAAATTCCCATGATCAAAATAACCAAAAATAATTAAAACGGGCTTTATGGTCATAAAGTTAAAGTCTAAAATGTGGACCATCATTCACCATTTTAAAAGGCAAAACCATATCATCTCAAATTGCTATGTCACTTCTTCATTCTACTGGTGACGCCAAGGTAGATTTTGCTCTGTTTGTCAACCTAAATTTGCAGACAGTTTTCCTCTGCAGCCATCTATCAACTTAATGGTCCAGATGTTGGGATATTAAGATAGGACTTGTTTTTTTTTGTAAATTTTTCCTGATTTAAATCAGTATGCCACTTTTAACAGAAACTTTATTACCATAACATTGATTATTCTGCAAATATTTAGTCCAAATATTTCTATTTGGCAGTTTTTGTTAATCTTCAGGTAGTTTTTTTTCCTTTTAAATTATCTTGCTATTGTCAAGATTTTTGAATAGTTAGAAATGAATCTTAAGTAATACTATAGGGTTATGTACCAGCTTATGATGTGGTATTTACTTAACCATTTTGCTAGCAATTCTTAAAAGACATTTTATTCCTCACTGTCAATTTCACCACTAACTTTGCAACATTTAATTATGTCATCTAAATATTCTCTGGTTGGAAGTACAATTGAAATTTTCTTTTCTTTTGGGGAGGATAATAAGTGTTGTTTAGATGCCTTGAATTTTCATAGTCTGATCTGATTATAAAATGGAAAATGCTTTTATTTCCTTTATGAGCATGATGAAAACATTTTGAAAACTGGAAAAAATGTAATCAAAATGGATCTTTCAGGATATAATTGGATTCAAAGAACAATAGGAAAGCTCACATATTGTTAATATAACATCAGGAAAGTTCCCCAACTCATAAGGAAACATTTTGTGTCTTTGTAGCTAAAGTGATTTGCTGCTTACCTGGAAAGCAGCATTTTTGTTTTTCTCTGTTTTTTTTTTTTTTTTTAACCAATATTTTGTTGTCCAAATCTGCCTTCTTCCCATGAGATGAGTCATGTAGTAATTTATGCCACCCGGAAGAACAGAGACAGAACCAATATTCTGTCTGAAAGCCACTGACTTAAGAGAATATCCATCCCTTGCTCTTTGGGATTTGAAGCAGGAATCACAATAGTTAATAAAAATAAATAAATAAATAAAAAACCTTGTAGGAATGAAGAATTTTTATAAGAGCAGACAAGAAAAGACAAAACGTGAAATTATACTGGGTTGCGAAAACTTAACTGCTGGTCAACTGACCAGGAATGGATTTAGGCTTATTCTTTTTCTTTCTTCTATGTCTCATGTCATTAGATAACTACATATGATGTAAAAAGCACTGATACAAAGTAAGTTGAGGATAGAAACTCTTGGAGATAACTTGAAAACTCTGAATAGCATTTAAATCAGCAGGCCCTAATGATTGGTGACTAAGGATTCTAAAGGCAATGGTGCATGTTATTGCAAATCTCTTTGCTGCTATTTTGAGAAAGTTGCTCAGAACAAAACTGCCAGAAGTCTGAGATAGACCTCAGTGCCCAATTTTACTAAATGGATGATCTTGGAAAATTGTAGACCTGTTAGCATAACTTCAGTACCTAGGATGATAGTGGAAAAAGTCATTATACTATCAACTTGAATGTACCTAAAGGGGCACAAAATGCTGAATAATGAGCAACATGATTTCACAAAGAACAAATAACGTCAGCACATTTCATTTCTCTCTCTACCAAAGTAATATCATTTATAGAGAGGGAGGAAAAATCATTATGTGCCTGCAAACACCATTTAAGTTTTTCCATCTATCCAAGTCTTAATTTTCCCTATGCTTTTTTCTCTAAGGCTAGTCTTTAGAGTAGATAGTTATGGTAATATTTTAGAAACGTTAGGGCAATTTTGCTGCTCTCCAAAACAATTAATATTTTGTTCTTTTTCTTTAAACTTGAAACTTTTTGACACTACCAACAAGCTCTGTGACTTTGAAAAAGTTACTAAACTTCTCTGAGTTTGTTTCCATATCTGTAAAAGCTGAAGTTTCTTTTTAGTTCTCTGGATCTATTACTGAAAAGAGGTATTATATTCAAGATAACATTTCAAGTTGATTCATTAAATACAAGAGACTTATTAAAGGAAAGTGTAAAGTTATACAAACACTGTGACACAAATGCAAATGAATAGAAGTAAAATTATGATGAAGATGATGATGACATGAATAATAGCTAACATGATGTAATGTTCACTATGTGTCAGGCATTAATTAGAGTTTTTACATATTAACATTAAAAAGACAAAAGACAAAGAAAATTACTTAAGTGGAAAGAATGTACAACCTACACAATTTAAGAATATAATGATTGAAACTAGTGACAGAAGTAAGCAAAATCCAGTATGAAATCTGTCTATATTTGGCTTGACTAAATCTTTACTACTGAACTACATTTAGTTTAGGATTCTGCGGTTGAAAAAGAAAGCAGGTGTTATACAGTTGTTTTAGAGGACTGCAACTAAAAGGAATTAAATATATCTAAGAGGATGAAAAGAAATTTAAGGCACAATTTTTCTTTGAGGGAAGGAGAGAGGGAGACAGGAAAGTGTCTACTTGCTTTGTAAAAATAGCCTAGAGCAGACTAAGTAAAATAGGGAAAATGTTAACCAATTAATTCAGTAACTATTCATTTCCTATCTAATACTGCTTGCTATTGTGTTGGAAAAAAACTCCATGGCCATATCTCTGCTAACCAAGAGTTTGTATTTTGACTAGGAAGACAAAAATAACATAGTCATCTAAGGCTGCATAAGATGCATTTATGATCCAGTGCTAAAATGAATAGTGCAGACAATAAATGAGATCAGTATCTAGAGAAGAGAGCAATGAAGGTAGGCCAAGCCATATGTATTTTCCCTAAAGGTTTGATTTTCCTTACTCTCTGCTTCCTTCACCTTGCTCATAGAAGGCCTCTGCATTGACAGAAACTCTGGAAAGCCTTCTCTGAACACTATGCCCTCTTCAGTACCCACAACAATGCACACATACAATTGGCTTAGGTGCCCATTCTATACTCCTTCAGCATCTTGCACTTGTCTCCAACTCAGTTCTTCTCACTCTGCATTATAACTGCCTATTTGCTTGTCTGTGCCCCCCAATAAAATGTGAGTTCCATGAGAGTAGGCACCAGTTTTTATTTATTGCTCTGTCATCTAGTGCATGGCTTAGTATATATTAGGAAATTAATTAATATTTGAGGAGTGTCAACAGCATTTTTTCTATTACAGCTTGATAACAAAATGTTGCCCACGAATTTCTGTCTAAATTCTCCAACTGATAAGTAAGACTAATGGGTCTAAGATCCTGCCATGACAAATTCATGAAAACATTTATGATCATTTGTGTACATTCCAGTCTCTCCAGGTTTACTTCTTACCTCTCTTTTCTTCTCACCATATGCCACAGTCACAAAGAACTATGTGTGGTTCTCTTCAATGTTCTTTGTTCTCTCTTATCTCTCAGGTTTATGCGTCTACTTTCAGAATACACTCTTATTTCTCATCTCTTCCTGCTGGCCCTGTCCCTGCCACCTTCTTCATCTGGTTATCTCCAACTTATGTATTAAGTCTCTTTCAGCTCACCAACCTGAGGAAATCTTTTCTTGACAATTCAATCTCAAGTCCTTACACTGGGTTGATTGGGTTGATTTTGGTGCCCCTGCTCCATGTTCCAATGCATATGCTACCCTTTCGTAATAAATTATGTGAGTTTCTTAAGCTTCCTTGTTCATTCCTTTACTAGCAATGCTTAGTGAAGGATTTGACACAAAATAAACTTACGACAAATATTGGGAAATGGAATGAATGAATGGGATTGGAAAGCTTTGTGAAGGTGTTGAATATAGCTAAAAAATATTGATGTCTTACTATACACCAGGATCCATTCTGTGTACTCATATATTAAATCACGATGTCATCTCAAAGGCATTATAGAATAAGTTACTCTTATTATCTCAATTTTGCAAATGAAGTGGAGGCACTAAAATCTAAGTAATTTGTCCAAAGTTATACACAGCTGTCAAGTAACAAAGAAAATGCTATTAAATACTACACCACATTGTCTTTATACCTACGTTTTACGCTGGTCCATCAAAGATGAAATAGTTTGGGAATGAGGGAATCAAGGCAGAAAAGTGCTACATGTGAGCAAGTATTATGTAAGCTGAAGAACAGCATTTAATATGCAAAAACAAAAAAACGATTGGGAGAATAGTATGATATTGTTTGGAATGTTTGTATTGGGAAGTAGTGGAAGACAGACTTGGATAGATAAGTAGGTAGGTTGTAGACAGGATATAACGTCAAAATATAGAGTTTAGACTAGAGTACACTAGAAGGGGTAAGAACACAGTGTGTTCTTGAGTAAGTGAATAACATAATAAAATCACTTTTGGAAGGGGTAAAACAAGGGGATGCGCATAATCAACAAGATTGGGGAAAACTGCCAGCTAGTTGGGGTTTTCAGCTCAGCATTATCCTGGTAATGTCACCAATGTTCAAGGTCTGGTTCTTATACCAAAAGGTTTATAAAAATCTATGTGCCCCAAAGCTTATAAGATTCTTATGTGACTTATTCAAACAAAATAATTAGCAGCTAAATTTTGAGGACCAACTCTGTAATAGTCATTGTATCAGATTTTGGGAAATAGTGATGAAGGAAAGATGTGGTTGCTGTCACCATGGAGTATACTAGGCTAAGTGTAATCTGCATAAAGTGATATGTGTCATAAAAGTGGAAGAAGAGGCCAATGTAAAAGACATGGGAGTTCATTACTGGTCTATGATACCAAAGGAAAATGCCTGAAAGAGGTTACAAAGAAGCAGAGAATCAAAGAATGACTAGAATTTGATTAGACAAGGGTGAAAAGGGGGAACTCTAAGCAGAAAAAAATAACACATAGAAAGTACTTGAGATGGGAGAGATCATATCACGTTCAAAGATTTGAAAGCTGCTCTAAATGGCTAGAGCAGAGAAGGAAAGTGACACGAGATGATGTTACAGAGGAAGACATTGAGAATAATTTATTTTTATGCTAAATGTTATCAGAAATTATTGAAGTGCTTTAAACAGTTCGGTGATCATTTCATATGATTTGATTAATATATATTTTTTAAAAAACCCTTGTCCAATTTCCCCTTCCAACAGATTGATAGACTAGATGAACTGACTGGCCCTCAAATTCATACTAACTAAAAATACTGGATTAATTTTTTTCTATGTGTATTGGTAAGAAACATGGAATACACAGTTTAAAAAAGTCAAAAATTAAGAAAAGTGGGAAACTAAAAAAAGTGAGTGAAGCACTGACTAAAGCTTATATGTGAGGGGATGTTTCAAATATGGTGAGTTTTAACTTCAGTTTTCGTAACCTCATGAGGATTAAGAGACAAGCCATAAGTCTTATGGCCCACCCAGGAGACTAATGTAACATACCCACATAAAGCTTGAACCCCAAAGGAATGAAGCCATCCTGACATGGTGACCTAGAAATATGTGTGAGCATTTTAAAATTTAGGCTGTAGGTTGTACTTCTGAATGGCTCAATAGATTATATTAGATCAGCTACTTTGCAGATAAAAACTATATACTGTGCAAAATATATTTTAAAAAAAAAACACTTGATGCCATTGGCAAGGGAACAAAGCAGGAAGACGGCAAAGGGTGCTGATATCTGCACGGAAGAAATGGTAATAAATGAGTTTTTAATTTTGCATGGCTCTTATTCTGAGGAGGAAGCCAGTTGTATTACTGGGGAGCTATATGCAGATTAAAAACAAGACAGTTTTACTGGATTGAATAATCAGAGAACAAAGTCTGAGGCAATCATAGCAGCTAAAAAGTGAGGGGAGAAATCTCTGAGGGACAAAGCCATAGATAGGGAGCCCCAATTCTGCATATGAGCTGTACTCAAATCTCTCGTTGACTTTTGAACCATGCCTGCATAGGATATGGTTCAAGTAACCAAGCTAAAGGCTAGAAAAACTGATCTAATATTTCCAAGTCTGGGGTCTGTGTTCAGAAAAATCAACCATTTACCTAAAAAAAAAAAAAAAAAGGAAAGAAAGAAAAAAATGGAATGCTTCAGAGAGAGAGAGAGAGAGAAAAGCAGAATCCAGAATCTTTCTATCACCCAGAAAGTACAGCATAAAATAAAAAAATTAATGGAAATATGAAGACATAGGAAAACATGGCCCCTTTTAAAGAGAAAAGATAATACAAAAAAAGCCAATACCAAGATAACCAGGAATGTAAATATCAAACAAAGATTTTAAAAACAGGTTTTCTAATTGTACTTAAAGTCATAAAGGAAATGATGTATGAAATATATGCAAACTCAACCAAGAATAGAAACTATTAAAAAGGATCACATGAAATACCTAGAGCCTAAAAACACAATACCCAATAAAAAAAATGCCACTAGAAAGGCTTAACAGCAGGTTGAAGATAAATTCTAAAAGTGTTAGGAAGGTTGATAGATCACTAGACATAATCTAATCTAGAGGAGAGAGGGAGTAAGAGGAAAGGCTGAAAATAAATAAACCCATTTACTCATTGGTCTTCAGGGAGAAGTGTATTGAGTGAAGAAAGAAACAATTTATCTTAGAATTCATAATCATGACTTAGTTCTCTAGGACTCATAGTACCCACAGATAACCCCATCAGAAGCAACCATAAAAGTTTTCATCAGAAGAATCCATGTTTATTCATGACCCAAGAAATAACAATGGATACTTTTCTAAGGAAAAGTCACTAATATCACAAAGCATGCAAAACAAAACAAGACAAAAACATAAAACAATAACTCTTGACCATTGATGTGCTTTGGCTGTGTCCCTACCCACATCTCATCTGGAATTCCCATGTGTTGTGGGAAGGATCTGGTGGGAAGTAGTTGAATAATGGGGGAAGATCTTTCCTGTGCTGTTCTCATGATAGTGAATAAGTCTCATTAGGTCTGATGGTTATAAAAAGGGGAGATTCCCTGAAGAAGCACCCCTCTCTCTTTGCTTGCTGCCATCCATGTAAGACGTGACTTGCTCCTCTTTGCTTTCCACCATGATTGTGAGGCTTCCCCAGCCACACAGAACTGTGAGTCAAATCAAACCTCTTTCTTTCATAAATTGCCCGGTCTCAGGTATGTTTTTATCAGCAGCATGAAAACAGATTAATAAAACCATGAGCAAGAGTTAGCAGAAATAGCAATCAGCAAATTAGACTTATGTTATCAGATACTGGAAATCTTAGGTTGAAAATATAAAAGTTATATATGTGGTAATTTCAAAGACATTTTTAAAAATTAAATGTCATATTGGAGGAAAAAACTACAAAAATTAACCCAGTAGATTGAAATAAAATTTAAATAGAATCACTATAATTAAATATAGTAATAGAAAATAATAACTCAAGAGGTAGAATAAATATCAGACTTGATCCAGCTGAGAAGAGAAGTGGAAAACTGAAAAATAGATCCCAAGAGATTATTCAGATTTGCAGCACAAAAAGACAATAGAGAATACACAACATGGAAGAAGAGACTGAGATTATACAGGTAAAACTTTTTTACTTCTCAAGAGTGAAAAAGGAAGCCAGGGTACAGTGAAATAGTAATCCAGTGTACTAAAAGATACTGGTAACCTAAGATTCTATAACTCACAAAATTATATTTTGAAAAAAAATAAAATAAAGCTATTTCTGGAAAACTAAAATTGAGAATATTTATTAGGTAAAAAGAGACTAAATTCTCCAGTTAAAGAGAAAAAATTGGAAAAACATGTAGTAAAACAAAATCCAGCTATATATATTGTCTAGAAGAGATATATTAAAAATATAAGGACACAAAAAGTTTGAAAGCAAAAAACTACATAAAGCATTAACAAGCAAATGAAAGAAAGCTGGGATGATGACATTAATAGCAGATAAAATGAATTTTAATGCCAAAATTTATTAGTTAAAAAGGATAACCATATAATGATAAAATGTTAACTTCAAGACAAAAATGTAACAATTCTAACTTTCTAAATTTGGTTCCCTGAAAAAGAGTAAATAAAATTGACAAAGATCCTAGCAGACCAATATGGAAAAAAAAGAGAGAGGATATTAATAAATAAGATTAGGAATGAGAAGGAAAACATAAGTATAGATGTCACAGACATTATAAGGATTAAATTCAACTATTATAAACTTCATGAAAATAAACAAAAACTCAGAGGAAGTATAAAAGTTCCTGGAGTTCATAATTTTCCAACCCTGACTGAAGAAGTAACTGAAATAATGCAATAATTATTTAAGTATTGAATCAATAATTTATAATGTTTCTATTAAAAGTTTCCAATCCCAAAAGTCTTGACCAGAAAGCTCTAGCAAACATTTACAGCACATTAATTAGTCAGATGTAAAATGTTCCTAGGCAATAGCCCAGATAGTCACTGAAATAATTTCCTTTTTTTTTTGAGCAATAAGAAACTACATTTGGAGGAGGGATCCAAGATGGCTGATTAGGAGCACCTCAGGATTGCAGCTCCTAGTGAAAGCGCAGAGGGTGAGTGGACGCCTCATTTCCAGATGGATTTTTATTGCCCACAGACCAGGAGATTCCCAGGCAGAGAAGCCCCACGGGTCACCAGCATGGCTGGTTTGGAGGGTGCAGCTGTTTTCCCTGGCGTGGCTGTTTTGCCAGTGGTTCTCCATACAAAATAAATGGGTCTGGTGCCGTTTTAGCTGGCGATTGGTGCTCCTGGCAGACAGAGGCGGTCATTCAACTGATTAAAAAGGGGACTGAAACAGGGAGCCAGGCCAGGAGTTTCCTGGGCAAAAAAGCACCACGAATCTCAGTGTGGCTGTTTCAGCGGGCACAGGCACAGTGGGTCACCGCATGGGAAATCATACAGATCCCGGTGCCTTTTCAACAGGCAACTGGAACACCTGGTAGACAGAGTTGACCATTCAACTAAAAAAAACAAAAGGGAGGGGTCTGAGGCAGGGAGTCAAGTGATCAGGCTCAGTTAGTCCCACCCCCCTAAAAGAACAGCAATCAGAAATGCTCTGGATTGAGAGTTTCACAGCAAGCAGAGCTGAACCCGGGATGGTCCAGCTCTGTAGGGGAGGGGCATCCACCATTACTGAGGCAGTCAACCACTACAAAGGTAGTTTGCCATTACTGAGGCAGCCCACCGTTGCTGAGGCAGCCCACCATTACAGAGAGAGTCCACCATTATAGAGGTAGGCCGCCATTGCCGAGGCAGTTCTAACTATACCAATATAAACAGGAATGCAGGGAAGTTCACATGGCAGCTGGGTGGAGCCCACAGCAGCTCAGCAAAGCCTCTGCAGGCAGACAGTGACTAGGCTGCCTCCTCTCTGGACATGGCTGCCCTGAAAAAAGCAACACAACAGAAACTCATAAATAAAGCCCTAATTCCCAGGGACAGAGCAACTGGGAAAAATAAAAATAAAAAAAGGAGATTATGAGTTCTGCTGCAGCAGACTTAAACATACCTGCCCAGCAGCTCTGAATGAACAATGGAGCTCACAGCTCAGCACTTGAGGTCCTATAAAGGACAGACGGTCTCCTCAAGCAGCTCCCTGACCCCCATATGTCCAAAGAGTCACCTCATAAAGGAGAGCTCAGACAGACATCTGGTAAGTATCCTTCTGGGACAAATTTAGCAGAAGAAGAAACTGGCAGCAACCCTTACTGTTCTGCAGCCACTACAGGTGATTCCCAGGCAAGCAGGGCCTGGGGTGGACCTCAGCAGTACTACAGCAGAGGGGCCAGACTGTTAAAAGGAAATAACTTCATCACCAATGAAATAACTTCATTGTTTCACCAAAAAGAAAAAGAAAGAAGTAACTTCATCACCAACAAACCGGACGTCCACTCAGAGACCCAATCTGAAAGTCAACAACTACAAAGAAGACAGGTGGTTAAATCCACAAAGATGGGAAGAAACCAGCCCAAAAAGGATGAAAATACCTTAAACCAGAACACCTCTCCTCCTACAAGGGATCACAACTCCTCACCAGCAAGGGAACAAGGCTGGTTGGAGAATGAGTGTGATGAATTGACAGAATCAGGCTTCAGAAGGTGGGTAATGAGAAACTTCTGTGAGCTAAAAGAACATGTTCTAACCCAATGCAAGGAAACTAAGAACCTTGAAAAAACATTTGACGAAATGCTAACAAGAATAAACAACTTAGAGAGGTATATAAGTGAATTGATGGAGCTGAAAAACACAACACGAGAACTTCGTGAAGCATGCATAAGTTTCAACAGCCAAATTGACGAAGGAGAAGAAAGGATATCAGAGGTCGAAGGTCAACTCGACGAAATAAAACGAGAAGGCAAGATTAGAGAAAAAAGGGTAAAAAGGAATGAACAAAGTCTCCAAGAAATATGGGACTATGTGAAAAGACCTAATCTACGTTTGATAGGTGTACCTGAATGTGACGGAGAGAATCAATCCAAGCTGGAAAGCACTCTTCAGGATATTATCCAGGAAAACTTCCCCAACCTAGCAAGGCAGGCAAACATTCAAGTCCAGGAAATACAGAGAACACCACAAAGATGTTCCTCAAGAAGAGCAACCCCAAGGCACATAATCATCAGATTCACCAGGGTTGAAATGAAGGAGAAAATGCTAAGGGCAACCAGAGAGAAAGGTCGTGTTACCCACAAAGGGAAGCCCATCAGACTCACAGCAGATCTCTCAGCAGAAACCCTACAAGCCAGAAGAGAGTGGGGGCCAATATTCAACATCCTTAAAGAAAAGAACTTTCAACCCAGAATTTCATATCCAGCCAAACTAAACTTCATAAGTGAAGGAAAAATAAAATCCTTTGCGAACAAGCAAGTACTCAGAGATTTCATCACCACCAGGCCTGCTGTACAAGAGCTCCTGAAAGAGGCACTAAACATAGAAAGGAATAACCAGTACCAGCCACTCCAAAAACATACCAAATGGTAAAGAGCATCAACACAATGAAGAAACTGCATCAACTAAAGGGCAAACAACCAGCTAGCATAAAAATGACAGGATCAAATTCACACATAACAATATTAACCCTAAATATAAATGGGCTAAAGGCCCCAATCAAAAGACATAGACTGGCAAAATGGATAAAAAGCCAAAACCCATTGATGTGCTGTATCCAGGAAACCCATCTCACATGCAAGGATACACAAAGGCTCAAAATAAAGGGATGGAGGAAGATTTACCAAGCAAATGGAGAGCAAAAAAAAGCAGGAGTTGCAATTATTGTCTCTGACAAAATGGACTTTAAACCAACAAAGATCAAAAGAGACAGAGAAGGACATTATGTAACGGTAAAAGGATCAATGCAACAAGAAGAGCTAACAATCCTAAATACATACTCACACAATACAGGAGCACCCAGGTACATAAGACAACTTCTTAATGACTTACAAAGAAACTTAGACTCCCACACAATTATAGTGGGAGACTTTAACACCCCATTGTCAATATTAGACAGATCAATGAGATAGAAAATTAACAAGGATATCCAGGACTTGAACTCAGACCTGGACCAAGCAAACCTAATAGACATTTACAGAACTTTCCACCCCAAATCCACAGAATATACATTCTTCTCAGCACCACATCACACCTACTCTAAAATTAACCACATAATTGGAAGTAAATCACTCCTCAGCAAATGCAAAGGAACAGAAATCAAAACAAACAGTCTCTCAGACCACAGTGCAATCAAGTTAGAACTCAGAATTCAGAAACGAACTCAGAACCACACAGCTTCATGGAACTGAACAACTGGCTCTTGAATGTTGACTGGATAAACAATGAAATGAATGTAGAAATAAAGGTGTTCTTCGAAACCAACAAGAACGAAGACACAACATATCAGAATCTCTGGGACACATTTAAAGCAGTCTCTAGGGGAAAATATATAGCAATAAATGCCCACATGAGAAGCAAGAAGAGATCTAAAATCGACACCCTGTTGTCAAAATTGAAAGAGCTAGAGGAGTAAGATTAAAAAAAATAAAATAAAATAAAAACTCAAAACCTAGCAGAAGACAAGAAATAACTAAGATCAAAGCAGAACTGAAGGAGATAGAGACACAAAAAACCCTTCAAAAAATCAATAAATCCAGGAGCTGGTTTTTCAAAAAGATCAACAAAATAGACCACTAACCAGATTAATAAAAAGGAAAAGAGAGAATAATCAAATAGATGCAATAAAAAACGATAAAGGGGATATCACCAAAGATTCCAGAGAAATACAAACCGTCATCAGAGATTATTACAAACAACTCTATGCACATAAACTAGTAAACCTGGAAGAAATGGATAAATTCCTGGAAACTTGCATCCTCCCAAGCCTAAACCAGGAAGAAGTCAAAACCCTAAATAGACCAGTAACAAGATCTGAAGTTGAGGCAGCAATTAAGAGGCTACCACTCAAAAAAAGCCCAGGTCCAGATGGGTTCACAGCCGAATTCTACCAGACATACAAAGAGGAGCTGGTACCATTCCTTATGATACTATTCCAAACATTCAAAAAAGAGGGAATCCTTCCCAAATCATTTTATGAGACCAACATCATCCTGATACCAAAACCCAGCAGAGTATCAGCAAGAAAAGAAAACTTCAGGCCAATATCCAGGATGAACATAGATGCAAAAATCTTCAATGAAATACTGGCAAGCCGATTGCAACAGCACATCAAAAAGCTTATCCACCATGATCAAGTAGGCTTCATCCCAGGGATGTAAGGCTGGTTCAACACACGCAGGTTGAAATTATGTTGAAACATAATTCACCACATAAACAGAACCAAAGACAAAAACCACCTGATTATCTCAATTGATGCAGAGAAGGCCTTTGACAAAATTCAACAGAGCTTTATGCTAAAAACCCTCAATAAACTAGGTTTCGATGGAACATATCTCAAAATAATAAAAGCTATTTATGACAAACGAACAGCCAATATCATACTGAACGGGCAAAAACTGGAAGCATTCCCTTTGAAATCTGGCACTAGACAAGGATGCCCTCTCTCACCACTCCTATTCAATGTAGTATTGGAAGTTCTAGCCAGAGCAAGCAGGCAAGAAAAAGAAACAAAGTGTATTCAAATAGAAAGGAGGAAGTCAAATTGTCTCTATTTGCAGATGACATGATTGTATACTAGAAGACCCCATCATTTGAGCCGAAAATCTCCTGAAACTGATAAGCAACTTCAGCAAAGTCTAAGGATACAAAATCAATGTGCAAAAATCACAAGCATTCCTATACACCAATAACAGACTTAAAGAGAGCCAAATCAAGAATGAAATGCCATTCACAATTGCCACAAAGAGAATAAAATACCTAGGAATACAACTAACAAGGAACGTAAATGACCTCTTCAAGGAGAACTACAAGCCACTGCTCAACAAAATAAGAGAGGACACAAACAGATGGGGAAACATTCCATGTTCATGGTTAGGAAGAATCAATATCGTGAAAATGGCCATAAATAATTTACCGATTCAACACTATCCGCATCAAGCTACCAATGACCTTCTTCACAGAACTGGAGAAAACCACCTTAAACTTCATATGAAACCAAAAGAGAGCCCGCATAGCCAAATCAATTCTAAGCAAAAAGAACGAAGCAAGAGACATCACACTACTGGACTTCAAACTATACTTCAAGGCTACAGTAATCAAAACAGCATGGTGTTGGTACCAAAACAGAGATATAGACCAATGGAAAAGAACAGAGGCCTCAGAGGCAACACAACACATCTACAACAATCTGATCTTTGACAAATCTGACAAAAACAAGCAATGGGGAAAGGATTCCCTGTTTAATAAATGGTGTTGGGAAAACTGGCTAGCCATGTGCAGAAAGCAGAAACTGGACCCCTTCCTGACACCTTACACTAAAATTAACTCCAGATGGATTAAAGGCTTAAATATAAGACTTAACGCCATAAAATAGAAGAAAATCTAGGCAAAACCATTCAGGACATAGGTGTAGGCAAGGACTTCATGACCAAAACGCCAAAAGCATTGGCAACAAAAGCCAAAATAGACAAATGGGACCTAATCAAACTCCACAGCTTCTGCACGGCAAAAGAAACAGTCGTTAGAGTGAATTGGCAACCAACAGAATGGGAAAAAAATTTTGCAGTCTACCCATCTGACAAAGGGCTGATATCCAGAATTTAGAAAGAACTAAAACAGATTTACAAGAAAAAAACAAGCCCATTCAAAAGTGGGCAAAGGATATGAACAGACACTTTACAAAAGAAGACATACATGAGGCCAACACACATATGAAAAAATGCTCATCATCACTGGTTATTAGAGAAATACAAATCAAAACTACATTGAGATACCATCTCACGCCAGTTAGAATGGCGATCATTAAAAAATCTGGAGACAACAGATGCTGGAGAGGATGTGGAGAAATAGGAACACTTTTACACTGTTGGTGGGAGTGTAAATTAGTTCAACCATTGTGGAAGACAGTGTGGTGATTCCTCAAGGACCTAGAAATAGAAATTCCATTTGACCCAGCAATCCCATTACTGGGTATATATCCAAAAGATTATAAATCGTTCTACTATAAGGACACATGCACACGAATGTTCATTGCAGCACAGTTTACAATAGCAAAGACCTGGAACCAACCCAAATGCCCATCGATGATAGACTGAACAGGGAAAATGTGGCACATATATACCCTGGAATATTATGCAGCCATCAAAAATGATGAATTTGTGTCTTTTGTAGGGGCATGGATGAACCTGGAAACCATCATTCTCAGAAAACTGACACAAGAACAGAAAACCAAACACCGCATGTTCTCACTCATAGGTGGGTGCTGAACAATGAGAACACATGGACACATGGAGGGGAGCATCACACACTGGGGGAAATAGGGGAGGGACAGTGCGGGGTGGCGAGTTGGGGAGAGATAGCATGGGGAGAAATGCCAGATATAGGTGAAGGGGAGAAAGGCAGCAAATCACGCTACCATGTGTGTACCTATGCAACAATCTTGCTTGTCCTTCACATGTACCACAAAACCTAAAATGCAATTAAATAAATAAATAAATAAATAGAACTACCTTTGCCTACCAGGTGGACCTAGGTGGGCCCATGTGACTATTCTCAGCAATCAAATGCAAGACTGAATGGTATGTCACTTTTATTCCAAATCAGTTAGGAGTCAGTATGTCTTTTCTGCACCCTTTATACTTTCTTCTCCTCATCTTCTAGCCACGTTTTGAGGATCCCAGAGGCAAGCCATGGAAAGAGCCTTAGTTGTTTATCAATAGCCAAGATATTGCCAAAGAGGAACAATCTATAATGATCATAAATGTAAAATAATGCTTTTTAGTCTTAGTGCAAGAATAGATAAGTTAATTAAATCGAGCAGAGATTTTAGAAACAGATGTATCTGTGACTGAAAATATTTTATGGAAATCCTGTCAGTAGGAAAGAAAAACAGATTTCACAATATGTAGTTGAGACCACTGGTTAAACATGTGAGAAAAAAATGAATTGGAACTCTATGTCATGTGATATACTAAAATTAGTTCTAAACTACAAAATATTCGCAATTCTAAACCAGAAAGCATTTTAACAAAATATAGAAGAATATCTTGATTATCATGTGGGAAGTAATAATTTCTTAAATGTGACACAAATCTTAATAATTTCATAAAGTAAAAATTTAATAAATTCAACCACATTAAAATTAAGAACATCTATTCAAAATGCAGCATAAAGAGAGAGAGAAAAAAAGACAAGACACAAGAGAGAGCCAAGTATTTACAATATATATGAAGGAATTAATGTCATATATATGCATATATATACACATATATATATATACAGAATTCCTTTGAATTAAGTGAAAGACAAACCTAGAAGAAAAAAATAATGAACAAAAGACCTTAACAAGCACCTTATGGAAGAGGAAACCCAAATAGCCAATAAACATATGAAAATATGCTTAGTCTCAGCATTAATTAGAGAATATTGCTAAATACAAATTTAATGAAATAATATTTTATACTATCAAGATTGGCAAAATTAAGAAATCTGTTAATATCGAATGCTGACTAACATATGTATCAGTGGGAACTCAAATACCGCTGGTGAGTGTTGCTATGGTCTGAATGTTTATTGCCTAAATTCATTATGTTGAAAACTAATCTCCAATGTGGTATTACAAGGTGGGAATGTAAGAAGGTGATTAAGTCAGGAGGTCTCTGTCCTCATGAATGGAATTAGTGCCTTTAGAAAAGAAACCTGAGGGAACTTATTAGGCCCTTTGCCCTTCTACCATGTGAGGACACAGCTAGAAAGCACCATATTTGAAGCATAGAGCAAACCCTCACCAAGGGCTTGATCTTGGCAACAAGATGGAAGTACCAATGCTTAATCTGTTGATGCCTTGTTCTTGGACTTCCCAGCTTCCAGAATTGTGAACAATAAATGTATGCCTTTTGTAAATTACCCAGTCTAAGATGTTTTCTTATAAAAGAATAAATGGACTGAGACAGATGTATAAATAGGCACAACAGCATTGAATATCTATATAAGATGCTCGTACTACTATAAAACAATTCCTCTTCCAGGAATATATCCTATTTTTTCCCTTTTTTTCACTTCCATAATCTAAGCAAAGTAGGAATATAACATAGAATAAAGGTTTCTGATCTTAAAATCCATGGTTAGAATGTAAAGGCCATGTGAACTTGAATGGGAAAAAATTGCTTATTTCTAGTCCTTAAATGAAATCTACCATTTACTTTATTTATTTCATTTGTTTGTGAATATAGGCAACAAACCACAGCAGTCTTAGCAGTACCAGTGACTTTGTCACCAAAGAAACAAAAATATTGTTGTATCACATTACAACTATTGAAGATAACTGAGTGTAAATGTCTTTTAATTACTGCTTCAAAACCAAGGAAGTTATTCGACCTATCCCTAGATCTTGTTATTTAATGGATTAATAAAGAAAGATATTTAACATTATTTAAAAATTTAACATTTTTATAACCATGTTTCAGTATAATTGGTGTCTTTTATAGTCCTATTATTTTATTTTGTGCATTTAAAAACTTAATCTGAAAAGGAAGCCAATAAGCTTTACCAGATTTCCAAAAAAAGTCCCTGGTGCAGTTTAAAAAAACCCATTCTATAAAACCTCTTACACAAAATGGGGGCTGTTTAAAATAGAAAAAAAATATTTGTGACCCAAACATCTATCAACAGTAGGATGTACAAGTGCCTTGTGATATTTTCACACTGTATATAAGTATTTTGCTGCAGTGAAATGAATGATTTATAATTACACACAACAACATGGATGAATTTCAGGAGAGCAAAAAGAATGTATAGTATATGATTCTATGTGAAAAAAATAGAAAAACAGGCAACCTAAGCAACAAACATGTAATGAAACTATAATGAATGAAAGTGGACAATAAGCGCAAATATCAAGCTAGTGAGTTACCTTAGTCAGAAGGGACAGTATGGAATCAGAGGAAAAAACATAAGAAGCAATGTTCTTTTTCTTAATCTGGGTGGTAGGCACATAGATGATTATTTGTCTTAACTTGGGCTTCTATAACAAAATACTATAAATTGGATATTTTAAAAAACAAACGTTTATATCTTAAAGTTCAAGAGGCTGGGAAATCTGAGATCTGGACACCAACACGGTCAGTTCTGGTGAGAGTGCTCTTCCAGGTTGCAGAAAGTGGGATTCTCCTTGCATACTTACATGGCAGAAAAAGTGAGCAAGCTTGCTGGGGGCCTTTTTACAAGGGCACTAATCCCACCATTCATGAGGGTTCCACCCTCATTGCCTAATTTTCTCTCAAAAGTCCCACCTTCTAATACCATAAGTCTGTAGGTTAGGATTTCAATATATGAATTTTGGGGGAACATAGCCATTCAGTGTATAATGTAATTATAGAATGATTATAATTTCCATGAATTTCTTTTTCTTTTTCTGTTCAATGTTTACTAAAAGCAATTTTTAAATGTACATGATTCTGTCTGCTTTGTGAAGAGGAGATCTACAGTAGAAATGGTCAGCCTTTTAAGGAAGATGCTGTGGTTTGGGCAAAGGTTTGGGTAGTAAGGAGGCACAGAGAGAAGTGGTCACATTCAGGCTATGTCTTAGAAGTAGAAGGTGGAAGTTGGTGTTGAAGGAAAGAAGGAGAAAAGGAGAATTTGCTGAGAAAATTCGTGGAGGTATAGCTGTTGCATATATGGGAGATACAGTACAAGGAATATGTTTAAAAGAGAAATGAAGAGCTCTGTTTCAGATCTAAAATTTTGAGCAGTCAACGAGACATCCTGGCAGAAATATCACTACGCTATCACAGCTTCCATGAAGACCTTGGAAATTTCTGTCATCTCAGAAGGTTTCTTCTCAGGTTTCTTGCTCAACTCCAACCTGCGACCCAATCCCCTCAAACCAACCCCCATTCCCAGGGTAACTGCTGTTCTGGTACCTTTGTCTAGGTCTTGGTTTTGCCTCCTTTTGAATCTTACAAAAATGTGATGATACAGTATATAGTCTTTTTTGCCTGGCTTCTTCTTTTGTTCTGCCCAACATCCGTATTGTTACGTGCACCAGTACTTTATTTTTACTGTGTAGAGATTGGTGTTATAATTTCTGAATACGTGTGGAATAATTACATCAAGTGAATTAATATATCCATCACCTCAAATAGTTATTTTTTTGTGGTGAGATCATTTGAAATTTACTCTCAGCACTTTTGATATGTACAATACATTAATATTTACTGTATTCACCATGATGTGCAATATATCTCAATGTAAGGGAAAAGAAATCTTATTTATCCATCATCTCCCACTCCCCTAGCCTCTGCTAGCCACTGTTCTCCTCTGCTTCTTTGAGTTTGATTGTTTTTGTGGAGAAAAGGGAAAGTTTGTACACTGAGTGAATTTATTTACTGCCTTTATTTAGAACGCCCCATCTCCTCCTCTCTAACTTCCAGTGCTACTTCACATTCAAGTGAGGTTACAGTAACTAATTTATAATACCTTATATTGGGGTTGGGCTTCAGAGATTACAATGAGCTTTCACACACTACTTCATTTACACCTTCTACTATTTCTTTGAGATAGTTTGGAAAAGTGTTATTATCCCTATTTTTAATACGAAGCAATCAAGGCACCTGGCTCTAATGTGTTGCCTAAGGTCATATTTACTAAGTGGCAAGACATAAACTCAACCCAATGTCTGCTGGCTCCCTGTGATCTTGTGTTTATTTTATGTCTTATGCTGGTATGCTTGTTGAGAAAAAATACCAGTTCTTGTCTCCTGGGTAATTACACTCCAAAGACATTTGCTTTAAGTTTTTAGATTTGCATAACGAAATTAGCAATTAGAATGCTTGCTCCAGGTAACTAACCTAACATCACCAACATTGCAATTAAAATGAAAAGGAGGGCTATAGTTATTCAGGATTATTTTCTTAAAATAATTTCAAAACAGTCCCCTATATATTATTTATTTGCTACCTATAACACTCTTATAAGCTGCCATGGCAGATAACAATATTATCATTCAGTAAATAAAGAAATGAAGCCAGAAAAAGGTGAAGCAGGCTTCAAATCAACTTCTAATAGATTCCCATGATTCCCAAGATCTAGACATTTTGCTAGACTCTACTGTTATTTATGATGGAAATTTTCTTTGCAAAATTCCTACATCATGTTAAAAATTACACTGAAACAAAGTGTATTCTAGGTGTTTTTTTTTTTTTTTGGGTTTTTTTTTTTTGTTGTTGTTTTTTAACAAGAAGTTTATTTAAACAACGAGACGCTTGACTTGAAGGGAAAACTATCTAGGATTCTTTTTTTTGTTTTAGAGTAATTTATCCGTACTGAAAGACAGATTGCCCTACATGTAACAGCTACGTACAAAAAAGTTATAAAATTGTCCTTGGTTTTACAATGATAAATGAAAAACATTAAAAGTCTCCAATCGAACAAGGTATGCAAGGATTTTTATGTTGTTTTTTGTTAAAACAGTGAGAGCAAAATAACTTACTGGAATATAAAGAGAAGAGCTGAATGAACATACCACTAATGGAGAAAGGGGGTATTTTCACAGAATCAGTATTTTTCCCCATCCCGTCTCCACTTGATGTCAATCAAAACATATCATTGGCTGTTTAAAAAAAAAAAAAGCAATATGCTTGTGCACATATACCAGTTACTTTATGTACAATAAAGGAATGGGGAAGGGGAAAATGAAAGAATAGAGAAAACTATACTGTAGTAGTCAGGATGTGGTGGAACCAAATTGCAGTTTTCTAATTGAGAATGTAATCTTGGTCTTTAAAGAACAGAGTTCTGAAGTAAAGAAGCAGGTTCCCTTTTCAGCAGACACCTCCCGTCTGCTGTTGGAACACATCAATTGTATCTTCATCCTCCATTTCCAACTGTGCAGGTGTGTCCGTTTCATTGATTGGTTGCCCGTCAAATCGGAATCTGATCTGCCTCATTGACAATCCCTGTCGTTCACAATAGGCTTTCATTAGTTTACTAAGTGGTGTATGCCTCTTAATCTTAAACTGCACCACAGAACCATCCTGTCCCGCCACTTTCAAATTAATATGGTCGTTGTTCTCAGTCTTGACTCCTTCCTTGGGCTTTTCGTCGGCCATAGTGAGCGCCGGAGTCTCCTCAGCTGCCGCTTCACAAAAGAGGTACCAGGTTCGCACCAAACGAGCACACAAGCAGCCCCAGGAGCGGCAGAAGAAGGAGGCGGCAGCAGTGGACGAGCTATTCTAGGTGTTTTAAGCAAAATGCTAATGCTTAAAGAGACAGCTATGCTAAATAAATTATCAATTGATATATTCAATATGAAGAGCATTGTCATAGGTAATAACTCCTCAAATAATAGAGTATATTTTAATGTGTTAACCGAATATAAAATAATTTTTATTTTATTTTTTTCAAGAAGCATTTTTGTCCCCATGCTACAGTTGCTTTGTAGATACTCTCATCAAGAAAGCCTTAATTAAAACACTTCCCTGCTTAAGCTTCTTCCAAATAACCTCTTGTAGCCTGAGTTTGAAATACTGTTTTGAGTGGTTATTTAGGGTGGAAATGACAGAGAACTTTCTTTCTTTTTTTGCCTTAGATATCACTCCTATGTTTTAAGTTAAATTTTCTGAATTAGTGTGTACCACTTTTGTAATCAGAAAATGTAGACAACAAAAGGTCATTTAAAATGTTTTAAATTGTAATGTCTTCTCTCAAATTTCTCAGAAAATATCCTTTCATCTTGTTTTAACAGCCAAGTGTAAAATAATTCACTCAAAGATACTAGATCTGAAGTAACATAATTACTATAATTCTGTGTAAGCATTCTGATTCATTGAATGTTTCATGTGTTTTCATGCTAATCAGATCATCTTAGAAAATTTTAGGCCCAGGAATCCTTAATGATAACGTTGAAACAACTATAGTCTTTGAAATACACAAAAATAGATGCCATAGAGATTTTATGGGAAATATTTCCAATAGCAGTGTTGTTATTTCATAATTTACCCTTAAATGTCACAATCAGGAGAACATTCATGCTTAAAATATACCCTACAACATATATGCTAGAAAATGAAAATCAAACATTTCTAGTTCTAAAATGTTGAATCTGAATTTCAGTTCTGAAACTCTGATTTAACACCTTTACATTAAGCCCCACGAATAAATGTTTGATTCATGTTATTTCAAACCTGGCTACAAATTTAAGAGTTAAAAGCTGGCCTCCAATGCCATGATAGAAAATGCTGATTTGGGGAAGGTGGATAGAATAGAGAATGAATACTTTATTATGAAGCCTTAGGAAAGTAGTACTTTCCTTTGAAGGGAAAATGTTTTGGATACCTTCTAATATTTCTGTTTTTTAAAAATCAAATGCTCCCCAAATCTTATTGCTCTTACAGTGTAGTTACACTCATTGTTAAATTTGATTGGGAGCTATGGTGCTCATATGGGAGAAAGAAGAACAGATATTTACACTTTATGGTTGATTTAGAAAAAAACAAACAACAAAAACAAAACATTGTGGGCCGGGTGTGGTGGCTCATGCCTGTAATCCGAGTAATTAGAGAGGCTGAGGTGGGCAGATCACTTGAGGTCAGGAGTCCAAGACTAGCCTGGCCAACATGGTGAAACCCTTGTCTTTATTAAAAATACAAAAATTAGCCAGGCATGGTGGTGCATGCCTGTAATCCCAGCTACTTGGGAGACTGAGGCAGAATTGTTTGAACCTGGGAGGCAAAGGTTTCAGTGAGGTCAAGATCGTGTCACTGCACTCCAGCCTGGGTGACAGAGGGAGGCTCCATCTCCAAGGAAGAAAAAAATTGTGGCCACAATGTTAATGCAAAATAAACGTTTAAACTAAAATTACAAGTTTTTCAAAACTTACGATGTCTTAGTTATCCAATCATGCAATTGTTTGAAGCTCACATATTTTCACTATTGATAGTACTTTGCTTCCCTCTACCTAGGAAAGGCTGCCTCCATGGGCCCCATTTATTAGGCAGTTTATTCCAAAGTTAAAAGGTAGTTATCTACAAAATAAGGTAAAACAGCTTGATATATGACAACAAATGTATAATTCTAACAACATCCAAGTAGAGCTGAGGTAGAGGATGTTGTTCTAGTACTCGCCCATCAGTATTGAAAATGTAAAATGAGGATGAGCAGAATAACACAAACTGAAAACGAGGCTCTGGCAAATTTTTCATACTATACCACCAAAGAAATATCCAAATCCAGAGCAGTGCAAGCTTATGTAAATGTCTATTATGTTGAGTAAAACTTGGAGTTAACAGAAGGCATTGGTAACTTTTAGCTTTTAAAAAGGATTATAATTTGTTTCTTAAACCCCACATCAAGATGTTTTTGCCTGCTTGAATAAAACTATTCCGTTACCAATTTACCACCTGTAGTTGTCATTGTAGATATAATGCCTGATATAGTATCTAGAAAACGAAATAATAAAAAAGACAATAATGTAATTCCAATTGTTTAAGATCATTGCTACTCTGAATTTCCATTTGTCGCACTTCCCCTCATATTAAAATGACTCCAGGGAATTTTACGATTCAGGTAAGGGGAGGTAACACATAAAGTGATTTAGTTTGTCCTTAGTGGGGTACATTTGTTTCTCAATCACTCTGGTGAATAAATTATTACTAGCTGTTCCAGTGTAAGAAGATTCCCATGAATGCTCTTGTCTACAGTGCTACTCAACTACCATGGCATGAAGGTGCTGGGCCAGAGATTATTTTGCCCAGCACCAGAAGTACATAGATAGTGGAGGCACAACAGAAGCTAGTGTGCAAAAAAAATTTCCCTTAATTTTTTAACTTATTTAAAAAAGAAACTTGATACAGGCTTTCTACATTTCACAAGAGTTTAAAATGTGTTATAAGACATTAAATAACAACTTGTGATGCTTAAAGAAAAATGTCTATCAACAACAAAAACAAATTTTGAACAACGAGTTTAAAGGAGAGACACATATAAAGGAGGGGAAGGTAAATAGGTTGGACAACATTAAAACAAATTTTTTCTTCATTTAATTTTTATATTATATGAGATTGTGAAAAGTGCATTTGTGATTATAATCTCTACCACAAAAAAATGTTGTCTCGTCTTAAATATTTTCCTTAAGGAGCTGAAGTAGAAACAAAATGCTAATGCTACATTTTCAAATACCCACTCATCTCAAAGAAAAGGCAAGTGTTTTTAAGTCTACAATCACAGATATCAGATTCTGATGCACACTCTAACAAAAAATTATCGGTAAAGATAATTACTATTATGTCTTTTTTATATCTAATGAGTTTTTTTGGGGGGGAGGGGAGTAAGGCTTTTGAATTCCAGGTAGAAAAAGGTATGATGAAACTTTATGCATTTATATATCAAGAAATATCAGGGAATTCTGATGCGTTAAGATTAATTTGGAGGCCGGGCGCGGTGGCTCAAGCCTGTAATCCCAGCACTTTGGGAGGCCGAGGTGGGTGGATCACGAGGTCAAGAGATCGAGACCATCCTGGTCAACATGGTGAAACCCCGTCTCTACTAAAATTACAAAAAAAAATTAGCTGGGCATGGTGGCGTGTGCCTGTAATCCCAGCTACTCAGGAGGCTGAGGCAGGAGAATTGCCTGAACCCAGGAGGCGGAGGTTGCGGTGAGCCGAGATCGCACCATTGCACTCCAGCCTGGGTAACAAGAGCGAAACTCCATCTCAAAAAAAAAAAAAAAAAAAGATTAATTTGGAACAAATTTTATTATTTGGAACTGAGAGATTCAAGAAAGCCAATATGCTGTGGCATATCTCTGGGAAATCTTTTAAACTTTACTTTTAGAGTATGAAAGTTTTATTATGAATGTTATTTTTTTCTGGGCCAGAAAACCTGTCTTTTCCTGGCTTTGGTGACATTTATGTACATTAGAACTAACCAGTATTATTAATAAAGAAACAAAAATACTTTTTCCAATATGACACTTTTTTTCCTTTGCTTTTTGGTGGTATGCAAACTGCAAGCTATTTAATATACTCAAAATTCTGTTCATAAAAGCTATCATTAGCATTTTGAATGTCTTTAAAAATCCTATGCAGTCTGATGGTGTGTGTATGAGATTATAATAAAGTAAAAGAAATGAATAATGTCTTTCTATTCATAGACACTATATCTACAATGACAACTACAGGTGGGTAAATAATCACGAAATAGTTTTATTCAAGCAGGCAGAACATTGTAATATGGAGTCTGAGAAACAAATAATAACCTCGGTTCCTCCAATGCTGTGCTAGGTATGAAAGGTGACACTATAGGATAAGAGGCCTTGCTGGGAAATTCCAATTATTATTGAAGTGTACAAAAATGCATTTTTCCTTACTGGTTATAAAAAGAAACTTGAGCTATCCCATGTCTTAAAAAGGAAGGGGTAGAAAAAAGTCAAGTTTTTAACTTTAATATTAAAGTTAGGCTGGATATATAATATTAAAGTTAGGCTTATACCTGTAATCTCAACACTTTATGAGGATGAGTCAGAAGGATCACTTGAGGCTAGGAGTTCGAGAACAGCCTGGGCAACATGAGGAGACCCTTGACTCTACATAAAAAAAAAAAAAAAATTAGCTGGTGTGGTGGCATGCGCCTATAGTCCCAACTACTCCGGGAGGATAACTTGAGCTCAGGAAGTGGAGGTTGCAGTGAGCCCAGATCATGCCACTGTACTCCAGCCTGGGGTGACAGAGCAAGATATTGTTTCTCTTTCTCTCTCTCTCTCTCTCTCTCTCTCTATATATATATATATATATATATATATATACACACACAAACATATACATATACATATATATAATTTAATACATATTTATCACACATATATAATTATATAATATTTGTGTATCTATATTATACATATATTTCATATATTTATACACACCACAATTTTTTTACCCATTCATCCATCAAGGGATACATATGTTGTTTCCATATCTTGGCTCCTGCAACAAGAATGGAAGCACAGATAACTCTACCAGGTACTGGTTTCATTTCCTCTGGGAATATATCCAGAAATGGGATTGCTAGATTATATGGAAGTTCTATTTTTATATTTGAAGGAGGCTCCATGCTGTTTTCCATACTGGCTGCACCACTTACATGCCCACCAACGAGGGTTCCATTTTTTTTCACATCCTTTCCAACACTTATTATTTCTTGTCTTTTTGATAACCATCCTAACAGGTGTGAGGTGGTATCTCATTGTGGTTTTGATTTGCATTTCTCTGATGATTAGTGATGCTGAGTACCTTTTTGTTTACATGTGGCCATTTTTATGTCTTTGGAAATTATTCCGCCTTAATAAAGAAGGAACCCCTGCCTTTGTGACAATATAGGTGAACCTAGAGGACATTATGCTAAGTGAAATGAGCCAGAAATAAACAAAACAAATGTTGCATTTCACTTATATATGAAATCTTAAAAAGCTGACTACATAGAAACAGAGAATATATAGTGGTTACCAGGGGTGGGGGAAATAGACGGATATTGGTCAAAGAGATCAAAGTTGCAATTATGTAGAATGAATAAGTCTAGAGATCTAATGTGGAGCATGAAGGCTATAGTTAAAAATATTTCATCCAGGAAATTTGCTGAGTAGACTTTAGGTATTGTTATCAGAAAAATAAAAAGATAACAATGTAAAGAGAAGGATAAGTGAATTTACTTGTCTGTAGTAATTATTTCACTATGTAGATCAAAGCATCATATTTTACACTTGAAAATATATATACAATTAATTTTTTTTAGAATTTAACTTTAAAGGTAAATTTAAAGTGTCGTACTCAAAATATATGAATCTAAGTAGAAGGGAAGATAATTCAATATTATTTTGCTACTAAATCAGTGTAGGTTCCTCACAAGGCTAAAAAGCAACAAAGTCAAAATGAAATGGTAGAATTCAATCCACCAGAGGATACGGAAAGATTCCCTCACTATGACCAAGGAATATATGGGTACAAATGTATACTGTCAGCAAAATCGAAATGTTTTGAAAAAAGGGAGTATTACCAAACAGTACTTACCTTAAGAAATAACATCAGTGCTGTCATCTTTTTAGACAAAAGGGCTATTTCCCTAAACTCCTTCATTTTTTTTTTTTTTTTTTTAACGAGAGAGCGGAATAAAAACAAACAACTGCAGTCATTTCAGTTACTTAAAAAAATGCTTCTCTTCTGTCTCCTGTTATTTTATTGGGACTTTTAATTAAATGCTATAATCCTAAAATGGATATTATCATAAGTCTCATTCTAGTGACAGATACTATAGGCTATATAAGTAGATATCATGATCAGTTATAGGCCTTCTTGCTTTGATACTTAATTCTGATTATGCAAATTGTAATGGCTACATTTTTGCATAACGTAGTTGGAAAATACATGGTATCATATTTATCTATTGTGATACCATATTATCCCTTCAAGTATGCAAATGCTGAGTAAATGGCAGTGATTTTCCTGCTTGGGTTTCTTTCCTGTTTTATAAATGTAGTATACATGTTTTTCCAAATAGGTAAAAATTTAACAGTTCTTAGTTATTTGTATTGATGTCAGAATTTTTTTCCCTCTGTCATGTGAGTCACCCTTTTTAATTTAAAAAGTAAGCAGTTTTATCTCAAAAAATAGAATAGCTCAAGGTGCATAATAAGTAGCATTATCTTGAAGAAAAACATGGCAGTTATAACATCCAGATAACTTGTATTTTCTAAGACCAATTTGTTATACACCTTTTTTTGGCAGAAGCATGTTTTCTTTTCTTTTGTAATCATAGAAACAAAGTTGGTGTCCCACTGCTTTCGATGCTGGGAGGAACAAAATCTAAGAATATTTATAACAAAACAGTATTTTAAGACTTTTCTTATGCACATTGTGGATTTCATTTTATGAAAATGTAGAATGTGTTGACCTTTGCGTTTGATTGCTGGTGTTTTCATTAAAATTGAAACCTTCAATTCTTATAGAGTTATTTCATAATATCACTGGTTGGAATTTAGATGTGATTATGTCACTGTCTCTCTAAACTTAACACCTACAAAACAGAAAAGTTCAGTATAATAATATTCACCTCTCTATCAAATGTAATTGACTTTTTCTGACATCAGCATGGCAAAGAGTAATCATTTTTCTTTTGATGTATTTCTATGTAATGCATCTATTTATTTGCAGCTCATCATGCAAGCCAGGGGAGAAATTAAATTTCATTCCTTCTTCAGACATGAATATGCAGATTTGATAGTGGCCACATTTGAGAACAAGTAGACTTCTTTAACCTAATAGTTTTACAGTCAGCTCTTTGAAACGAAGTGTTTTCTTCTTCCTTATTTTTCTGACAAAATAGAACTTTCAAATAGTTAAAATAATAATCCATACACATACAAAATTACCACATGTCAAATATTTGATTAAAATCATTCACTATTGTGGGAACCAACAAGGTGGCAAACTGATTCTAGGAGAATCTGGAGAGGTAGGTTTCTATAAGCAAATTAATAACAGAAAGCTAGGATATGATCATTAAATTAGAAACAAAACTAGTCAATGCTCTTCAAGATTCATAAAAATAAACTTGGGGGAGTTATTTCTTATTGAAGAGAAGTAATTTTTATACCTGCCAGGTATACCAAGTTTACTTGTTACATGTAGCTTTATTAAATAGGGGAGCTTCCTTTTTTTTTTTTTTTTTTAAATGAACTGCAACTAGAAAAGAGAACTTTAAGCTGGGAACTTTAAGCTATAGCAAGCAGTGAGTCAAACTACATACCCTAAATAATCCTGTAGTGGGCCTGAAAATTATTGCCTATATGATATTGAAAAGACATTCTGTCACTTTCCTTTTGCCTTATTTTCTAGTACTGAGTAAAGTTGCTTAACAATTCTCTTTACATACAAAGCTTGAACAAAGATATCAGAAGACAAATTCCCCACATTTAAAGTACATTTGATTTTCCAAATGTTCACAAATATGTCATTCTAACCATGGCTTTCTAAACAATCTATTTGGTCCAACAAGTGAAGTAGGGTCAGCTTCCTTGAAAGAAACATAAAGGAAATGGGTAGCTGAATATGATACACAATAATGTAAGCACAAAACTCAGGCTAATAAAGTGTGTCCTCTCCTTCAAATTCGGTATAATTTGTTGTTTTCTTTGTGGTGTAACATGTGTTGTTGACTGCAGAAAAGTTAACCTATAAATATAGAGCTCAGACATTCTTTCAATAGAAAATAAACTTTGGCAAGGTTCAGATAGAAATGAATAGTATGACCTTTTACCAAAAAGTCACTGCAAAGTTCAATCTTTCCTCACAGATTTTCAGAAAGCATACCCATAGTTTGAAATATTTCAATCCCATGCTTCCCTAGTCCCTAACGTACCTCTCTTCTTCCTCACAGTTTCCAATAAAGAAACATAGGAACTCACAAAGGCAAGAATTTTGTCTTTATTTATGTGCTCCCAGGACCTACAACCAAAGCTTAATCCATAATAGGTACTCAGCAAATGTATAGGAATGGATTGATGTGAGGGTGGATGAAAATAGGAATCATAGACATTGATAGTTCTTCCCCATGCTGAAGACAGCCTTTTCTCCTGTGAGTTCAGAGAGGCGAGAGTTCCATCTTCTTTTTGCCATATGTAGCTATATTAAATATAAAGAGTATGTTGCCTAATCAACACGCATTCATGATTGTCCTTCCTTCCCTTCTTCCTTCCTTCCCTCCCTCTTTCCTTCCTTCCTTCCCTCTTTCCTTCCTTCTTTCCCTCCTTCCTTCCTTTTTCTCTCTTTCTTTGCAATGCTAGGCCTTCACCCCCAAGAAATAATAAATCTGACCCCAAATAATAACTCGTAACACAAACTTTAAGTTCTAATGGGAAGGAAAGGAGAAGACAAAACAAAGAATGGAGATACTAGCATTCTAAAATGCAGGGAGAGGAAACACTCTTCTAGTCATGTTGGGGACTATATAGGAAATGCAGTTGTGGAGGTCTGATGAGAAGCCACCTATATACAATTTGCCAAAGACTGACTTTGACTCTCTATGTCAAGCTGATTTTACAAGGACAACTATTAGAAATTATTATTGATGGTACATGGTATCCAGAATACATAGCAGCATATTTTACTTGAGAAACTTCAAACATACACAATTTTTAATCCCTTCTGCAGAATCCTAATGTTTGAGATTACAGATATAGAAAACAAAAGAACCAAATGAAAAGATTTGTACTAGGTGTATGGAAAAAAACAAACAAACAAAACCGTGTCTACCCTGGATAATGAATTCAAGTATGAAGTTTTTTGTTTGTTTGTTTGAGATGGAGTCCTGCTTTGTTGCCCAGGCTGGAGTGCAGTGGTGCAATCTCAGCTCACTGCCATCTCCGTTTCCCAGGTTCAAGTGATTATCCTGTCCCAGCTTCCTGAGTAGCTGGGATTACAGGCCTGTGTCACTGCACTCTGCTAATTTTTGTATTTTTAGTAGAGATAGGGTTTCACCATGTTGGCCAGGCTGGTCTCGAAGTAATCCACCCACCTCAGCCTCCCAAAGTGCTGGGGTTACAGGTGTGAACTGCCGCACGTGGTGGAGGTTTTTTTTTTTTTTTTAAATTAGTCAAGTAGTACACATTGCTAACTATCTGACGTCTGGTTCTCTTGTCCTTCTGGGCACACAGAAGACTATATGCTCCCTTAAAGTGAAGTGCGATCATGCAGACAGTTTCGACCAATAAAATATGAATGAAAGTAACATGTCATTGTTAGGAGCATTTAAGAGCTGGTGCATGACTTTCAAGTTCATTTTCCTTTTCCACAGAATCATAGAAACATGCAAATACACATGCTGGTAAGATTGAAGCAGTCTGGAATAATAAGCCCTTCACCTTCAGGAAAGCTGCCCTGCAGAATTTTCCAGACCAACAGTGGACTTCACGTAAATGAAAATAAAATTCAATAAGCTGCTAAAATTCTGAAGTAAATTGTTACCACAGCATAACTTAGCCTGACCTGACTAATGTAGAGAACATGACGTAGAAATAAAGACATGAAGGCAAATATGCCCAGCTATCTGGTTAGAAAGATTGAATATACCATTTTATTAATGTGAAAGTATGGTAAACATGTCAGTGTCTTCCATCTGAAATTTTCTTTTCTTTTTTTTTTTTTTAGTTAAAAAGAATTTATAAGACAAACACACCAATAGATTGAATCTAAGGGTTGGAAAGCCACTGGGCCATTTAAAGTAGCAGAAGCCCAAATCCACTAGATACAAAGCCAAGTCACATTTCCTGAAAATTTGTGGAAATAAGAAGAGTCCTGCCCTATTCCCTCTCTTTTACTGACGTCTGTGATTCTGGTACCTGAGAGGACTGGAAGGAAATGTTTCCCACTTTTTAAAAAAATTCAACTTCTTTTGTTACAGAGGAATTTAACACTTGAATTACCTGTTAATACACATGGAATATTGCCTTTGAGAAACCAACAAATAGTTATTGAAGAAGTATTTCACAACTTGTAAAATGAATAAAATAATATTCTCTGGTAAACTGCATTTTTTAGTCTCATCTGGCACCATGAGATGGTTATAATGGGTTGTTTGGAGAACATTCTTCTTTAGAATAGAATAAGAGTCTAATTAGCAAATAATAGATAATTATATAATATGTACACTCAAACCTTATAAGAGTTGAATGAACATTGTCTTCAGTTAATTTTGGAAGAAAGGGGAATATTTTCAGTCTGAACATAGAAGATCAAAATTGGAGTGTGTCATAATCACAAACAGTGTGCTTCACTTTGAAGCCATTAGTCATTAAACTTAATTGTTACTGTCAGGCTACCGAGAAATAGCAACGAATATGATGTCTATGTAGACCTCAGCTGGCCTCAAGTAATCAAAAGAAAATGAGAATGAAATGCACATGGCATGGTTGGAACCTCTGGGTTTCTGAGATGTGGCTACAAGATTATATTACACAGAAAACTGAAAGAAGAGTTTTCAAGGAAAACTAGCAAGGTAATTTCACAGAAGTAATTTTTTTAAAGAAGATAATAAAAGAGGCAGTTAAAATGCATGTCTACGTATTAGGTTCCTGAAGTAGAATCCATTATGAACATGATAGCTCTTCCTATCCAACAAATATAGTTTTCACAGCCCCTGACAACCTTCTGCTTGTTCAACACCATGGAGAATCTATTTGGAACAGGAATTGCTTTCCAGTCAGAATCTTGGATGCAGGTATAAAAATGTTGAGCTTGTGCTTTTAAAAATTAGCACAATTGTCCACATGTAGCATGTGCAGGTAGAGCAGCACTCCCCCAGCTTGGCTCACTATTGGGAGCCCAAAAATCTCTGGGATAGGCACATTAGCCAGGACTGAAGTTTTAAAGTGTCAAATACTGCAAATCAAAGTAGGCAGTTTCACATAGAGACTTAATGATATTAGTTGAGCCATCACTTCCTTCATTATAATTTTTATGCCTTTGGGGCCACTGTTTGGTTTGGTTCAAACTGTTCTCAGAACTTGCAGTGCAGCAGACCTGTGTCTACTTTAGCAGTAAGTCTAGCTACAAAGCAAAATCATATTTCCTAGCACAAACTTCTGGCTTACTCAGAAAAACAAGGTACCCCCACCAAAGAGAGATTTTCTTGAGTGAGTATTACCTAACAAAACTGTCTTTGAGGACTGCCTCACAGTAGGAGTCTTGATTTTGCTTCAAGTTCCGTTGCTGGGTAACTTTGGGGAAGTTGTAACACCTGTTTAGCAGAGTATCTCTGTGAGTATTTAAAAACCTTTTGACACATCAAAGAGCCAGAATTTCTGTCTGCAAGCATGGGAAATGGAACAATATGAATTAAGGGATTCACTGAATCAGGGAACACTGTAGATTCAGGAATGGGGAAAATAGGATGATTAAAAAAAAAAAGAGTAGAATAATGGCACCATTTCCCCTCCTAGCAAGAATGATTTCAAATCAACATTGTAAATGAAATCATGCAACTATTTCCAATTCAAATAAAAAATATTTATGAAATTTTTTTGTATGTGTCACCAACTGAGCTATGTAATGATATCCCACTGCCAAAATAACTCATGTGACCAAGGACAATTATTTTTCAAAAAAAAATTCAGTTATGTTATTTCAAACATAATATAGAAAAATTCATCCTTTTTGGTGATATAATTCTACGAAATTTGGCAAAGGTATATACTCATATAACCACCCCCACAATTAAGGTTTAGAATACATTCATCACCCAAAAAGCCTCCTCATCTGTTTTGTAATCAGTTCCCTCCCTCCACCTCCAGCCCCTGGCAAAAACTGACCCCTTTACTGTCCCTATAGTTTTGCCTTTTCGTGAATATATCATAAATGTCATCATATGGTATGCAGCCTTTTGGATCTGGCTTCTTTCCATATAGCATAATATTCTTCAATTCAACCACATTGTTGCATGTGCCAATAATTTGTTGCTTTTTGTTGCTGAGGAATATTCCGTTGTATAGATACATGCCAATGTGTTTATCCATTCACCAACTGATGCACATTGGGTTGTTCTTAGTTTTTTTTTGGTAATTCTGAATAAAGCTGCTTTATATAAACATTTAAGTAGATTTCTTCACATTACCATATGCTTTCTATTCTCTTGAGTAAATATCTAGTAGTAGGATTGTTTTATGATACAATTAGTATGTGCTTAATTTTATTCAAAAGTGCCAAACTGTTTTCCAAAGAGAATTTCCTATTTTCCATCAAGAGTAATGCCTGAAAATTCCATTTATTCCACAAACTCACCAGAACTTAGAATTGTCAGTTTGTTAAACATGTTTGCTTATTGTTGTTGTTGTTGTTTTTGTTAGCTATCCTAACAGTTGTATATAGTTGTATCTCTTAGTACCATTAATTTCCATTAATCCATTGCTAATGGTGGTGAACATCTATTCATGTGCTTTTTGCTATGATTATCTCTACTTTGGTAAAATGTTTAAGTACTTGCCCATTTTTTGATAACAACTTTATTGACATGCAATACATATATCCAGTCAGGCATGGTGTCTCATGACTATAATTCCAGCTATTTGGAAGGCCAAGGTGGAATTCGAGACCAGCGTGGGCAACATAGGGGGGCTTTCTCTAATATATATATATATATATATATATGCCAGGCATGGTGGCACATGCTTGTACTCCCAGATACCTAGGAGACTGAAGTGGAAGGCTCACTTGAGCCCAGGAGTTAGAGACTGCAGTGAGCTATGATCACATCATTGCACTTCAATGCGGCTGACAGAGTGAGAACCTGTGTCTAAGAAAATAAATATTCACATATCATATAATTTATTCATCTATGGTATACAATTCAATGATTTTTAGTATATTCAGGGTTGTGCAACCATCACCATAAACACTTTTAGAACATTTTCATCACCTCAGAAAGAAATCTTGTATCCTTTAGCTATCACTCTATGATACCTCCACAACCCTGGCCCTAAGCAACCACTAATCAACTTCTTGTCTTCATTTATTTACCTATTCTGGACATATTTAATATAATTGTAATCATATAATATGTATGGTCTTTTGTAACTAGCTACTTTCATTTAATCTAGTGTTTTCAAGGTTATTCCACATTGTAGCATGCATAGCTACTTCATTCCCTTTCATGGTTGCTTTTCCTGTGTATGAACATACCATGTTTTGTTTATCTGTTCATCAGTTGATGGACATGTGGGTTGTTTTAAGTTTTGGGCTGTTATAAATAACGCTGCTATAAGCATTCATGTACACATTTTTGTATAGACATAATATTTTCAATTATCTTGTGTACATGGTTAGGAGTGGTAACTCTATGTTTAACTTACTGAGGAACTACCAAACTGATTTTCAAAGCAGCTGCACCATTTTACATCCCCAACAGAAATGAAAGATTGTTGGAATGTTCACACATTTTCTCCAACACTTGCTAATTTACTTATTCTTAAATTGTAGTCATCCAAGTAGATGTGAAGCAGTATCTCTGTGGTTTTTATTTGCATTTCCCTGATGACTAATAATGTTAAGCATATTTTAATGTACTATTGGTCACTTGCATATCTTAGTTGGAGAAATGCCTATTTAAATCATTTTAAAGTTTATTAATAGAGTGATATGTTTTTATATTACTGAGTTGAAGAATTCCTTAGTTATTGCAGATACAAATCATATATATGATTTGCAAATATTTTCTTTCATTCTGTGGGTTGTTTTTACTTTCTTCATAGTGTCCTCTGAAGCAAAAATGTTTTTAAATTTAAATTTTCTCAAATTTAACTTTGATGAAATCCAATTTATCTCTTTTTTCTTTTGTCATTTGTGTTTTTGGTGTCATATTTAATAAATCATTGCCAAATCCTAGGTCATGAAGATTTGCCCCTGTTTTTTTCTAAGAGTTTTATAGTTTTGCCTCTTAGATTTAGATCTTTGATGAATTTTGAGCTAATTTTTCTTTACGATGTGAGATAAAGTTCCAAATATATTCATTTGCTTATGGGTATTCAGATGTCCCAGCACTGTTGTTTAAAAGATCATTATTTCCTCATTGAATAGTCTTAGTATTTTCAACAAAAACCAATTGACCACAGATGTATTGTGTGCCAGCTGTCCCCAAAACCATCTTCAGTCTTTATGATTTTCTAGAAGAGATTATAGGACTCAGAAGCCCTACTATACTCATATTTACAGTTTATTACAGTTAAAGGATACAGATTAAAATTGGCAGAGATAAAACACTCATGGGGTGAAGTCCAGGAGAATCCAGGATCAGGCTCCCCTATGTCCTCTCCCTGCAGAATCACACAGAGAGCTTAATTATCTCAGCAATAATATGTGACAACACATGTAAAGTGTTGTCAGCCAGGAAAGGTCACCTGAGCATTGGCATCCAGAGTCTATATTGAGGATCAGTCATGTAAGCATGCAACACTTTTATGACTGACTTCAACTATGCAGACTCCAAGGTACAAGAGCAAAAACCAACATTCACCATATATCACACTGTTAGCATAAACTGTCTGTTCAAACTGCCAACATACATCTTCTAGGAACCAGTAAAGTGGCAGTCCTGAAGACAGGCAAATTTGGGGACTATTTGAAGTTTGAGCAACCGAGGCATTCTGAGTTAACACTTTCCCTTATACATAGGTTTATTTCTATAACCTCATTTCTATCACGCTCATCTATGTCCATCTTTATATTACCATCACATTGTTTTGATTACTGTTGCTTTGCAGTAAGGTGAAATCAAGAAATGCAAGTCTTTCAATTTTTTCAATTTTTTTCTTCTAGTTCAATATTTTTTGGCTATTCTGGATCCCTTCAGTTTTTATGTAAATTTTAGAAGTGAATTTTTAATGTACACAAAAAACCCCGGCTGAAATTCAGAAAGGAAATTGCACTAATCTGTGGATCAAGTTAGGGAGTACTATCACCTTAAAAATATTAAGTCTTCTCATCCATGACTGCATGATTTCTTTTTCATTTTTTATATGTTTAATTTCTTACTTTTTTTAGTTTTCAAAGTATGTGATTTTTTTATTTTTTAGTAAATTCACTCCTCAGGATTTTATTATTTTTGATGCTACAGTAAATGGAATTGTTTAAGTTGCATTTTCAGATCATTGCTACTGTATAGAAATAAATTTGATTTGGGAATATTAATCCTATATCTTACAATGTTCATGAAGTTGTATAGTAGATCGAATAGTTTTATAATGGAATTCTCAGGATTTTCTATATACATTATCATGTCATCTGTGAATAGAAACAGTTTTACTTCTTCCTTTTCAATCTGGATGCCTTGTATTGCATTTTCTTCTCTAATCGTACTAGCTAGTATTTCCAGTACAATGTTCAATAGTAACGGTGAGAGCACACATCCTTTTCTTTGTCCTGACCTTAGTGGGACAGCATCCAGATTTTCACCATTAAATATGATTTCAGTTTTGAGTTTTTCACTGATGTCCTATGTCAGGTTGAAGAAATAACCCTCTTGATAATTTACTGAATGATTTTATCATGAGGGGTGTTGGATTTTGTTACGCATCTGTTGATATGATCATATGTCTTTGTCTGTTCCTTTTTTTTTTTCTTTTTCTTTTTCTTCTCTTTTTTTTTTCTGCTATAACAGAATACCACAGACTAGGAAATTTATAATGAACAGAAATTTGTTGGATCATAATTCTGGAGGTTGAGAAGTCCAAGATCGAGGAACCACCATCTCGTGAGGCTCTTCTTGCTGCATCATTCCATGGCAGAAGGGGAAAGAGCAAAAAGAGGGCAAGAGAGAGAAATAGGGGGCTAAATTCATCCTTTTATAAGGAACCCACTACTGTAATAATAATTCCTCTCTCACAATAAAGTCATTAATTTATTCATGAGGACAGAGCTTCCTGGCCTAATCACCTCTTAAAGGTCCCAACTTTTAATACTGTTACAATGTCCATTAAATTTCAACAAGAGTTTGAGAAGGGACTCGCATTCAAACCATAACATTATGTGGTTTTTGGACATTATTCTCTTGATATAGTATATTGACGCATTTTCATATATGGAGCCAGCTTTTCCTTTCTGAGGCAATTGGGTTGTATAATCGTTATGCTGGATAATAAGTTTCATTTATTTAGGTTTTGTCAATCTTCTCTGTTGTTTCTCTATCCTCTGTTTCATTAATTCTAATTTTATTGTTTATGATTGATTTTCTTCTTTTTGCTTTAGATTTTACTTGCTATTGTTACAAGTCTACTTTAAAAGACTCTGTACTTCACTATTGTTAGGTAGAGTGTTCCATTATTGTCAATGAGATTAAATTCATTGATAGTATACTGCAGATTTTCAACATTTTTTTCTATCAATTTTCGAGAGAGAATATTCAACTTTTCAATTATAGGTGTGAATATATCAATTTGTCCTTTTGGGTCTATCAGTTTTTGTGTTATGTATTTAGAAGTTCTCTTATTAGGTACTTATATTTTAGAATTTTAATTTCTTCTTAGGAAATCAATCTATTTGTCATTATGTAATATGCTTCATTCTCCCTATCAGTCTCACTGTACTGATTTCTACTGTCTGATACTAATATATCTACTATAATTTTCTTTGGAGTAGCATTTGCATGTTATATCATCTTCTATGCTTTTACTTTTAGCCTATTCATGATTTTAACTTCCAAGGTGCTTTCATGCAGATTGCATGAACTGAGATCTTACAGTTTATCTACTCTCACAATATCTAACTTTTAAACTACTTAAGCCATTTCTTTTAAGCTAATTATTAATATGCTTGGATTTATATATAGTATTTTTGCAACTGTTTTCTATTTGTGCTGTTTTCTTTATTCCTTTTTTTTCCCTTCTCTGGAAAAAATTAGTGGCTTTTTAAAAATTTTTCTTTCATCTGTATTATTAGCTTATTATACTTATACATCTTTTCTAATTTTCTAGAGTTGCCCTGTAGGTTACAATATACTTCTTTAATATGTCATAGTCTGACTGCAAATAATATGTCACTTCATGAATAGTGTAAGAAACTTAAGATGAAATCCAATTTTTTCCTCTCTTCTCGTTTTTTGTTGCCATACACTTTACTTTTATATGTAATTAACCTCACAGTACATAGTTACTATTTTGCTTTAGAATATTTATTATCAAATGATTAAAAATAAGAAAACAGTGTCTTTTATATTTACCATTTTTACCATTTTCGCAGCTCTTCAATTCATTGTTTCATTCAAAGTTTCTGTCTGGTATTCCTCTGTCTGAAAACTGTCCTTAGCACTTTCTTTTGTAGCACAGGTCTACAGGTAGTGAATAATCTTAGATTTTGTTTGTTTGTTTGTTTGTTTGTTTCTTGAGGCAGAGTCTCACACTGTCGCCCAGGCTGGAGTACAATGGCAGGATCTCAGCTCACTGCAATCTTTGCCTCTTGGTTTCAAGAAATTCTGTCTCAGCCTCCCGAGTCGCTGGGACCCCAGGCATGTGCCACCACACCCAGCTAAGGTCAGGATGGTCTCAATCTCCTGACCTTGTGATCCTCCCACCTCGGCCTCCCAAAGTGCTGGGATTACAGGTGTGAGCCACTGCACCTGGCCAGATTTTGTTTCTTAAAAAACTGATTTGTTTCATCATTTCGAAAAACATTTTAACTGGGTGTCAAATTCTGAGTTGACAGTGTTTTATTTCTTTCAGCTCATTGGAAATGTCAGTCAGTTTTCTCTGACATGCATATTTTCTGACAAGAAGTCTACTATAGCCTTTATCTATTTGTATTGAAAATGGTTCCTTTTCTCCAATTGCCTTCAAGGTTTTTGTTTTGTTTTGTTTTTCATTTTTTAGCATTTTAACTATGATATGTTTAGATGTGGTATTTGGTTCTCATTCTTATTTGTCTAATACATTGTTTTCTGAGATTCTTGGATTTGTGGTTTGATACCATTCATAATTTGGGGGCAATTGTTTCTCATTATTTCTTTAAATACTTTCTGTCATGTTCCTTCTCCCTTCTTTGTTAAAACAGTTGCCATTAGTTTTTAGATACTCTATTACGTTTTCTCTTTCTTTCTTTCTTTCTTTGTTTTGACAGAGTCTTGCTCCGATACCAGGCTGAAGTGCAGTGGCACAATTTCAGTTCACTGCAACCTCTGCCACCTGGGTTCAAGCGATTCCCCTGCCTCAGCCTCCTGCGTAGCTGAGACTACAGGCACGCACCACCATGCCCGGCTAATGTTTTGTTTTTTAGTAGAGACAAGGTTTCACCATGTTGGCCAGGATGGTCTGGATCTCCTGACCTCGTGATCCACACACCTCAGCCTCCCAAAGTGCCAGAATTACAGGCGTGAGCCACTGCACCTGGCCTTCTCTTTCTTTTTTTCTCTGTTTCAGTTTGGGTAATCTGCATGGAACTATCTTCAGGTTCATACAGTTTTTCTTGACTGTGTCAAGGCTACTGATGAGCTTATTGAAGACATTCTTCATCTCTTATATTGTCTTTTTTATTTCTAAGATTTACATTTGACATGTTTTTTATAGTTTCCATCTCTGCTGAATTTCTCTATTTGTGCATGCAATTATTCACCTTTTCCACTAGCTCGTTTAATATATTACAGTTAATTTAATGTTCCTGTCTCAAAGTTCTAGCATTTATGTCTCTCCTGCATCTGGTTCTGTTGATTGATTTCATTTTTTTTTTAAACTTAATGCCCAACATTATGTGTACAACAGAAGAGACTGAGGTAAATGTTATTCAGGCCCATGAATGAGCATGGTTTTTCTTTTATTAGGCTATTAGTGCAGGGGGTTGAAAAATCTAGTCAGGAATATATCTATGTTTAGGTTTTTCTGCTGCTGTTGTTTTCTGCAACACACACAGCATAAAATTCCTCTGGTAATGGACTGCCATAGATTTATGCCTAGGCTGAAGACAGATTTGGCAGTGGGTATTTTTCTCTATTGGTGCCCAATCCTAAGTTTACAACTATGTCTGCATACTTGGTGCACAGAATGGTTCTCTCTTTAGCTCTTGCTCCTCCCTAGCGATAGGTGGCTATAATTTATTAATAAGTGGTAGGTTTATGTTGAAGGGTTCTAGGAAGTGGAGTCTGTTGTCCTGATCTGGATTTATACTTAAGTAGGTGCAGTGTGCCTGGGCCTGAAAGGTGGAGATTTCTCAGCGTTCACGTCCTTCATTCTCATTCCAGAAAGCCAAACTCTGCTTTGTATTTGAGTTACGTTTTATAAAGGAGAAACTCTCCTACCTCTCACTCAGTGGCAGGAGGCATCTAATGGTATCGGTATAGGCTCCTGTGCCCAGAACTGTTTCATGCTATAAGAAATTATTTCTTCTAATTCTACACTTCCACTAGCCACAACACAAAAGTTTTCCTGCCATTTCCCTATTAGCTTAAAGCTTCTTTTGGATTAAACAGTTAGGAGTGACATCAGTGAAAATGCCAGATTAAGAACCTCTGACGATATTTTTCTTCTCAAAAACAAAAATGGCAAAAGTTGTCAGAAACAATGTTTTTAGAACTCTGGAAATTAATCAAATCTTTGCAGCAATCTGGGAGCATTTACTCAATAAAAACAACTTAATCTAGTAAGAAGACTAAGCTGGGCAGTAATCTGATTTAAGTTTGTTATTGTGGAGAGTTCACATTATCAGGGCCCCATTTACCTCATCAAAAATAATAGTACTTGCACTAGACTATACCATCTTTAACAGCACGACTGTATAACCAATGACTCTATTTCTAACAGAAAGAATTACAGTACTTATGGCTTTGCAAAGAGAAAGACAGTTGCTGTCTATATGTATCATTAATGTCATTTGACATCTGTTGTTGTCAATTTGTAAACCCAGTTTTCTAACTCACTAGCAAAAATATTCATAGTAAAAATCCTGAATTGTTAAAATAGTTTCTGTGAATTAAAACTCCTAGTTGCTTTGCTTAATTCTTTACATACAATTTTATCTCAAGCGGAAGCAATGCTATTAAAACTTTGTAACATAGCATACACAAAATAAAGGATATTTGATATATTTTCCCTAAATTAATATTGAGATATTAGACAACTCTTTATATACAGACATTTGCAAGTTTACTAAATTTCTGCAATATATCAAATAACTTTTTGTTACAGGAATAGAAATGCATTTAGCCAATTTTGGCATTGCATAACATATCTTCTTATTGCTACCATCTCTCTTTCCCTCCTATGCTTCATTACTTCAGGAAGGAATCAATGTCATGACTGAATTGTAAAATGGAGATAATTGAGTTGCCATTTCTTCCCAAATATTTCAGCTCATTCACATTATTTTAAAAATCAGTGTACAAACTTATTTGACATCTAACTTTAAAACTATTTTAGCAATCTGTCTAAAATTAATATAAATATTAAAACTCCATCATGGAGCAATTCCAGAGAAAAGTAATCACAAAGCAAAGAATTAGAAAAGCATCTACTCTTACAAAGTAGAGTAAAACAAAGGAATCACATGAGATCACTGTAGTTCTCAGCAAATATTTTAGCAGAAATAACCACTGTATATGTATATACAACATACACACACATACACACACATGCACAGAGAAAATTGAGTAGAATTTGCCTTTAGCAATTTTAAAATTATATATATATATATTACTAACATATAAATACACATATTTTTACATAGTGAAAAATAATTATACTTTAGAATCACTGGTTCAACTAAAAGTAATCAGTGTTTTTATCCTTTTCTCAGTTAATGAATACTTTAAAATGTATGCATACGGGAGGTAACCCCAAACCATACCTATTCTGGCATAGTCCCAGTTTTTACCACTGGGTTCACAAGACTTTTATTTCAAAGAAATAAATTCCAGCTTCATCCAGAGGAAAAGAAATAACATGCAGTAGAATAAAAAACAAAGGAACTTATAAATTAAACAGCTAGATTTATTGTTTGAAGAAATGCAACTACAAATAAATACAGTATGTTTGCTTTTCAAAGGAACTACTTGGGGTTGCCAGATAAAATATAGGATGTGCAGACAAATTTTAATTTCAAATAAAAAGATGAAAATATTAGTATAAGTATGTTTCATGCCTTGTTTGGGACATATACTAAAAGAATTATTAGTTGTTTATTCTGAAATTGAAATTTAACTAGTCATCCTGCATTTCTATTTGACAAATCCAACAACCATAAACCTACCCCGAGTGTATAAATAGGTGAATAACTATATCTTGATTTTTACTTGCTAAAATATTTTCCCATAATAAAAAGTAGTGCTGACAATATTCCCAATTATAACAGATTATATCAATGAGAATCCATTTACGGGAAAGTTATAGGAGACTACATTTATTCATCACAAGATTTCCCCAAAGATTTCGGTTTTTCTCTCTTTCCGCCATTTTCAGGAAACAGATAATTTATCCAGGAACAACTGGCCACATTGGCTTGCTGAATACACGGTAGATTTAGGAGAAAATATTGTAGTTTCTTAGAGAGCAGAGCAATTACACAAATGGTGTCCTTGGGTGACCACGTGAATTAAATACTTTGACATTCAAGTTGTGGCTTTTTTTTCTTCTTTCCTATGGCAATTAAGCTGATTTGCAAAACAAAAGGAAATCCTACTTAAAGAGTTTAATATTAATATATTAGTCTTTCCTAAGCTGCCTCAAATCCTGTTACATATTTCTATAGATCTACACTGTAGGAGACTCATTTTTTAAAAAATATTGCCAAATGTTCTCAATATTAATTTTAAGATACTTGAAGCTATTCATTCTCATTCAGCATTCACTCAGAAGCAGCTCCCCTTTCATTTCTCAACAACTTCAAAGTTTTTTTTTTTTTTTTTTTTTTTTTGCTTAAAATGTTGAAAACTTGGCAAGAGTGTAAAAGCAAAGAGAGAACAGAGACTTTCAGTTTATATGCTGATCTCCCTAAAAGGGGCTGAATTTTGTCAACTTTTCTTTATCGTTTGGTTTTTGGAAGACTAGACTGCTCACTGAGTCCCTTTTACAAATGAAATGCGGGGCCTTTAAAAGCAGCAGGAATAAGAGAACATTAAAGGTTCCAAAGGGCAGTTGCAAGGCTGTACAGTCAGGTTAGCAGAAGATGAAGGTGGAAATTGGGACAACCAGAAGTCTAGGCAGGTAGCCTTCAGACAAAAATCTAGAGGTAAAGGAGCTGTCTGTTTCCAGCAGGGAAAATAACAAAGTTTGCGACAAGTTTAAATGCTGAAAACCTGGAAAGTATGCTTAATGGTGACAGTATTTCTTTTTTCCTATACCTCTACCTCCCATTCTACCATTCCCTTTCTCTTTCTATTCTCTGCATTTTCCTCACCTTGCTTTCTATTTGATGCCCTCACTTATTTCTTTTCCTACAACTTGGCCATAGCTTTAAGTTGAAAGAGTACCAGCACCTTTCTGCAGTAATTTTACTTAGCTTTCCCAGGAACATTTGGTTTATCAGACCTTTATGGAGAAGCAAATAAGACAGAACTAGATCACATTTGACACATGATGCCTTGCTGAGTTTAAAACAGAATCTTAGAATCTTACTTTTGATATTTCAATCTTGATTTATCCACAGTATAAGTTTGCCAAGTTATCCTGAGGTTCACTTGCCAGGTTGTAAAACATAATTTTGTACTCAATTTGGGAATTAATTTGGGTAAGATGTGGGTTACAAATGAGAGTTTTTTTGCATGTATTTATTTCATGCATTGTCATACATGTTGCTTAATATAACTTTTGAGTACAAAATACTATGTTACCCTATTTATACAAATTTCGAGACCATACTTTGAAAATGACTTCTTTTTGTGATGCTGATCTCTTTTCATTTCCTTTTTCTAGAGATAAAACTCTACATTAACCAGATAAAATAAATTAAAATAGGCATTAACTGTGTACATTTTAAATGTGCATTAAATGTAAATGTTGAAAAGGTTGATTAAAATTTAAGCATTCACAGGAAAATGATTATTGTATGGAATGAAAAAGTAGAGCTCAGGTTTTCACTGAAAAGGATCAATGATTTTCCAATGATTTTACGTTCCATGTTCTACCTCTTTGCTAATGCATAGAAGATGGCTGTGACTAGATGGAGATTTAGCTATTTCCCTGGTTACTAACTACACTTAGTTTTCTGCTTCTTATCTATTTTCAAGGTGTTTATGTTCTTCCTTCAGAGATAATTTTTATATTTACCCCATTTTATTTGATTTATGCAAGTAAGTCCAACTATTCTTTTTTCTTCTTATGAACGAAGAATGTACAAAATTCAGCTTTCTATTTGTGCATGTCAAGACAAATGCTAGAAACTGTGAGGCACCTCAGGGGCTATTTTGACCCTAAATATCACTTACTCACATTTGCCACTGAATCTAAATGTTTTTATTTTTTCATCCCTTGTAAGCTAAGACATTGAGTTGATTGAAATAGACATGTTATCAGGGACTTGTTCATACAGTTACTCATTATCACCTCAGTTCCAAGAGTATCTTATTTCAGCAACCCAGGAGAGTTTTAAGAGAATAAAGTAAAGGGAAGGAGTGTGAATCTTGTTAGAGGGGAATGCTCCAGTAGGATATTGCAAAGAGGGGAGGTTATAAAAATTCCTCTCTCCAGTCATCTAATCTTATTACTTCAGAATTAAGGTGAGTATTCTTCTTGTCATTACAACTGTTAAAGCATTCAATATATAGTGCCAGTGGCTACTTCCTTCCTCTTGAAGATATAATGACAGCAATCTCTTTCTCTATTTTTTATCCCCCATCAAGCCCACATGCCTTCATTTACTATAAACCAACAAACTGTATACAGTAGGAAAAATGAAACAATACCAACTTGAATATGAGCAAAGCAAATTTATCTAAAAGAGATGATCTTAAAAATGGAGATAATGCATGATGAGAAAATCTTATTAGGATAAATAAATAGTAAGTATGATATATATATATATATATATATATATATATATATATATATATATATCTAGTTTCCTAGTGAATCAGCTTGAAGTTTTGGATAAGATTTTTTACCCTCAGCAAAGAATGGGTGAAAATATTGTGAGCTGATTCTAGTGAAGATTCCTGCCACTGGAAGGACACAGGAAATGACTTTAGAGGATTACAGAGGAAGGATGTTTCTTGATCTACACAGAGAAGAGAAGCAAAGAAAGCAAGTAATGAGGAGGTCACAGAAAACAAGACAGTATCCCTCTTATCCCTGATTCAAGAAGGAGTAAGAACTAGAAGAAAGAGAGAGGAACAGAACATACAGAAATCACCATATCAAATTTTTGCTGAAATAAAAAGACATAGAAGTTGTCAATTCAGTATAAAAAGCAATAGACTAAAAAGGAACTTGCAGCATTAAAATTTGTATATTAAAATTTAAAATTGTATATTAAAATGTTTATTTTGTTCATTTTCTAATTCTCATTTAATTCTGCATGAGCATGCTTTCCTTAAAAAGTCATTTGCATCTTAGATGCTTCTTTAATGCTCTGGTACATGGGGAAGGAAGAAATGAAAAGATCGATCACCTTTTATAGCTAAGAAAAATAATGTTTACTAGTAAGTAAAGGATTTAATAACTACTAATGTTTATTAGAAGTAATTTGTGTCTGGTAGGTTACAGAACCAAACATACAGGGGAACACTAGAAGACAAAGGAGAAAAAACAATTTTGTGGTTAACAGAAATAAAACTGATCACTGTGAAAAAATTAGTTCAGCAAAATTCTTAACACATTTAAAAGCAAAATTGTTCTGAAAGGAGAGGCAAGATATGGCAGGAAAGTTGAATCATAATATGCCCCACCTAAAACCCTTTAGTGGCTCAACATATAGGGCTGTGCATGACTTGGCCCTTATCTACCTCTCTAAATTTATATCTTGCTGGTCTTCTCCTCCCACTCAACACTCCACCTCCAATACCTTTGTACAAGTTGCTATCTTATTTTACTCCTCTCCGTTTTCCAACTCAAAGCTCGTTAAAATTTATTTATTCTTCAGATACCAGTTAACAACATGCTGAAATAGATTTGCCTCCTATTATACCATTAGGATAGAAAGGGAGATGATAGATGATAGATAGATAGATAGATAGATAGATAGATAGATAATATAGGTGTTAATTATACAGTATATTTAATTAATCAGGCATACAATTATTTTACAAACATGCCAATTTATCAGATAGAAAACAGCTTTGAAGAAACAATTTCTTTTTTAATTTTAATTTTTATAGAGACAGGGCCTCGCTATATTGCCCAGGCTAAGCTCAAATGATCCTCCTGCCTTGGCCTCTCAAAATGCTAGGACTATAGGTATGAGCCACAATACCCGGCCTGAAGAAACCATTTCTTATTTAATCTTACTATCTGACAGAATGAAACAGTACAGCTGGGATGAACATATATTTTAAACAAAATAACAATATTATTGTGTTCTCGTTGGAGTTTGTCATTCAATATTGTCATTGAATATTCTCACTATTCCATACAAAATACTATAGAAAGCTTATTGGGGAGCAGGTATGGTCTCATATTCAAGCTCCTATACAAAGTACATGGTAATGACATGGCTGACTCAAATGGCTTGAACATAGTCATCTTTGAATAGACAGCTGCAGAAGATATGCAATGCAACTTCTCTCTGGATAGATAATTTCATGTGCTAAAAATAAATGATTCAGAGGTCCCTACCACTGAGTTGGATAATACTTTATTATTAAGTACTTAATACAGGCAGACCATTTTAATCTCTTTACACAAAACTGACCATGAAGGTTTGGAACAATTTACAATTAGAAGCAGGTAGTTTAATAAGAATAAAACTATTTTTTGAACAAAATAAGCATCAGACACTGCTAAACATTTGTTAAGGAAAGCATGACATATGTATATAAACTTTGTTTATTTTATCCACTTTTTTTCCACAGTGTATATCATATAGTGTTATTCAATCGTATTTGTTAAATGAATGAATGATGATTGATTGTCATATAAATTAGGAACCTATAGATATAAAAAGTTGCCCAAGATCACACAGCTAGTAAGTGGGGGGCTACAGTCATGTTTCATGCTCAAAATATTCTAGATTTTTTTCCAAAATGCTTCACTATGCTGCCTTCCTATTATGTGTCATCAGATAATAATAATAAATTGGTGTATTGTCTGAATCGTATACAATATTTCATTTAAAGTATGTTTGTGTGTGCTAAAATTATCAAATCTGCTTTGCCTGTCACTATTATCACTTCATTATAATTACTCCTTAGACAGTATAACCAGAGAGCATATAATAGATTATAATTTATCATTCAGGAGACGGGTCAAATCAATGACATTATAAGCTTTCATGTGTCTCAAAAAACACCAAAATACATTTAAGAGTGTATTTTTGGAGTCAATGGTCCTGTAGAAGCATAGCTATTTATATCCTCTACATAAGGGAAAATGATCAAATGCACAATCAATCCACATATATCATTTACTAGACATTTAATTATTGTTTCACTTGAAGTACCCAGTAATGCTGTGTAAATAAAGGTTAAACAGCCACACTGACTACCATTGATTTCAGCAACAAAATAACATTCAACAAACAACTGAGTGATTGTTATGTGTGTGCCAGATACTGACTCTACTTGGCACTTTATATCCCTCAGCTCTGTAATTTTCATAGCAATTCTAAAAATGTAGATACTATTATTGTCATCTCTATTTTCAAGATTAGGAGTTTCAGACTCAGAGAGGATAAGTGACTTGCTTAAGATCAAACAACTAAATTATACATTCAAAGTGGAATTTAGTAAAATTCTTTTGCTATGTGAACATATGTTTTTAAAAAAATTATAGCCACTACTCACATTATAATCTGAGCACAGATTGAAAGGCCAGATAAAGAAAAACATGTATATAAAGCTAGTTTTTGATACCTTAATGTTATTTGCTGAATTTTTAGACTCAGTTATTTGTACTATTTAAATTTTGCTCTAAGCAAGGGCTTATGAATTAATTACTCCTTAATATATTTGTTCTTCCTAATTGTAGCATTGTTTGTTTGCTTGTTTTGTTTTGTTTCCTAAGGGCAGAGTAACCAGACTAACTGGGAGATAGGGTTTGATATTTTTATATATTTGGCTGAAAGATACAATAAACAAATATACAAGTTCTAAATATACAAATCCCATGTAAAGTAGAAGAAAGAAATTACATTAAGTTATTATGTACGAATTCAAATTAATCTATCATTTTACTTAGAGTACAAGACAAGATCAAATTTTGGCACAGACACTAAAAAGTTCTACTGATGACTCCCAGTGAAAGTGTATTGCTTTCATTTATGACTAAGTTTCCTCCTGAAAGGTAAGAACTGTTTCAATCAATTGTGTTTTGATGAAAGTCTTGTTTCCATCAAGATGTTTACAAATGCTTAACTTAAGAGATAATTTAAAATTATACTGGAAGGAAATAAAATGATTATATTAAACTGAGAAGTGTTATTTGAGTTTTCGGATATCTACAGTGTAATTGGTCTTTTAGACTTTTAGATACTACTGGGCATAGATACAAGGAAAAGAAAATCAGTATGTCAAAGACTATGCCTGCACTCTCATGTTCATTGCAACACTACTCACAATAGCCAAGATATGAAATCAACCTAAATGTCCATCAACAGATGAATGGATAAAGAAAATGTGGTATGTATACACTATGTAATACTATTTGGCCATAAAAAAAGAAGGAAATCCTGTTATTTGCAACAACATGGATGAATCTGGAAGATATAATCTGGGAGTAAAATAAGCCAGGCACGGAAATGCAAATACTTAGGGATCTCACTCATATATGGAATCTAAAATCATTAATTTCATAGAAGTAGAGTAGAATGGTGGTTACCAGAGGCTGGGGTTGTTATAGGGGAGTGTCAGTTGGGGAAGTGTTAGTCAAAGGACACATAATTACAGATAGATAGGAGGAATAAGTTCAAGAGCTCTATTGTATCCGTCCCCAACCATTTTGGCACCAGGCACCGGTTTCGTGGAAGACAATTTTTCCACAGATGGAGGTGGGAAAGATGATTTCAGGATGAAACCGTCCCACCTTAGATCATCAGGTATTAGTTAGATTGTCATAAGGAGCAGGCAACCTAGATCCCTGAGATGTCAACTTCACAATAGGTTTCGTGCTCCTATGAGAATCTAATGTCACCACTGATCTGAAAGGAGGCAGGTCTCAAGTGGTAATGCATGCTTGCCCACCGCTCACCTCCTGCTGTGTGGCCTGGTTCCTAACAGGCTACCAATCCGTACCATTCTGCAGCCCAGTGGTTGGAGACCCCTGCTCTACTGTACTGCATGGTGACTATAGTGAACGACAATATATTATATTCTTTGAAAATGCAAAGAAAGTGGATGTTAAGGGTTCTGACAACAAAGGAGAACTACATCAGGCAATGCATTTGTTAACTAGCTAAATTTAACCATTCTACCATGTATATACATTTCAAGACATCATGTTGTACACAATAAATACATACAACTTGTATGTCAGTTAAAAAAATAATTTAAGGCCGGGCGCGGTGGCTCAAGCCTGTAATCCCAGCACTTTGGGAGGCCGAGGCGGGTGGATCACGAGGTCAAGAGATCGAGACCATCCTGGTCAACATGGTGAAACCCCGTCTCTACTAAAAAAAAAATACAAAAAATTAGCTGGGCATGGTGGCGCGTGCCTGTAATCCCAGCTACTCAGGAGGCTGAGGCAGGAGAATTGCCTGAACCCAGGAGGCGGAGGTTGCGGTGAGCCGAGATCGCGCCATTGCACTCCAGCCTGGGTAACAAGAGCGAAACTCCATCTCAAAAAAAAAAAAAAATAAATAATTTAAAAAAGAAATATATTTAGAGATTGATCCAGCTCTGATACTTTGCCTCTGTACAAATTTGGCCAAGTTTGTTTTACTCACTGAGCCTTATTTTCCTTATCTGATAAATGTGGATAATAAAAGAACCTACATAACTCATCAGTTTTGAGGACTAGTGATCATAAAATGGTGCTTAGCACACTGTTTCAACCATAGTAAACAATATATAAATGGTAGCTAGTCTTATTAGTAGACACAAAGTGTTTACAAGCACTATTTAATTCCATTGCATGTGTGTCTGTATGTTTAACTCTATACAGGAGCTTCTTCTGCTTTACATTACCATTTAATAATATAATAGTGAATAAGTTAGCTTTTGGTGTGTAACAAACAATGTCAAGATCCCAGTGACAAACAGTAATAAGCACCAATTGTTCATGTATCTGAGACTGGGCTGGGAAGTTCTATTTGTCTGGATTTGCTCATCTGTCTGTGGGTTAGCTTGCTGGTCACTAACACAACTGGGGTGGGTAGGATGTGTGAGCTCTGCTTCCTGACTCTTTTCCTCCAGTATATGGATTAGCGAACCAAATTCAGGGTACTACCTGCTTTTGTAAGTAACATTTCATTGGAACACTGACCTGTCCATTTTTTAGAGTATTGTGTATGGTTGTTTTTTTACCATAACAGCAGAGTGAAGTCATTGCAACAGAGAACATATGATCCATAAAGCCTAAAGTATTTATTACCTGGCCCTTTCCCAAAAAAGTTTGCCAACCAAACTAAAAGACTAAGCCCAGTTATATCCTCCTGCTGATAATAAAGAAGGAAAAAGTAAGCATCAATCCATATATCCTTTTTTAGCCCTGTTTGTGTCCCATTGGCTAATGCCCAATTGGCCAGAGAAAATCACAAGCCTGAGCCCAGAGTCAAGTGGCAAGGTACTGCAGTAACAGAGTGAGGGAATGGACACAGAAGGTGAAATGATTGGGGCCAATAATGCAATCTACCTGAACTAATTTTCATAATTTTTTTAGGAATATTCACAAGTGAGCACATATTTGAAACTTGCTACTTTCTCCTACTTTCAGCAACACTTTGTGTACATTGAGAAGCAATAATCTCCCCTAATAGCTGACAAACTTTTTTATCAAGGGACCATATGACCCCTATTACAACTACTCAAATCTGTTGTAACATTGAAGGAGCCATAGACCATATGTAAACAAATGGATGTGGCTGTAAATAACAAAGCCTTATTCACAAAACAGACAGGCCACAGTTTGCCTGCTCCTAGTCTACCCCATATAGAGAATAAGAAAATTGGGGCACAAAGAACTTAGACCAGTCGCTAAGGATCACACAGCTAATCGATGATTAAACAGGATCAAGAGCTACAGTCACACAGTGGCCAACTCAGCAGATGTAATTAATATGTTTGGTCCACACAAAGTTATAAAAAAATTTGAGCTATTTGGCAACATGTAAAAATTAGGAGAATTCACATAAATACCTGGCTGTCAAGTTTTTTTAAAGATTGGAACATATAAAAGTATTGTACTCATATTCTCACAATACAAAATTGGTTACAGCCAAGTAACTGCCATCCCATTAGATGTACTCTCGGCTTCACCATTTTTGTGACCCTGCATTTGGCCCAGGTTACCCATTTACATGAATTCTCTGGCCCCTGTGGGCGTATAAATGTACTGTCACAGCCTTGGAGTCTAGGCATCCTAATATTCTAGTTCCAGATCTTTTCTTCTTGACTACTTTATCTGGCCAAGCCACTCTGATATGGTGAGTTTTAGGTTTTAAAACTTGGCTTTAAATTTTAAGAACTCCTTTTGCTGTGAAGAAGTATTTTCCTCCTCTACGGATTTCTGGAGATGATCGGGTTTTCTGATTTAATTAGTTTAGAATCCATAAAGATGTGTTTCAGAGAAGTGATTTGTGACCAAATCTCTCCTTTATTACAGTAGAAAGTATAATTTGCAGTGTCTACTAGATGATTTTAAACTGTGGATTGTCTTTAATAAATATTTCTTAGCACCTGAGCTAGAAATATTGGGAGAGAAAGTGAAAAAAAAAGTGATTTAAGAGCAAGTGCTCTTTGCATACACTTCTGTGCCTATCTTATTAAAATTTTATGGTCATTAAATGAATTTTAGGCTTGAGAATTATTTGGTGCCAAGACAGTTGATAGATTTACATTCACAGATATTCCTTGTCTTCATTTGAAAATAGGTGAAAACAATGACATCCTTAGAAAATTCCACCTTGTGCAGTGAGATTTGTACATGATTGGTATCTTCTGCTAAGTAGCTTCCTTTGTTCAGGAGTTCTTAACAAGCACTTAATTATGATTAAAGATAGTTCACCATACACATTTACATCATACAATAAATACCTGTAATAACAACTCCCAAAGGCTTGTACTGGATCCCGTATTACAGACTTAAGGTCATACCTGTGGGGAAAAAAAGAAAATAGAATGAAACTATCATTAATTAGCTTGTATTATAATAGCAATCAACATGCTAGGTGCTTCACAGATCTTTAGCTTAATTTAGTCCACAAAACAACCCATTTGAATAGGCATTTTTATAATTCCCATTTCACAGTGGAGGTAACTGAAGTTCAGTGTGCATAAGTAATCTGCCCAAAGCCATGCTAAGTGGCAAAGCTGAATTTTTAAAATTTATTTTAACTTAGATACAAGGGATATATGTATAGGTTTGTTACATGGGTATGTTGCACCCAGGTAGTGAGCATAGTACCCGATAGGCAGTTTTTCAACTCACATACCTCTCTTTACCCTCCCCCATCTAATAGGTCACAGTGTCTATTGTTCCCATGTTTATGTGTATGTGTAGAGCTGGATTTTTCATGCAACCCTGTCAGGTTACTGTGTAGTGTGTTACTTGGGGGTAGAATCATTGTAATGGATGTGTCTGGTAGCCAAAAAAACTAAGAAATATAGTGATGGCTTTGTATTTAGCTAGCTAGCTCAACAAGATCAGAGCAGGGCCCAATCAGGGCTAAAGGCAATGATCAAAGATAAAATAAGCAAAGCTACTATAAGGTTTCCATATTACAAAAAGGTATCTCTTTGTCATTATACACAGAATGAGGCTAGTGCTGTTATGCTAACTCTGGCAGTCAAATTAAAAATTCTTGCTTTGGGAGGTTTGTTCACAGAAGTGTTCCCAATTTGCAGAATTCTAATAAAAGGCTTTCAAACATTCATCAATCCAGTGTAAGCTATTGTGGCATTCTTTTCGTCAAGGATTTTGAGTGAGATTATTTGCCTGTGGTTATTAAGGCACTTGTAGAGGCATAAAAAGTAAGCTCTCTTGAAAAAGGATTTAACTCATTAAATTCTGTTCTGCCTGACATACACACTTGGATTGTTCTGTCTTCTCCTCAGAGAAAATTGGTGCATATTCCCCTTGCCCTGCAAAACTACTGGTAATTGTGCTGACAGAAAATTTCTAAGAATGCCTCTTGGCATGATATAAGGTGAATTCTTACATGAAAATAAATAGAAGATGTTTTCCAAAGAGCGATTTAAGTGGTTGAGTGCAATTTGCAACAAGATTTTGTACACACAGTTGCATGTCTAATTCAGCATGAATATTGCATGTGGAAAGCATCAGATGTTCAAAAAAGATTCTGTGCACAGACCAACATTCTCATCACCACCCATTTTATCATTGGTGTTAATGACCCTAAAGGTGGGCATATAGTTTGAGGTATACTTATTGTTGCATCAAATTCTTCCTTAACGTTTAAAACAGTTGCTGTATAAAAACAGTGGAAAGTCGTTTGATTAGCTAGCCATAGTCAAATGGTGATTATCATTCAAATTTTTATTTTTGTTTTGTCTACCTATGTCTTTTTTCTTCATTGTATACTGTTTATTTTTAATATTTTTATAACTCATTTTCTATGTTTCCTGATCCTTTCCAAGTTACTTTTATTACATTAATAATATCAGAAGAGTAAAGCAAGGCAACAAAGCATAAATACAATATTTACATATGTAAGTTTTACACTGCCTACTTGAGGCCATCCTAGTTAACTGATACCAGTTTGTTGTTTTTGTACGTGCAACTTGAAATAGAAGAAAAACTCAAATTTTAATAATACACTGAAATTAGGATGCTTGGATATTTTGCATATGTGACATAATTAAAACCTGGAACCTTAGCTACAAGGGAGACTGGAAATGTAACTTACAACTTTCCAGCATCTGCCATTCAAGAAGATACTTTAAGAGTTGAAACAGTTATTGAATAAATCAGTCTACCACATCTGCTATATCAAAAGGCTGGAAAAAAAACTTACCACAAGTTCTAGTTTTAAAAAATTGAGGAATGGAGGTTACTTTAAGAAGGGGTTTAATACTTATAAATAATTTAAGCATACAAATGAGTTTTTTAATAAATCACCATTAAAGTGCTGGCACATTTTGGACATACACTTAATTGCTGTTCATAAGAATTCAATATTCAAATAATATTTATTGAACACCTACATTATTAAAGGAATTGTGTGAGAGTAGTTAGACATGGTTCCTGTCCTTGAGAAATTTACATTCTAACAGCTAATATAAGAGCTAGGAACAATTAACAATACAAAGTAAAATGTGCATGTATTGATGGAGTGTTAACTGCATTAGTGAGGACTCAGGAAAAGTTTCAGGAAGGATGTAGCATTTGAACTTGGCCTTAAAGAATGTGTAAGGCAAAGAAAAGTCAAATTAATACTTGTAATTTTATAGCATTTCTTCAGTCTACAGAATACATTTACATGTATTTTCTCATTCCACTTTCACAGCAATTACCTCATATAACTAGTGAAATGTTTTCCCTGTTCCGTAAATAAGGAAATTGAAGTTCAGACCACACATCTGGGAAGCAGCAGAGATGAAAAATGAACTCATCTGTTTCATGCCAATCCTACTGATGGACAATATCACATTGACACTACCGCAAGGATTTAGAAACATAGGAATAGAGGAATGGGTATTTCAGGTAAAGAAAGCAGTATGAAGAAAATTACATTGGAATAAAAGTTGTTATTCAATAAAGACTGCAAGAAATTTAGTTTGGCTGGATTGTAAGGGACACAAAGTAAAGAGACAAGCTAGCAACAGTGGGTGAAGGATAATTGTGAATATCAAGCTAAAGCATCTGTAGGCATTAAGCATACAATTAAACTTTTAGAAAGACATGATTACTGCAGTGATTTATAAAAAATCATGCATCAATTTGTAGGATGGAAATGCAGTGTGTGAACGACCGGAAGACTGAATAAGAAGAAATAGGATCTCATAATTGCCTAGGAAAGAGCAATGAGTGTAAATTAGTCTGGTTGAATTATGAATCAAGACTTTCATCTGTAGCAACATGATTAACTAGATGCTTTGACACACACCTTAGCAATCGCCAAAATACAGAGGTGATGTATAAAATCTAACAAATATATTTTTCAAATCAACACATAGCTGAGCTCATAGCAAAGTAAGGAAAATGCCCAGGGATTAAAACTGAAGTGACAGCTAGAAAAAAAAAAAAATGATACACCGAAGTTGAACCTGCTAGACCCCTGGGAATGTTTGCCAATCTTGTTAACTATAAGGCTTGTTTTTTAATAATCCACTACCTAGGAATAGGACTAGGTGACACATTCTTGGGCTTATATAAGGTATAGAGCTGAAACAGAATCTCCTCATACCTCAAAACCTGAAACAACTCAATGAATGAGTAGATTGGGGAAAAAAAATCTACCTAATGGCAAAGGCAAATAAGGAAAATAAACTTAGCTCTGAATACATAAGAGCTCCCTGAGAGAAGTATCTTATCAATAGGACTAACCGTATCTGGTTTTAGGGTTTTAATTTGTAATAGTTGCATGATCCAGGAAATCATAAACTGAGAAATTAATTTAGTTTAATCTTCCGTTGGTAGTAAACTGGGGTGTCTTTCAGAATCAAGCACAAGTTTATGGAGGTATGGACCCTCACACCAGGATTTCCAGGATTCCACAGATAAAGTCACAATTGATCATGCATTCATAATCAAAAATTATCAAACATATTATACAACTTAAGGCAGTGACAGTGGTTGAGACAGTAACTGCAACATGATTTTTGCTTCTGCATAAATTTCCTCATGCACACACACACTCACACAGCAACTCAATGTTATGAGCCTATCATAACAAGAGTAATCCATAGACAGTAAATCCAGGTGATAAGGTATCATCTCAAAATCAAGAATATGAGTGAATGGGGCCAAATCATTTAGCAGTAAAACCCACGAAGGAGTAGCAGTTGTGTGGGAGACATTAAAGGCAACATTTGGCAAACTCAAGATCTGGAAAACACAGAAATCACCAAAAAATGCTCACTCTCAGAAGAATGCTTCTGTATTCAAACTGGAGCACTCTGAAGGTAGCTGTGGCAACAACAGTTGAAACTGAGAGGGGCCTTTGCGGGTCTCAATGTAATTAATACAAGGGAATTCAAAGGTGCTAGGGTGTCCTGTGCTCTCAAGGCTTTGGAAATGCCCAATGAAAGAACTCTCCCAGAAGACTGTAATCCTATACAAAAAAGAAACTACTGAGAGTAGAATACAAAAGTATTGTGTGAGAGGAGTTAGACATGGATAAGAACATTCATATAATACTGAAAAAAAGGGAAAAGAACTGGCAATGCATACTACTGAACGCAGTGAGCTTTTATTACCTTGCAATATAACAGAAGAGGAAGTCCTAGGGCAATGAAGCTAGGGAAGCTACTCTGACCCACCCCAAGAGCCTGCGTTGTGAAAGTGTAAGAAACCCCACGTCGCTTAAGCATGAGCGAGAAAAAAGGAGGGTGGTTGAGCCCCATATAAAGATACGGTAAGAAAAAAAAAGGATAATGATCCACAAAACACACTAAGAAAATGATGACACATGAGAAAAAAATTTGGCCACAAAGCTGATGAACCTACTATTTCAAGCCAAATGTAATTATGAAAAAAATTAGAGCAGAACAACACACATCAGAATTAGAAAAGTTAATAAAGGAGATAGCTAGTCTGCTGTAGCTGATGAAGCTCAGGTAAGAATTTTACAAATAAAAAAATTAAGAAAAATAACAAGGAACACAAAAGAGGATGGATGGACTGAAAGTACAGTAAGTGAACTAGAGAGAAGAAAGCAAAAGCAAAGATAAACATATATGAAGAAATATTTTTTCTTTATTTTTGAAAGTGATAAATACTGACAATAGATGAAGAAAATGCAACATATATGCAAAAGGAGAGTTAGCTGCATGCTCTCACTCATAAGTGGGTGTTGAACAATGAGAACACATGGACACAGGGAAGATAATATCACACACCGGGGCCTGTTGCGGGGTGGGGGGGCTGGGAGAGGGATAGCAGGGGGTGGGGTGATTGGGGAGAGATAGCATCAGGAGAAATACCTAATGTAGATGACAGGGGTGGGGACGGGGCAGGGGTGATGGATGCAGCAAACCATCATGGCATGTGTATACCTATGTAACAATCCTGCATGATCTGCACATGTACCCCAGAACTTAAAATATTTTCTAGAAAAGGAGTGTTAGAAGCATAAGAGCAAACAGAAAACTATAAATATTAAAAACCATAACCAAGAGTACTTTCCTGAAGTTAAACAAGATTTGAAGTTACAAGTTACTTGAGATAATCAACCCTCAATGACGAATGTAAAGGTATATTCTAGCAAAAGTTTCATCTATTGAAAGTAAAACACCTTTTGGGAATACAGGTAAAAATACCAACCAAATGGGTTTTAAAAATTAGATTAGCATTAAACTTGTTGATTACAATGCTTTAAATGACTTAAGTTCCTAAAGTCATTTAAGAAATTCAAAGAATTTGAGAAACACCATACAAATTGTTGTGAATATGCAAGAATTTAGGGAATACTACACTTACAAGTTTTTTCCTGGATAATCTACTGAAGAATAAGCTTCACACTACAAAAAGCAATATTAAAATGGTTGTGAGCATTAAATATATTCAATTATATGACTAACATTGAATAATGGGGATAAAGACAAATGGATATATGTAAATGATATTGACTCTTCCAATTACGATATATTGCAACTATTTAAAATGGTGAGGAGAAGTAGATTCAATGTTTAATTTAGGGATATAGCTGAAATTCAGATGATTTGGGAAAGAAAGATGAAAAGAAAAGGATTTTAGCTATTTTTAATAATGCTTATTTTTAGAAACAAATAGAAGAAAGTATCTTGAAAGAAGAGACTAAAGATAGTATATAAGGGAATAATCTAAAGGCAATTAGTCAAACAAAAAGTAAAATCTTCCTAAATACTAGCATTAACACCTAAGGGGGGAGAGAGAGGGAGAGAAAGAAGCGGGACAGAGGGTACAAAAAACTGTCTAGAGAAAAACTTTAGAGCTTGATAAAGAACAGAATCGCCGGGCGCGGTGGCTCAAGCCTGTAATCCCAGCACTTTGGGAGGCCGAGGCGGGTGGATCACGAGGTCAAGAGATCGAGACCATACTGGTCAACATGGTGAAACCCCGTCTCTACTAAAAATACAAAACATTAGCTGGGCATGGTGGCGCATGCCTGTAATCCCAGCTACTGAGGAGGCTGAGGCAGGAGAATTGCCTGAACCCAGGAGGCGGAGGTTGCGGTGACCCGAGATCGTGCCATTGCACTCCAGGGCAACAAGAGTGAAACTCGGTCTCAAAAAAAAAAAAAAAAAAGAACAGAATCAAGACTAAATATATCACAGTTATTAATAAATACAAATAATCATGACTCACAAATTAAAGGAACACTATTTTTTAGATTGACTAAAAAGTAATACCAAACCTACACTTTTTACAAAGACACATCTAACCATAAAGAAATCAAAAGGTTAAAAACAAAAGGTGCCAGTTTTCATACCTAACAAAAGTAAGTAAAAGAGAGTAAGAGTCAAGAACTTGATAGCTAACGAGCTAGAATTCAGACTAAAATGTAAGAGACAAACAACTTAAATCACTAAGCTTACAACTCAGAATGATGAGGCATTAATATATAATATAACATATATATATATATTAGTATGCCAATATCCAATTCATATGAAATGGACACAAATTTAGAAAGTATAAAGAAGATGTAAACAGCATAATCAATATCATATAGGTAAATATTATCCCTTGTGCCCTGAATTATAGAGAACCTTTTGGAGTGCTTATAAAACATTTGTGAAAACTGACTGCATAATAGAGTACCTTTAAAATGTCAATAACTCTAAAAAATCAAAATGTTACAGATAGAATTCTTTATTGCCATAAACAAAAAAATAACAAAATATATATTTTAATTACCTAAAAATGTTTAAAAACATGCCAGTAAGCAGCTCTTAGGTCAAAGTAGAAATATAAAACAATAATTGGACAATTTCTTGTAAATAGCAATAATGAAATACAGCAAAAGCAATTATCAGAGGAAAAATATGCAATTCAATACCTATATAAACAGAACTGAAAAACAAAAATTAATAAATTACTCAAATGTTAAAAGACCAGAGCAAAAAATAAAAATAAACCAAAAGAAAAAATAAGAAAATAATGATAAAATCAGATATTAATGAGTTAGAAGATAGAAAACTGTAGAAATCATACATAAAAAGGCAAGCAAGCAAGCTAGTTCATTGGAAAAAATTCCAAAAGATTGATCAATCACCAGGTGACCTAATAAAGCAGAGAAAGGAGCCACAAGTGCACATAAGCAGAAATGACAAGTGGAAAATAACTATCAATTATTTTACGTGAGACTGTTTTGCACATATCTATACAATTCCATTTTAAAGTCTAGAAACAATAAAAAATTCCTTAAAAATACAGTTTACAAAATTTGAGCAAAAATAAAAATACTATACAGACCATTTTTCATAGACAAATCGAAACAGTTGTAAAGAATTCACCTGCAATAAAGCACTAGACCTATATGGCTTCCCAGGGGAAGTTCCATTAAGACCTTTTAAAGATCTGCTCATCTTAATGCTTCCAAAACTATTCAAGAGCATGTAAAAAGAAAAAAAAAATCCAAATTCATTTTATGTAGCAAATATAATATTAATATCCAAATGAAAATTATAGTCTGCTATCACTTATAAATATTTGATGCAAAATTCTTAAATAAAACATTAGCAAACAGAATCCAGAAACACGTTGAAAAGTAACACTTTATTTGGGATTGCATAACTAATTGGGGTTTATTTAAGAATGTAGCTTTTAGTTCAACATGAAGAGAAAATTTGCACAATTGTCATATTAATAGAAAGAAAAAATCATTATCATCTTTATAAGAAACCTAAAATCTGTATCAGTGAATTCAGCAGCCATTAATTTGAAGTATTTTTTTTTTGTTTGTTGTTTGTTTTGAAACACAGTCTCAATCCATCACCCAGGCTGGAGTGCAGTGGCACAATCTCAGCTCACTGCAACCTCTGCCTCCCAGGTACAAGCAATTCTCATGCCTCAGCCTCCCAAGTGGCCGGACTTACAGGTTCATGCCATCACATCTGGCTAGTTGTTGTATTTTTAGTAGAGATGGGTTTTTGCTATGTTGGCTAGGCTGGTCTTGAATTCAAGACCTGAAGTGATCCACCTACCTTGGCCTTCCAAAATGCTGGGATTACAGGAATGAGCCACTGTGCCCAGCCAATTTTTTAAAATATTAAATTAATTGTAAATCAATGAATACTTTAATACAAATGGCATCAGCCCCCAAATCAGTATATTTCTCAATTGGTAAACATCAGAGACATCCCCCCTAAAGTACATTCACTATCTGCAGCACTACTCACTTAGCATTAGATGCATTAGCCAATGTCGTTGTAAAAGAGAAACCAATTGCTATGTCTGAATCATACTGTAGCTTTTTTTTTTTTAAGTTTCAATGATAGAATTAGATCCATTTTCTTCACACGTTAGACCAGGATAAATTCCAAATAGCTCTGATATCTATTTATTAAAAATGAATCAGGCTCAGTGGTTCATACCTGTCCTTTCCCCAATGTATATATCCAAAAGAAAGAAAATCTGTATATCAAAGAGATATCTGTGCTTTCATGTTTATTGCAGTGCTATTCACCAAGGCCAAGATATAAAATCAACCTATGTGTCCACAAATGGATGAATTGATAAAGAAAATGTGGCATATATACACAATGAAAAATTAGCCATACAAAGAATGAAATCCTGTCATTTGCAACAAAATGGTGCTATAATCACTCACATATTACTGATATTGAGTAATGATGCTATAAACTAGGTGAAGAAGAGTTTGACAATATCTAGCAAAATTACATATATGCATTTTCCTATTGAACCAAGAATGCCACTTCTAAGAGACAGCCCCAAAATATATTGCCAAATATATGAAAAGACATGTACAAGGCTATTCACTTCAACATCATTTGTAATATCAATGAGCTGGATGCAACTCAAATTCCATTAATGAGTAATTGACTGAATAAAGTGTGATTACATACACACAATGGAGTGCTACGCAGAGTTTGAAATTGAAATGAAGATGTCTTTTCTACTAAAGAGTGATCTCAACAATATAATATTCAGAGAAACAGAGAGAAAAAGAAGGAAAGAATAAATAGATGAAGGGAGAGAGAGTGGAAGGAAGAAGGAAAAGAAGAAAGAAAGGAAAGAAGAAAAAGAAAGAAAGAAAGAAAGAAAAGAAAGAAAGAAGGAAAGAAAGAAAGAAAAGAAAGAAAGGGAGAAAGGAAGAAAGGAAGAAGAAAGAAAGAAAGAAAGAAAGAAAGAAAGAAAGAAAGAAAGAAAAAAGAAAGAAAGAAAGAAGGAAAAGAAAAGAAAGAAAGAAAGAAAAGAAAAGAAAGAAAGGGAGAAAGGAAGAAAGGAAGGGGAGGAGACAGTGATATGATATACTACATTTGAGAATGGAGACAGTAGATATAGGTAATAGATGCATTAGGATTAGATTAATTGAAGTTCAATGATTAGAGATACCAAAAAGATCCTAAATTTATATTCGAAAAAGATTACCTAGAGAGTCTGGAGGAGAGAATAGGAAGGGCTCAGATATGAAAGTTAAATCTCTCAGAATGCACCCTCATTTAGAGTTTTGACTTGGGAATCATTTAATTCTTTTTTCATAACTGAAGGAAAAACTAAATAAAAAGTAAAAAAATTCTTATAAGTCTTTTTTTTATAATTGAAGGAAAAACTAAATAAAAAGTTAAAAAAAATTCTTATAAGTCAAAAACAAACTAAAATAATGAGGCTAATTATATATCAAATGGATGTCCTCACCTACACAGGGAAAAATAATTTCAAGCAACCTTACAAAACAGTATTTTGAATGTAGATCCCTATATATGAAAGGAAAAAAATTAAAAATCTTCAACTATTTTTAGCTATCTTATTGTTGATGATTATGTTATTATTACTGCTTTGAATCTCTTGTATATTATAGAATAAAGCAAATAAGCGATGCTATCCTGGGTGACAGAGTGAGATTCTGTCTCAGAAAAATAAGTAAATACACACACACACACAGTCACATACATACATACACACACACACACACACATACACACATACACACATATATATATATACTTTCTAGCTCTCTTCACTGAAAGAGACCAGAAGAAATGGCAGTGCTGTAGTAATGAACAGCCCTAGATCCCAGATTGTGGTATTCAAAGACCATCTTTTATTAAAAGAGTTCCTGGAAGAAATGGTGTTTCCAGATCTGAGGAATAAAATATACAAAATAAGCCCAAATGACTTGTCCAGCTAGAAAATTAGGATATTTATTTATTTATTTATTTATTTTGAGAGAGTATTGCTCTGTTGCCCACGCTGGAGTGCAGTGGCACAATCTCAGCTCACTGCAACCTATGCCTCCCGAGTTCAAGTGATTCTCCCACCTCAGCCTCCCCAGTAGCTGGGACTACAGGCGTGTACCACCATCCCCAGCTAATTTTTGTATTTTTCAGAGAGACAGGGTTTCACCATGTTGGGCAGGCCAGTCTTGAACTCCTGATCTTAGTTGACCCAGCTGCCTCAGCCTCCCAAAGTGCTGGGATTACAGGCATGAGCCACCATGCCTGGCCTGGTAAGTTAGGAAATTTTGAAAGATTACTGATGTTGCTTCAAAAAGACACTGTCCTGAGATGAGACAATTAGTTTATCACAGGGGATAATGACAATTAGTCAAAATACAGCAAATAAGTAAAAGTCCATGTGTTCATACTTATACATTTAAAAATGATTATTGATCACTTTAGGAGACTGTTGAGTCACCAATGCATTATTTTGAAAATTGGCAGAAAGGAAAGAAGAATTTAGCCTGCCTTTCACATGCTAACAATTTCAAAAGAGTGAGATCATTAATGAGGGAAAGAAGTTTCTCTTTACAGATGAATTCCAGCTAATGAATTCAGAAGAAACAATAAAATTTTAAAAATCACTATTTTGCAATACCTAATGAAATAATGGATATGGGCAATAACCATAAATGACTGCTATAATCTTTTGTTGAAATGTTGAATGCAAACTTTATATTGGTGTTACAGGTTGAGTTGTATCCCCTCCAAATTCGTATCTTGAAGTCTTAGTGCCCAGTATGTATCAGAATGAGCTCTTATTTGGAGTTAAGGTTGTTGCAGATGTAATTAGTTAGATGAGCTCATAGTGGAGTAGCATGAATCCCTAATCCAATATGACTGGTGTCCTTATAAAGAGGGGAAGTTTGGAAATTTGGAGAGGCACGCACAGGGAGAACACCATGTGAAGGTGAAGGCACAGATTGGGGTGATGCCTCTACAAGACAAAAAATACTCAAGATTTCCAGAAAACCATCAGAAGCTAGGCAAAAGGCTTGGAACAGGTTTTTTTTCTCACAGCCCTCAGAGGGAAACAAGCCTGCTGGCAACTTAATCTTGGAGTTAATTATCAACCAAGAATGTATACTCATAAACCACTGTTGAAAATGAGTGTCAAATAAAGATATTTTTCAAACAAAGAAAAAGTGATATATATTATTCATAGTAATGTGCTGGTAAATTTTTAACCACTGCCTGTGGAGAAGGGAAGTGTTACCAATATAAAGGTCACTGAACACAGATTTGCATTAATACACCATTTTTGTACTATTTCCAACATACAGATAAAATAGATAAAAACAATCTCAAGACCACAGATAATAAAAATGTAGTAAAATAATTCAGAAGATTGTTTTAAATATTTATTATCTTTCTTTTAAATACAATTGATTTAGTTGGAAGCGTATCTAACTTGAATTTTAATAATGGCTGTGTTTTACAACCAGCTTGCAAAATTGCTGAAAAGCTACTAGTTGGCTCGTTAACTGATACACACCAGCTCATGCACAACACGAGTTACTACCAAGAAACGTTTACTAGAGGAACGTGTAGAGAATGTTAGTCCTTTCCAAAGTAGTTCTGAGATACAAAAGGAATGGTTTGCAAAGAAATTGATAGCCATATGAGAAAATGTAGACAAATATGGATAATTTTGCCTACTTTAGTGGATAACAAAACAAGACACAACCCGAAATCAAGCTCACAATAATAATATTAAAGATTTGAGAAGTGAAATTCCTTAAAAATTTCTAGTTCTTGTATAATTCTGGAGAAGAGACACATTCAATTTTGATGTGTTTCATGTAAAACTTTTAATAAAAATATTATAAAGAAACAGAATATATAACTGTTAAACCAATAAGGAGGAAAAATTAACTGAGCAAACAAACAAAATAGCTTGATAAAGGCATGGAAGGAGACCAAAATAAGCAGAGAAAAGACAAATTTGCCAAATAGAAAAGACAAATTTTCACAACCTACAAAATCCAATGATGACAGTAATCACAACAAATATAATTGGAATGAACAAACCAACTTTTAAAAAGTATCCATTCTTAGACTGGGCTTTGTAAAAATGTAGCTGTATGCTATTTGCAACAGACTTACTTAAAACATAAGGACGAATTGGGATCCAAGATGGCCGTTTAGGAACAGCTCAGGATTGCAGCTCCCAGTGAAAGCACAGAGGGTGAGTGGATGCTGCATTTTTATTGCCCATAGACTAGGAAATTCCCAGGCGGAGGAGCTCCACAGGTCACCAGCGCGGCTGTTTCGGCCAGCACGGCTGTGCCGGCCTGCGCCGCTGCTTTGCCCCGCGCGGCTGCTTTGTCGGCGCCCCGGAGCCACGGTTCTCCGTACAAAATACACCGGTCCGGGTGCCCTTTTGGCTGACGATTGGAGCCACGGAAAGCCGCCCATTCATCTGTTTTAAAAAGCAGGGAACCAGGACAGTAGATTCCAGGGCAAAAAAAAAAAAAAAAAAAAAGCGCCACAAACCTCAGTGCCGCTGTTTAAGCCAGCACAGTGAGTGGCCGCAGGGGAAAACAAACAGACCCCAGCGCCTCTTCAACAGGCGACTAGAACACCAAGTTAAAAAAGGTTCTGAGGCAGGGAGCCAGGCGATCAGGCTTGGCTGGTCCCACCCCCACAAAAGAACAGCAACCAGAAACTCTGAATTGAGACTTTCACAGCAAGCACAGCTGAACCCGGGACGGTCCAGCTCTGTGGGGAAGGGGCGTCTGCCATTACCGAGACAGCCCGCCATGACGGAGGTAGTCGGCCAATGCTGAGGCAGGCCGCCGTTGCCAAGGCAACCCGCCATTGCTGAGGCAGCCCTCCGTTGCCAAGGCAACCCACCACAGCAGAGAGACTCTGCCTCAACAGAAGTGGGCCGCCATCGCCAAAGCAGTTCTAACTACACCCATATAAACAGGACTGCAAGGAAGTTCACTCGGCAGCGGGGCGGAGCCCACAGCAGGTCAGCAAAGCCTCTATAGGCTGACAGTGACTAGGCTGCCTCCTTGCTGGGCAGGGCAGGTCTGAAGGGAAAAAAAAAAAAGAAGGCAGCAGCATAACGGAAACTCATAAATAAAGCCCTAAATCCCTGGGACAGAGCACCTGGGAACAAAAAGCAGTTTATGAGTTCTGCTGGAGCAGACCTAAACATACCTGCCCAGCAGCTCTGAATGAACAACAACAGAGCTTACAGCTCACCATTTGAGCTCCTATAAAGAAGAGACCGTCTCCTCAAGCAGCTCCCTGACCCCTATATATCCAAAGAGACATCTCATAAAGGAGAGATCAGATTGACACTAGGCGGGTATCCTTCTGGGACAAAGATAGCAGAAGAAGAAAACTGGTAACAACCTTTACTGTTCAGCAGCTGCTGCAGGTGAACCCCAGGCAAGCAGGGCCTGGAGTGAACCTCAGCAGACCTAGAGCAGAGGGGCCAGGTTGTCAGAAGGAAAACCAAGAAACAGAAATAACCTCATCATCAACAAACAGAACGTCAATCTGAAAGATTTGAGACCCAATCTGAAAGCCAGCAACTACAAAGTCGACAGGTGGATAAATCCTTAAAGATGGGAAGAAACCAGCGCAAAAAGGATGAAAACACCCGAAACCAGAACACCTCTCCTCCAACAAGAGATCACAACTCCTCACCAGCAAGGGAACAAGGTTGGAGGGAGAACGAGTGTGATGAAATGACAGAATCAGACTTCAGAAGGTGGGTAGTAAGAAACTTCTGTGAACTTAAAGAACATGTTCTAACCAAAGGCAAAGAAACTAAGAACATTGAAAAAAGATTTGACGAGATGCTAACGAGAATGGACAAAATAGAAAGGAATATGAGTGAATTGATGGAGCTGAAAAATGCAACACGAGAACTTCGTGAAGCATATACAAGTATCAACAGCCGAATTGACCAAGCAGAAGAAAGGATATCAGAGGTTGAAGATCAACTCAATAAAATAAAACGGGAAGGCAAGACTGGAGAAAAAAGGGTAAAAAGAAATGAACAAAGTCTCCAAGAAATGTGGGACTATGTGAAAAGACCTAATCTATGTTTGATAGGCGTACCTGAAGGCGACGAAGAGAATGAATCCAAGCTGGAAAATACTCTTCAGGATATTATCCAGGAGAACTTCCCCAACCTAGCAAGGCAGGCAAACATTCAGGTCCAGGAAATACAGAGAACACCACAAAGATATTCATCAAGAAGAGCAACCCCAAGGCACATAATCGTCAGATTCACCAGGGTTGAAATGAAGGAGAAAATACTAAGGGCAGTCAGAGAGAAAGGTCGGGTTACCCACAAAGGGAAGCCCATCAGACTCACAGAAGATCTCTCAGCAGAAACCCTACAAGCCAGAAGAGAGTGGGGGCCAATATTTAACATCCTTAAAGAAAAGAACTTTCAACCCAGAATCTCCTATTCAGCCAAACTAAACTTCATAAGTGAAGGAAAAATAAAATCCTTTGGAAACATGCAAGTACTCAGAGATTTCGTCACCACCAGGCCAGCTCTACAAAAGCTCCTGAAAGAGGCTTTACACATATAAAGGAACAACAAGTACCAGCTCAACTAAAGGGCAAAACACCCAACTAGCACCAAAATGGCAGTATCAAATTCACACATATCAATATTAACCCTAAATGTAAATGGACTAAATGCTCCAATCAAAAGACACAGACTGGCAAACTGGATAAAATGACAAAACCCATCGGTGTGCTGTATCCAGGAAACGCATCTCACATGCAAGGATGCACAGGGGCTCAAAATAAAGGGATGGAGGAAGATTTACCAAGCAAATGGAGAGCAAAAAAAAAAAGCAGGAGTTGTAATTCTCATCTCTGATAAATTAGACTTTAAAGCAACAAAGATCATAAGAGACAAAGAGGGACATTACATAATGGTAAAAGGATCAATGCAACAAGAAGAGCTAACGATCCTCAATATATACGCACCCAATACAGGAGCACCCAGATACGTAAGGCAAGTTCTTAATGACTTACAAAGAGACTTAGACTCCCACACAATAATAGTGGGAGACTTTAACACCGCATTGTCAATATTAGACAGATCAACCAGAAAGAAAATTAACAAGGATATCCAGGACTTGAACTCAGACCTGGACCAAGCAAACCTAACAGACATTTACAGAACTCTCCACCCCAAATCCACAGAATATACATTCTTCTGAGCACCACATCACACCTACTCTAAAATTGACCACATAATTGGGAGTAAATCACTCCTCAGCAAATGCAAAAGAACAGAAATCGTAACAAACAGTCTCTCAGACCACAGTGCAATCAAGTTAGAATTCAGAATTCAAAAACTAACCCAGAACTGCACAGCTTCATGGAAACTGAACAACTTGCTCTTGAATGTTGACTGGGTAAACAATGAAATGAAGACAGAAATAAAGATGTTCTTCGAAACCAACGAGAATGAAGACACAACGTACCAGAATCTCTGGGACACATTTAAAGCAGTCTCTAGAGGAAAATATATAGCAATAAGTGCCCACAATGAGAAGCAAGGAGAGATCAAAAATTGACACCCTATTGTCAAAACTCAAAGAGCTAGAGGAGCAAGATCAAAAAAACTCAAAGTCTAGCAGAAGACAAGAAATAGCTAAGATCAGAGCAGAACTGAAGGAGAAAGAGACACAAAAAAACATTCAAAAAATCAATAAATCCAGGAGCTGGTTTTTTGAAAAGATCAACAAAATAGACAGCCCACTAGCCAGATTAATAAAAAAGAAAAGAGGGAATAACCAAATTGATGCAATAAAAAACGATAAAGGGGATATCACCACAGATTCCACAGAAATTCAAACCATCATTAGAGATTGTTACAAACAACTCTGTGCACACAAACTAATAAACCTGGAAGAAATGGATGAATTCCTGGACACTTGCCTCCTCCCAAGCCTAAACCAGGAAGAAGCTGAAACCCTGAACAGACCCATAACAAGGTCTCAAGTTGAGGCAGCAATTAAGAGCATACCACCCAAAAAAAGCCCAGGACCAGATGGATTCACAGCTGAATTCTACCAGACATACAAAGAGGAGCTGGTACCATTCCTTCTGAAACTATTCCAAACAATACAAAAAGAGGGAATTCTTCCCAAATCATTTTATGAGACCAACATCTCCTGATTCCAAAACCCGGCAGAGACTCAACAAGAAAAGAAAACTTCAGGCCAATATCCATGATGAACATAGATGCAAAAATCTCCAATAAAATACTGACAAGCTGATTGCAACAGCACATCAAAAAGCTTATCCACCATGATCAAGTAGGCTTCATCCCGGGGATTCAGGGCTGGTTCAACATACGCAAGTCTATAAATGTAATTCAACACATAAACAGAACCAAAGACAAAAACCACATGATTATCTCAATTGATGCAGAGAAGGCCTTTGACAAAATTCAACAGCCCTTTATGCTAAAAACCCTCAATAAGCTAGGCGTCGATGGAACATATCTCAAAATAATAAAAGCTATTTATGACAAACCAACAGCCAATATCATACTGAATGGGCAAAAACTGGAAGCATTCCCCTTGAAATGTGGCACCAGACAAGGATGCCCTCTCTCACCACTGCTATTCAATATAGCATTAGAAGTTCTAGCCAGAGCAATCAGGCAAGAAAAAGAAATAAAGGACATTCAAATAGGAAAGGAGGAAGTCAAATTGTCTCTATTTGCAGACGACATGATTGTATATCTAGAAGACCCCATCGTCTCAGCCCCAAATCTCCTGAAACTGATAAGCAAGTTCAGCAAAGTCTCAGGATACAAAATCAATGTGCAAAAATCACAAGCATTCCTATACACCAATAACAGACTTAAAGAGAGCCAAATCAAGAACAAACTTCCATTCACAATTGCCACAAAGAGAATAAAATACCTAGGAATACAACTAACAAGGAACGTAAATGACCTCTTCAAGGAGAACTACAAGCCACTGCTCAACGAGATAAGAGAGGACACAAACAGATGAAGAAACATTCCATGTTCATGGTTAGGAAGAATCAATATCGTGAAAATGGCCATACTGCCTAAAGTAATTTACAGGTTCAATGCTATCCCCATCAAGCTACCAATGACCTTCTTCGCAGAACTGCAATAAACCACCTTAAACTTCATATGGAACCAAAAGAGAGCCCGCATAGCCAAGTCAATTCTAAGCAAAAAGAACAAAGCAGGAGGCATCACACTACCAGACTTCAAACTATACTACAAGGCTACAGTAATCAAAACAGCATGGTACTGGTACCAAAATAGAGATACAGACCAATGGAACAGAACAGAGGTCTCGGACGCAAAACAACATATCTACAACCATCTCATCTTTGACAAACCAGACAAAAGCAAGCAATGGGGAAAGGATTCCCTGTTCAATAAATGGTGTTGGGAAAGCTGGCTAGCCATGTGCAGAAAGCGGAAACTGGACCCCTTCCTGACACCTTACACTAAAATTAACTCCAGATGGATTTAAGACTTAAACATAAGACCTAACACCATAAAAACCCTAGAAGAAAATCTAGGCAAAACCATTCAGGACATAGATGTAGGCAAGGACTTCATGACCAAAACACCAAAAGCATTGACAACAAAAGCCAAAATAGACAAATGGGACCTAATCAAACTCCACAGCTTCTGCACAGCGAAAGAAACAATCATTAGAGTGAATCGGCAACCAACAGATTGGGAAAAAATTTTTGCAGTTTACCCATCTGACAAAGGGCTGATATCCAGAATTTACAAAGAACTAAAACAGATTTACAAGAAAAAAACAAACAAGCCCATTCAAAAGTGGGCAAAGGATATGAACAGACACTTTAAAAAGAAGATATACATGAGGCCAACAAACATATGAAAAAATGCTCATCATCACTGGTCATCAGAGAAATGCAAATCAAAACAACATTGAGATACCATCTCACGCCAGTTAGAATGGCGATCATTAAAAAATCTGGAGACAACAGATGCTGGAGAGGATGTGGAGAAATAGGAACACTTTTACACTGTTGGTGGGAGTGTAAATTAGTTCAACCATTGTGGAAGACAGTGTGGCGATTCCTCAAGGACCTAGAAATAGAAATTCCATTTGACCCAGCAATCCCATTACTGGGTATACATCCAAAGGATTACAAATCGTTCTACTATAAGGACACATGCACACGAATGTTCATTGCAGCACAGTTTACAATAGCAAAGACCTGGAACCAACCCAAATGCCCATCGACGATAGACTGGATAGCGAAAATGTGGCACATATACACCATGGAATATTATGCAGCCATCAAAAACGATGAGTTTGGGTCCTTTGTAGGGACATGGGTGAACCTGGAAACCATCATTCTCAGCAAACTGACAGAAGAGCAGAAGATCAAACACCACATGTTCTCACTCATAGGCGGATGTTGAACAATGAGACCACATGGACACAGGGAGGGGAGCACTACACACTGGGGTCAGTTGGGGGGAAATAGGGGAGGGACGGTGAGGGGTGGGGAGTTGGGGAGAGATAGCAAGGTGAGAAATTCCAGGTGTAGGTGATGGGGAGGAAGGCAGCAAATCACACTGCCACGTGTGTACCTATGCAACAATTTTGCATGTTCTTCACATGTACCCCAAAACCTAAAATGCAATAAAATAAATAAATGGGAAAAAAAAACATAAGTACATAGAAAGAACCAAATTTAATGAATGGAAAAATATATACCAGATAAATGCTTCTGAAGGAATCTCAAAGTAGTTAGGTTAATCTCTCTGTGCCTAAGTATTCTCATGTTGGAAGTACACATAACAAAAAAATTTATCTTATAAGTTTATATTGGAAAGTTTCATTGAATTAATATATAAAAGCACTTACAGTATAGCCTGTAATATATTGAATGTTTGATCAAATTTAGATATCATTATTATTCTGTCACACACATTGAACACTTTCAAAATTAGTAATGTATCTTAACATATATCAAGTAATCCATATCATAAACCATCTTATTAACTACAATGCAATTTAAATACCACTGCTGAAACATTTCATATTTTGGGGACATTTAATTACAGTTACAATAACATATTTCTAACTAATCCATGAATAAGAGAAGAAATCATCATGAGAATTTTGAAAATGCACAAAACTCAAACATGAAAAATAATGAAAGATAAAACTCACTGAATGCAACAAAGATTATATTAACGGAAATGCACAACTTCAAATACTTTTACGAGGAAAAGAGAAAGGCTAAAACTAATTAACTAAACAATTAGAAGTTGGGACAAGAAAAGTAAATAAACCTAAAAGTATCACTAGAATATAATGAAGGTAAGAGCAGACATCAGAGAAATAGAAGACAAAAAGACAGAATTGAAAGAATTAACGCAACCAAAAAAATGTTCATGAAAAAACATAATGAAGTAGGTGAACCTACAACAAAATCAGTCTAGTGAAAAAGGGATCCGGCTACATTTAAGGTAGAGATTTAAAATATTAACATAATGCTATAGAAATATGTCAACGAATTTGAAAATTTAAATAAAATAAGCAAGTTTCCAAATAAATGCATGTTTTAAATATTAACATTTTAGTTAAATGACACACAATGTAAAAATAAAAAGCTAATATTTATTTAAATATAGTTTTTTTAAAAAAACATAACAGTAAGTGCAGAAACAACCAGTTCAGAGCTCAAAAGGCAGCTCAGAGGCATTATCAGAGATGCAGGACTGTATCCTTCCATTCTAACATCCTAGTATATGGCTACCGTCAGCTCATCATTGAAAATGGAGTTCTAGTCATCTGGTCTAGTTTCAGGCCAGCAGATGGAGAAAAAGCAGAAGAAGCCAAAGAAAGGCCTTCTCTCTCCTAAACTAGCTCTCTGAAAGAAGTTATCCTGAAAGTATCATGCTGCACTCTGATTTGCATTTCACTGGCCAAAATCTAGTCACTTGGCTACAAGGAAGAATGGAAAAATGTCCTTTGTTCAAGGTTGCATTGTGTTCATTTGTACATTGGAGTTCTTTTACTTAAGTGGAAGGAAAGTATGAATGATTATTAGAAACTATAACACTTAAAAAGGAAAAAATAGACTTAAAACAGGAAGTTTAACAGATCTAGCCAGGCGCACGCAGTGGCTCACACCTGTAATCCTAGCAGTTTGGGAGGCTGAGGCAGGCAGATCATTTGAGGTCAGGAGTTCCAGACCAGCCTGGCCAACATAGCGAAACCCTGTCTCTCCTAAAAATACAAAAATTAGCCGGGTATGGTGGTGCACTCCTGTAGTCCCAGCTATTCAGGAGGCTGAGGCAGAATTGTTTGAACCCAAAAGACAGTAGTGAGCTAAGATCGCACTACTGCACTCCAGCCTGGGTGACAGAGCAAGACTCCATCTCAAAAAAAAAAAAAAAAGTTTAACAGATATCCATTCCATTAAATAAGCTAAATCAGTAGTTTAAAATTATTTTCCTCAAAAATACACACACATGAAATACATACACTAGCTCTAGATAGCTTTACATAGAGTTCTACCGAACGCCTAAGATAAAAAATTAAAATTTATACCCATTATAACAGATAAAAGAAAAAGCAAACCTCCTTCTCAACTCATTTTACAAGATTAATGTAACTTCATACTGAAACCAAAATACAGGGACTGCATAGAAAGGGGAAATTACAGGTTAATCACACCAAATAAAGATATAACTATTCTAAATAAAATATTAATAAGCTGAATACAGCTTTATTTTTATACGTGTATATATATATTTATCTACACATTACATGTCAACTTAATTCTAGAAATAATAATAAATGGCATTAGACAATAATATACCACACGGCCACATTAAAGAAAAATATGTTCATGATTAGGAGAAAACTCATTTGATATAAATCATTTAACAGGAATTCGATAGATCTTGGCAAAGCAGAAATCAAAGGAAATGTGAAAGGTACACTACAAGCAAAAGATTTTAGGGGATGGGAAAAATGGGGAGATGTTAGTCAAATAAAACAAGATTTCAGTTATAAAATGAGTAAACTCTAAAAAGCTAATATACAGCATGATGACTATAGTTAATAATACTGTATTGTTTACTTGAAATTTACTAATAAGGCAGTTTTAGTGGCCCCACACACACACACACACACACATGATCAGTGATAATATTTGTGCTAATTTGACTATGATAATCAGAACACAATGTATACACATATAGATCATCACATTGTATACCTTGGATAGGTACATTTTTATTTGTTAGTTAAATATTTTTATTTTATTTCCAACTTTTAAGTTCAGTTGTACATGTGCAGGATGTGTGGGTTTGTTACATAGGTAAATGTGTGCCATGGTGGTTTGCTGCACAAGTCATCCCATTGCCTAGGTATTTAGTGCAGCATCTATTAGCTACGTTTCCTGATGCTCTCCCTCCTCACCCCACCCACCCTCCAACAAGCCGCATTGTGTGTTGTTCCCCCCCAACCACCCATGTATCCATGTGTTTTCATCATTCAGCTCCCATTTATGAGTGAGAATATGTGGTATTTGTTTTTTTCTACCTGTGTTAGTTTGCTGAGGATAATGGCTTCCAGTTCCATCCATGTCCCTGCAAAGGACATGATCTCATTCGTTTTTACGGCTGCATAGTATTCTATGGTGTATATGTACCACATTTCTGTATCCAGTCTTATTGTTGGGCATTTAAGGTGATTCCACGTCTTTGCTATTGCAAATAGTGTTGCAATAAACATACAGCTGCATGTATATTTATAATAGAATGATTTATATATTCCTTTGTGTCTATGCCCAGTAATGAAATTGCTGGTCAAATGGTATTTCTGCTTCTAGGTTTTTGAGGAATCGCCATACTGTCTTCCATAATGATCAAACTACTTTACACTCCCACTGACATTGTAATAGCATTCCTTTTTCTCCACAACCTTGCCAGGATCTGCAGTTTTTTGACTTTTTAATTATAGCCATTTTGATTTGTGTGAGAGAGTATCTCATTGTGGTTTTGATTTGCATTTCTCTAATAATCAGTGATGTTGAGCTTTTTTTCATGTTTTTTGGCTGCATGTATGTTTTTTTCTGAGAAGTGTCTGTTTATGTCATTTGCCCACTTTTTAGTGGGGTTGTTTTTTTCTTGTAAGTTTGTTTAAGTTCCTTATAAATATTGGATATTAATTAGACCTTTATCAGATGCATAGATTGCAAAAATTGTCTCCCTTTCTGTAGGTTGTCTGTTCACTCTGATGATAGTTTCTTTTGCTGTGCAGAAGCTCTTTAGTTTAATTAGATCCCATTTGTCAATTTTTGCTTTGTTGCAATTGTTTTTGATGTCTTATGAAATCTTTCCCATGCCTCTGTCCTGAATGGTATTGCCTAGATTTTCTTTTAGGGTTTTTATAGTTTTGGGTTTTACATTTAAGCCTTTAATCGATCTCGAGTTGATTTTTGTATAAGATGTAAGGAAGGGACCCAGATTCAATTTTCTGGATATGGCTTGCCAGTTCTCCCAGCACCATTTATTAAATAGGGAATCCTTTTCCCATTGCTTGTTTTTGTCAGGTTTGTGGAAGATCAGATAGTTGTAGGTATGTAATCTTATTTCTGTGTTGTATATTCTATTCTATTGGTCTGTGTGTCTGTTCTTGTACCAGTACCATGCTGTTTTGGTTACTGCAGCCTTGCAGTATACAATAGTTTGAAGTTCTTAATGTGAAGCCTCCAGCTTTGTTCTTTTTCCTTAGGATCGTCTTGGCTATTTGGGCTCTTTTTTGGTTCCATATAATCCTCAAAATAGTTTTTTCAGATTCTGTGAAGAATGTCAATGGTAGTTTAATGAGGCTAGCATTGAATCTATAAATTGCTTTGGACAGTTTGGCCATTTTTACAATATTGATTTTTTTTTAAAAAGAAAGAAAATTAGTTTATTATAAAGTTTTACAAAATAATAAAGATTTCAGAAGAACTGGCTCTCAAAAACAAACAGGTATTTTAAGAAATGCAAAATTATCACACAGTCAGGTTTTTCACGGTAGAGGGACAAGTTTTCTTGTATAATTATGAATGGACTTCACAATTCAGTATTGTCAATTTTGGAATAAAGACATGTGTCACAGTGTTCATAGCAAAATTGCTTTAAATTTTAAGAACTAAGAAAAAACACTTAAATGTCCATCAATAGGAGAAGAAATAAGTTATGATTGTATTCATGCAATGGACTATTATGCAGCAATATGAATATTACACAATTATACCTACAAATACAAAGGCCAAAAACAGAAAAAAGCAAATTGCATAACAACTCATAATAGATCCACTTAAATTAATTTTAAAAACATTTGGAGTAGCATTATTTGGAGACATATATAGGTAGTACAAGTATAAAAATAAATATTAAAAATAAATACAAAATTCAGGATTTTTTTTGAAGGACGGGGCAATTGAAGGGGATAAAGAGGAATGTGACTGGGGAGTAGAGAGTACACAAGTGTTTCAACAGTATTTGTACTGTATTATATATTTTTTAATTTTTTAATTTTTATGAGTTCATAGTAGGTATATATATTTATGGGGTACACGGGATGCTTTGATACAGCCATACAATCTATAATAATCACAACATGGACAATGGGGTATTCATCTGCTCAAGTGTTAATCCTTCGTGCTACAAACAATCCAATTATACTCTAATTTTAGTTATTTGAAAATATACAATTTGATTATTGACTATATCACCCTGTTGTGCTATCAAATACTAAGTCTTAATCATGCTATTTTTTTGTACCCATTAACCATCGCCACCTCTCCCTAACACCCCAACAACTACCCATCCCAGCCACTGGTAACCATCCTTCTTCTCTCTATGTACATGAGTTCAGCTGTTTTGATTTTTAGATGCAACGTGTAAGTGAAAACATGTGATGTCTGTCTTTCTGTGCCTGGCTTATTTCACTTAACATAATGATCTCCAGTTTCATCCATGCTGCTGCAAATGACTAGATCTCATTCATTTTTATAGTTCAATATTACTCCATTGTATATATGTACCACATTTTGTCTACTCATTCATCTGTTGATGGACACTTATGTTACTTCCAAATCTTGGCTATTGTGACCAGAGTGGCAACAAACCTGAAAGTGCACTGTATTATATTTTAAGCTGCTTAGTTGGAACTCAGATGCTCATTACATTATTCTTCATACCTTTTTGTATGTACAAAACATACATAATATATTCTTATTTGCAAAATGAAGTGTAAACTGTGAGATTTTGGTATAAGGGATAAGATTAAGAATAAGTTCTTGGATTTGGCCAGGTCATTGCTTATCTTTCAGAAAGTAATTTCCACAAAATTATAGTTAGAGGCCAGATTTTAGAGGCAGAAGAAATGTCTTCAAGGCAAGGAAGTAAAAGCATTGAGTGCATTTTAGTATTTCTAGAAGTTTCTTCCAAAAGTATCTATACAATTAGAGGGTAGGAAAGTCAAGGTATGGATTTTTAAAGCTAGAGATTGTAGATGTAAGCTGAGGAAAACAAACAAATATTTGAATAGGAAAAAGTTCAAATCCTTGGAGTGATATTTGATCGGCCCAGATAGTGGATCCATTCAGTACGGTGGAAGTTTCACCTTGAGAAAGAGTAGAGCTTCTACTCTGAATGTCTAACAGTAGAGACAAGAGAATAAAGATACAGACACAGATACCGCTTACAATTGTTGAGCATCACATATTTAAAAAATAAAAATAATAAAAAATAAAAAAATAAAAACTTCTGGGGATAAAGGGACCAATCTTTAAAGGAGTAAATTAATAACATTTATCAAACAGTCAAAATATGACTATTGTATACATGCAAATATAAACACACAGGCTATATTTATGGGTCTACTTGTTTCTTTTTTTTTTTTTTGAGGTGGAGTTTTGCTCCTGTTACCCAGGCTGGAGTGCAATGGCGCTATCTCGGCTCACCGCAACCTCCGCCTCCTGGGTTCAGGCAATTCTCCTGCCTCAGCCTCTTGAGTAGCTGGGATTACAGGCACGCGCCACCATGCCCAGCTAATGTTTTGTATTTTTAGTAGAGACGGGGTTTCACCATGTTGACCAGGATGGTCTCGATCTTTTGACCTCGTGATCCACCCACCTCGGCCTCCCAAAGTGCTGGGATTACAGGCGTGAGCCATCGCGCCCAGCAGGTCTACTTGTTTCTTAAAATGACAAAACTTCTCATATAGCACAATCTATAATGAGATTATAAATCCTTTATAATGAGAGTATAAGTCATTTTCCTTAATACAAGCATAAAATTATTTCTCTTAGTTAACTTTATTCAGACAAAAATATATGTTGGTATTCAAATAATGCCATAGTATTTGTGGTACTGTGCACACGTCCTATTACATGTAAGGTCCCTGGAAGACTGTGTTCATTTTGAGATTTTTGCCACTAGATGGTGATGCTGAGTAACAAGGACTTCAATAAGGTCTCTGATAACAAGCACTTTGCTTCAGGGAATTTTCATCAGATTATGTATGAACTGTTTATCCCTGTTACAATAAATACTGCTCTGACTTTACTATCCAGTTATTAATTAGCCAGTTCTATGAAGGGAATAATAATAAGCCACCCCAAAATATGTCACTTTGACATAAGGATTATTTTGAGCTGAAGGCAATTAAGAAGCAACAAACACAGAGCCCCTTGACCTCCCTCATCTGCCTAAAAGCAGAAGGTAAATTTCACTTTCTAAAGATGTTTTTCCTTCCTTCTCCAATGCAAGTAGAGGAACGACCTTTATCATGGGAGGTAGAAAGCCAGAACTGAGACGGATCCACATAAACAAACCTTATTGAAATAATTCTTATCTTCCATTAGTTCCCCCATATATTTACCTTCCCACAGTTTTCCAGCCCTATAAGCTTAAATCTCTTTTCCTTTATTTTGTCACTACTTCACAATTTATCATCCTTTGTTAAAATGATATATAAGCTCCTGGGTTCAGTCACTTCTTTGGGTTTCACTTCTTTTCCACAAAGGCCCCCATGCATGTAAAAATTAAAATGTCAACATTAAATAAAAGTTGTATGCCTTTTCTTCTGTCTTTTGTCAGTTTAATTTATAGGCCCTAGCAGAAGAGCATATTTCCTTTCCAAATGTATACGAACAGGAGAAAATATTTGTAAAAGTTCTTGGGCGTTGTGACTCTTCTGAATTTTATTTTGAGTACTCTTTGGTTATTGACCCATTCCCTCCCAGGGGTAGCCATAATTTTCCTTTGTCTATATATTTTGTGCCATTTGTCATAAGAAGAAGAATTATATGATGGAACACAGGCAGAGGCCCTATAAGCCTGCTGTTCAAACTGGTCTCATAAGACTTGTGAATTTGTGGTTCTTATTAGACCAGTGTCCATTTGGACACTGTGGGTCACCAATTAATAAATAAATGAGATTCTCCTTCTGTCTAGTTTTATGTCCTTAGAGTTAGACTTAGACCCAGTAAAATCAATCTCTCTCTCTTTTTTTCTGACTTTCTGCCTGCCAGGGTTATAGGCTGTCAGGCCTGCATGTACAGGAGGCCAGACATCAGGCTAGGGGCCCAAGACACATGCCTACTCATTGTGCCAGCTCTCAGGGGATTTTGTCTAAATAAAGAATATCAGTGCATAGGGGCCCTTGTAATCTCTCTCCTCATTGTCTTATTAGTGTTGAGAAAGTTCCATTTCAGTGTTGCCTGACCAGTATCAGAGATTAGTTGGTCCATGATTAGAGGCATCTGACTTTCATGGAAGACTGGAGATACACGTTTTCACAAACACCATTCTTACTGCCCATGGCAATGTGAATCTAGCTTTCTTTCTTTCTGGATTGACTTTGAGTCATGGGAGTACACCTTTTACACACTCTTTGAGGACTTATTTTGCATCCATGGTTAAGCCATAAAGGGCTTATTGGTTTTAAGTCATAAAAACCCTTTTTGGTTTTGGTTTTGAGTCACATTGAAATAGGTATATCTTTAAAAAAGAAAAAACTTGGGGGGTGGTTGTAGAAGGGTCAGAAGAGTGTCATGGTTGTCCTGAAAAACTGTCTTAACAAGCTAAGGAGGCAGAGATCAGACTTAGAACAAAAGTTAAGAATTACAAAAATCACCCTGGCTTACAGGACATACAAATTACTTATGTAAAGGCTGACAGGTAGAAAATAACTGGCCAGGCCAGGTGCAGTGGCTCATTCCTGTAATACCAGTACTTTGGGAGGCCAAGGCGGGTGGATCACCTGAGGTCAAGAGTTCAAGACCAGCCTGGCCAACATAATGAAACCCCGTCGCTACTAAAAATACAAAAAATAGCCAGCCATGGTGGCAGGTGTGTATAATTCCTGTTACTTGGGAGGCTGAGACAAGAGAATTGCTTGAACCCAGGAGGTGGAGGTTTCAGTGAGCCGAGATCACACCATTGCACTCCAGCCTGGGTGACAGAGCAAGACTCCATCTGAAAACAAACAAACAAATAAAAGAAAACAATAACAACAAAAAAAGAAAATAACTTTGGCCAAGGCAGTTAAATACTGGAAAAGATTGCTGAAAGAGGATGAAGGAGCCCTCACCATTAAAATATAATCTCAAAGAATAACTTTTCATATAAGGTATTGGCTATTGATGGATTATTTGGGATATTTAATATTTGGAATATTTCATACTCATATAAATATTCAATAGTAACAGACAGCAAGGAAAAACTAAATGACCTTTTAATTTCTTTTTCAGTACCATGATTAATACATCTACAAAGCTTTGTGCTCCTAAAAGCCCAGAATAGGCAAGTAGTCCATTAAAAGTTCCAGGAACATATTTTCAAAATTTAATGACTTGGGGGAAAATATTGAGCCTTTGAATTAAATCAAACTGTGGCTGCCTCTAAGACAAATATACTTTACTTTTTATTAATCTTGCAATTTATTTTCGTCCTCCACAACAATGTAGTCCAGCAACTTCTATTTCTTAGCTTAACTGGAGATGGCATTATATGTTACTCTGCATTGCTATAATGGAATACCTGAGATTGGGTAATTTATAAAGAAAAGAAATCTATTTGGCTCACCGTTCTACAGGCTGTACATGAAGCACAGTGCTGGCATCTGCTTCCAGTGAGGGCCTCAGGAAGCTTACAATCATGGTGAAAGGTGAAAGAGAGCCAGAATGTCACATGGTGAGATAGGGAGCAAGAGCGAGAAGGAGGTGGTGTCAGCCTCTTAAACAACTAGATGCTGTGTGAACTTACAGAGTGAGAACTCATTCATTATCACAAGGACAGCACCAAGCCATTTATGAAGTATCCACCCTCATGACTCAAACACCTCCCACTAGGTCCACCTCCAGCACTGGAGGTCACATTTCAACATGTGATTTGGAGGGGAGAAAATATCCAAACCAAATCAACATTACCTTTAAACGATTCCTATATAAATGCAACATAGAATTTGGAGTACTTGCTAAAATAATGTTGCAAAGTTCCAGACTACTGCTACTCCAAATCAAAAATGTACCTCTATGGTTTAAAATTTCTATTTAAAATTTCATAGTATTTCTCTTAAAGCTTTATCAAAACCTAGCTTTAAAAGAGAAAGCTTCATTGATGTTTGTTTCCAAGATTATGAACATAGTTTGTATATTTTCTAAAGAAATGTAAATATTCTCAGCCTTGAGCAAGTAGAGTGAGATTTCTCTTACTTAATTGGATTGAATTTTAAAGGTGGGACCATTAGAAATTACTAATTTTCCAGAATCACATGATCTATAATCATGGTAGCTGATACCAGATAATACAAGGACCAATAATACATTTCCAGTCAACTGAAGATAATATCAGGAGTTGAGATGAAGTCTGCATGTCGATATGTTTTTCTGTTACAAACTTTGTGATGACGATGATGTTGAAGACCATTATAATGATGATAATAAAAATAACTGCCATTCATTAAGCACATTATTCATGTATCAGGCACTGTGCAAGATGCTTTACATCTGCTTTTTCCCATATGTGGGTGCTCTCTCTCACATCACAACAGTACCCGTCAAGCATTTTGTCTGACTTTTAGCAGAAAGCTCATAACATATTTTTTGCCCACATTATTCACATCGGCATTATTGATATAAGGTGGGTCTATCACATTCTATGCAAATAAATTATCTCATAAGAATTAGCCTCAAATCAGCCTTTTAGCATCATCCAGAATTCATCTTTTAAAAAAATCCAGCTTTGTAATATAATTTTCGTAGGAAAAATTCATCTGTTTAAATTCACTAGTTTTTAGAGCTGTGCAACTGTACCATAATCGAATTTGGGAATGTTTTCATCACCCCAAAAAGAAACTCCATCTGTACCCATTAACTGTCCCTCTTCATTTTCTCCAACAATCCCCCATCCCTAGGTAACAATTAATTCACTGTATATACAGGTCGGCCTTTTCTGGACATTTCATATAAATTGAATCATACAATATGGAATCTCTTGTGACTGACTTCTTTCACTTAGCACAATATTTTCAATGTTCATGTGTGCTGGAGGATATATCAATGTCTCATTCTTTTTATTGCTGGAAAATATTCCATTGTATGGATAGGCCATATTTTGGTTGCATTTACATTAACATACTTTTTTTCCAACTTGGTCTGTGTGACTTTTCGAAATTCAAGTGAAAGATGGATGATTTCAAGACAATTAAATAGAAAGATGCAGGTCTAACTCAGGAATGATGATGTTAGTTAATAGTTATGGTACTTTTCAAGGTGTAACAAAGAATACAGTTGGAAGATTATGTGGGACTAAAATATTAACACTTTTAATTAACCTGATCATCTTCTAATTTCCTTTTCCTTTCTAGATAGCACTGGGATTGATATTACTAAATGTATATATACATACACACACACACACACATATAGTATTACATTGGTATTCTCAAATATCATATACATATACATATATTACTATGTATATATTTGGTAATACCAATCACATTACATATATACACACATGTAATTATTTTAAGAGAGAACTGTATAAATCGCCATTTAAATATGTAAATTCATTGGAATATTTTACATGAATATGACTCTTAGCTTGATACTTAAAATTAAGTTTTGATTTTTGAACTGCTGGTAAACTTGGTGTTAAAGGTTTTCCTGGGTGACAGTATCATGTAAAGCATCTTATAATCTTTATTGAGTGAATGACATTTTAATTTCAAATGAAATTACATATAAATGATATAAATATATAACAGGTGCAAAGCTTGCAGCGTAAATTGAAATGTAAGTGGTGTTATTTTCTGCTTAGACTGCAGCATCCTAAAAAGAGACAAGAAAACACAGAGGTAAGTTTAAAAAATGTTTTTTAAAGTTTGTGGCTTTTTTCAAAAATTGTTGTTGTAATCAACACCATGTTCTTTTTACCAAACTTCATATTAGACTGGAAAGTAATATACAGGTATGCCTTGAAGATATTGCATGTTTGGTTGCAGTTAACTACAAAAAGGTGAGTCACACAATTTTTTTGGTTTCTCAATGCATATAAAAGTTATGTTTACACTATACTCTAGTCTATTAAGTGTGTAGTAGCATTATGCCTAAAAATATGCATACCTTAATTTAAAAATACTTTATTGAAGACATACAAATGGCCAATAAGCCATATGTATGAAAAAATACTCAACATCACTAGTCATCAGAGAAATGCGAATTAAAAATACAATGACCTGTTATCCGATGCCAGTTAAAATGGCTTTTATCTGAAAGACAAGCAATAACTAATGCTGGCAAAGATGTGGAGAAAGAGGGACTCTTGTACACTGTTGGTGGGAATGTAAATTAGTATAACCACTATTGAGAACAGTTTGGAGGTTTCTCAAAAAATTAAAAATAGAGTTACCTTATCATCCAGTAATCCCACTGTTGGATGTATATCCAAAAGAAAAAATCAGTACATGGAAGAGGTAGCTGCACTCCCAGGGTTTTGTTTGTTTGTTCTGTTTTTGAGACAGGGTCTTACTCGCACCCAGGTTAGAGTGCAGTGGCCTGATCACAGCTCGCTGCAGCCTCAACTTCCTGGACACGGGTGATTCTGCTGCCTCAGCCTCTCAAGTAACTGGAACCACAGGTGCTCACCTCCATGTCTGGTTAAATTTTGTGTTTTTAGTAGATATGGGGTTTCACCATGTTGCCCAGGCTGGTCTCAAATTCCTGGGCTGAAGCCATCCACCTGCCTCAGGATCCCAAAGTGCTGGAACTACAAGTGTGAGCCACAGCACCCGGCCCTGCACTCCTATGTTTATTGCAGCATTATTCACATTAGAGAAGATATAGAATCAACCCAAGTTTCCATCAACGAATGAATGGCTTTAAAAAATGTGGTACATATACACAATGAAATATTATTCAGCCATAAAATAGAACGAAATCCTGTCATCTTGTTCTTAATGGCATCTAGAATAGTGTTTCTAGAAGACTTTCAATTTGCTTTGTCCAGGTTTATCAGAGAAATCACTATCTATTGCAGCAACAGCCTTACAAAAGTATTTCTTAAATAATAAGACTTAAAATTCAAAATGACTCCTTGATTTATGGGCTTCAGAATGAATGTTGCATTCACAAGCATGAAAATAACATTAATCTAGCACATTTCCATCACAGCTCTTTAGTGACCAGGTGCATTGTGAATGAGCAGTAATATTTTGAAAGGAATCGTTTTCTGAGCAGAAGGTCCCAACAGTGAGCTTAAATTATTCAGTAAACAATGTTGTGAACAGATAAGCTGTCTTTCAGACTTTCTCGTTCCATTTACAGAGCACAAGCAGAGTAGATTTAGCATACTTCTTCAGTACCCTAAGATTTTCAGAATGATAAACAAGCACTAGCTTCAATTTACAGTCACTAGCTGCATTAGCCCCTTACAGTGACTTACAGTCACTAGCTACATTAGCCCCTAAGGAGAGTCAGCCTGTCCTTTGAAGCTGATATTGAGCACTGACTTCTCCTCTATAGCTATGGAAATCCTAGATGGCATCTTCTTGCAATAAAAGGTTGTTTTGTCTACAGTAAAAATAGGTTGTTTAGTGTAGCCACTTTCATCAAGTATCATTGTTAAATCTTCTGTATAACTTGCTGCAGCTTCTACATCAGCACTTGCTGCTTCACCTTGGATTTTTACATTATGGAGATGGCTTGTTTTCTAAACCACATGGACCAACCTCTGCTAGCTTCAAAGGTTTCTTCTGCAGCTTCTTCACCTCTCTCAGCCTTCATAGAATTGAAGAGAGTTTGGGTCTTGCTCTGAATTAGGCTTTGGCTTAATGGAATATTGTGGCTGATTTGATTTTCTATCCAGACTGCTCACACTTTCTCCAGATTAGCAATAAGGCTGTTTCACTATCTCATCATTCATGTGTTCACTGGAATGACACTTTTAATTTACTTCAGGAACTTTTTGTTTGCATTTACAATTTAGGTAACTGGTGCAAGGGGCCTAGCTTTGGGCCTATCTCAGCTTTCAACATGCCTTCCTCACTAAGCTTAGTAGTTTCCAGCTTCTGATTTAAAGTGAAAGATAAGCACTCCTCCTTTCAGTTGAAAACTTAGAGGCTATTGTGGGGTTGTTAATTGACCTAAATTCAATATTGTTGTGTCACAGGAAATGAGGATGCCTGAGGACAGGGAGAGAAAGGGAATAGGCAGTCAATGGGGTGGTCAGAACACACACAACATTTAAGTCTATTGTCTTGTTTAGGCACGGTTTGTAGCACCCCGAAATAATTAGAATAGTAACGTCAAAGATCAGTGATCACAGATCACCATAACAGGTATAATCATCATGAAAAAATTTGAAATATTGTGGGAATTACCAAAATGTGACAGAGACATGAAAAGAGTACATACTGTTAGAAAAATAGGACGAATAGACTTGCTTGACAGAGTTGCTGAAAACCTTCAATTTTTAAAGACTCAGGATCTGCAAAGTACAATAAAGTGCAATAAACCTAGGTGTGCCTGTATTAGAAAAGTACATGCAAATATAAAGTAACAAAAGCAACATTAAATAAAATTATTTGAAATTATGTAAATTTCAAACCAAAAGTTACACACAAAGAAATATGTGGGCAAAGCATTGTGAAAAAAATAACTGTATAGATTAACAGTATAGTAGATACTTGGAGGAAACACAATGCATGAATAATCTGTTTGTTTTTCCTATGATGTTTATTTTCTTATGTATTGAAAAAAGTCTTGTTGAATTCAATTTAAGAACTTCTTTTTTGAGACAGAATTTTGCTCTTATTGCCCAGGCTGGAGTGCAATGGAGTGATCTCGGCTCACTGCAACCCCCGCCTCCTGGGTTCAAGCAGTTCTCCTGTCTCAGCCTCCTGAGTAGCTGGGATTACAGGTGCCCACCAACATGCCCTGCTAATTTTTATATTTTTAGTAGAAATGGCATTTCACCATGTTGGCCAGGCTCATCTGGAACTCCTGACCTCAGGCAATCCACCTGCCTCAGCCTCCCAAAGTGCTGGGATTACAGGCGTGAGCCACTCCACCCGGCCTCAATTTAAGAACTGCTACTATGTCCTTAGGAAAGTCATTCTTTCTATAAATGAGGTTCATTTCTCCCATTTGTATTAAATAGCTGACATAGTTCACATCCTTTTGGCTATATATTGGTTTTGGAGGCTGGGTGACTAATATTGTTTTAAAATATGATTATATCTAAACCACATAAAAGGTTTGGTTTTAACTTTGCTTTATATCTCAATACATCACCAAAGCATATAAGTCTTATTTTTCTTTGTTTCAATTCTCAAAATTATAACTAAATTAATTCCAATATCTTTCATATATTTAAAATTCTTCAAAGTACTTTATCACCACAGGTATGCATTTTTAGATTAAATAAACACAATCTTCCAGGACAGTGTTTTTCAAACTTAGCTGCACATTGTCAACATCTGGAAAGCCTTCAGAATTCAGATGTCTTAGTCACACCCCTAGAGGGTTTTATATAATTCATGTGAAGTGTAGTCTGTCATCAGGATTTTTCATAGTACCTCAGGTGTTCTATTGTACAATCAAAGCTCAGAACCACTGTTCAAAAATTTTACATTAAAAAGTCAAATTTCTGCAGCAACTTTATGACTAGCAAGATATGACATAACAATATTGTCCTATTAAGTCTTATATTTTGGAGACCCACCAAAAATAGGAATTGAAGTTGACAAAGTAAATCTTGTCTGCATGTAATCTAGTCGTTTTGCTAGAAGACCCAAAATTTCAATCTAACAATAGAAGTGAAAGTTGTTGTTGTTGTTTAATTAGCTATAATTAAAATGCTTTTAAAAGACAGAAAATTCTGCATCGTTATTCAACAATGTGAAGCTGTTTATTAGCACATTCTTGCTTTGGATTCACAGGACAAAATTTTAGAAGCTTATTACTTCCTCTGTACCATCTGGATAAGTGCCACCAGAAGGGATGTGGGTGGCAGTCATTATATGGCTTAAATAGAAAATTTCAAGTGGCAGGTAACTATATCAAAGAAATTATATCTTCCCAGAGTCTCATTTTTATTGAAATAGAGCTATATTAACTGAAGCCTAATAATAAACTCTAATAATTTTATGCTAGAGAATGGCATACGGTTTTAATAATTAATTGTATTTTTATTTTAAAAATATTTTCTCAAAGTACTTAATAAATTTGCTTACAAATAAAGGGCTTATAATAAAAAGTAACAGATTCTTGCTCACCGATGATAAGCACTTTAATTGTTCTTTTGTTGGTTGCTTACGTGTTTCTTAATTTGTTCAATTTGATGAGGATTCCATGTATTTTAAAAGAAAAGCAAACATATATGCAGAAGTTAGTTGCATTTCCAAAATACTTTAATTGCCAGCAATTACTGCTTAAATGTAACACTAACTCTATTTCTAAACTAGCGAAGATGACATCTTGATTTAACACTGACTTCTATGACAAAACTCTACTTCTGTATATCTTATTGCATCTTTTTGAATTATTGAAAGCATATATTTCTTCTGCTCTTGACAGAAGTCTTTTGTTTACCATAGGCTTTCTCTTCTGCTAACTGGTGCTTAACTCTTATCTTATAATTAAGTAACTATCCTCTAATGTACAGCACGATGACTACAGTTAAGAGTACTGTATAGTTTTCTTGAAATTTATTCAGTATAATCTTAAGTGTCCTAAACACACACTCTCTCTTTCTCTCTCTCTCTCACACACACACACACACACACACACACACAGTAACTGTGTGGTGATGAGTGTGTTAATGAATTCAGTGTAGTAATCATTACACAGTGTATGCATACATCAAATCATTATGTTGTACATTTTGAATATATACAGTTTTTATTTGTCAATAGTACTTCAGTAAAGACAGGGGAATAAAGTAACTATCATTTTTTTATTTACCTAATGTAAAAACTGTCTTTTGCTTCGTATAGCTTACCAAAATCCAGTGGTGAGATAACTGTGGTCCACTTTCCATATGATGATTATTGTTTTCTCTGATAAGAGATCATTTTCCCCACTCCGGAGGTTTGGTTCTTTCTCTTCTAATAAGAGATCACTACCAGGTTTGTACTACTTAATTATCTAATCCACATAGAAAAGTCATCTCTCCACAATTTTAGCAAGATTTACATTCTTTTCCACACTTTCCTTTAGCATACGGTCTAAAAAAGTTTTCAAATTATAAATGTTGATCAATTATGTGTTTCTGTGTCATGATCAGCATGATTTTTTTTTGTTTCACACACACATGCACACACATACCCAATATATGTATATGTGATATTCAGTAAAAGTCAAAACATTTTGAAACCCAATATTCCAGAACATAAACTTAAAAAAGCATGTAAACAAGAAATCCATTTTTCTAATGTTATAACCATTTCTTTGCAAGAGTCAATCAAGAAAAAAATCTGCAAGAGAAGAAGAAACAACGTAATCCAGTAGAGCTATAGCCAAGTAGAGGTAAAAGGATTAAACTTTAAGCCCTGGAAATATATGAAAATAGTGACGGTGACAAAGCAAATAGGATGAAAAATGTTAAAACCCATAAATACTCTCCACCACAAAACTAGGTTAAAAACTTTTCAGCAAATACCTAAAAATGACTTGTTAGACTACCAACAGCTTCAAGGCCCACATGGTATCACTGCAGAAAAATGTAAAGGCAAGCAAAAGAGCATATCACAGACTTGAAAGCAAGAGAAACCCCAATCACTATAGGTTCTCACTAGAAAGTATAATGGGAAAATTTGAAAACAGGCATTAAAATTGGGAGACATTTTTGTGCGCTCTTATTCACATACTTTATAAAGACAAAATGTCTTTCATAAGATCAGAAGGTTTTGTGACAGTTTAAACCTGAAAAACTATTAGAAAAAAAGAAAAAAAAAAACAACTGAATCTTTCCTGGGGGACAAAGCTTCACATAGAAGAAAACCCTTCCTGTAGTGATATGGGGATGTAGAATTATGCAGATTCTTTAGAAAATAATTTGACACTTCCTCAGTAAGTTAAACATGCAGTTCCACTCTGCTATAAACACAAATGAATTAAAAATGTGCCAAGTCAATTCTAAGCAAAAAGAACAAAGCAGGAGGCATCACACTACCGGACTTCAAACTATACTACAAGGCTACAGTAATCAAAACAGCATGACACTGGTACCAAAACAGAGCTATAGATCAATGGAACAGAACAGAGGTCTCAGAGGCAACACAACATATTTACAACCATCCGATCTTTGACAAACCTGACAAAAACAAGCAATGAGGAAAGGATTCCCTGTTTAATAAATGGTGTTGGGAAAGCTGGCTAGCCATGTGCAGAAAGCAGAAACTGGACCCCTTCCTGAACCTTACACTAAAATTAACTCCAGATGGATTAAAGACTGAAACATAAGACCTAACACAATAAAAACCCTAGAAGAAAATCTAGACAAAACCATTCAGGACATAGGTGTAGGCAAGGACTTCATGACCAAAACACCAAAAGCATTGACAATAAAAGCCAAAGTAGACAAATGGGACCTAATCAAACTTCAAAGCTTCTGCACAGCAAAAGAAACAAGTCATTAGAGTGAATCGGCAACCAAGAGAATGGGAAAAAATTTTTGCAGTCTACCCATCTGACAAAGGGCTGATATCCAGAATTTACAAAGAACAAAGACGGATTTACAAGAAAAAAACAAACAAGCCCATTCAAAAGTAGGCAAAGGATATGAACAGATACTTTACAAAGGAAGACATACATGAGGCCAACAAACATATGAAAAAATGCTCATCATCACTGGTCGTCAGAGAAATGCAAATCAAAACTACATTGACATACCATCTCACGCCATTTAGAATGGTGATCATTAAAAAACCTAGAGACAACAGATGCTGGAGAGGATGTGGAGAAATCGGAACACTTTTACACTGTTGGTGGGAGTGTAAATTAGTTCAACCATTGTGGAAGACAGTGTGGCGATTCCTCAAAAACCTAGAAATAGAGATTCCATTGGACCCAGCAATCCCATTACTGGGTATATATCCAAAAGATTATAAATCGTTCTACTATAAGGACACATGCACACGAATGTTCATTACAGCACTGTTTACAATAGCAAAGACCTGGAACCAACCCAAATGCCCATCGATGATACACTGGACAGGGAAAATGTGGCACATATACACCATGGAATATTATGCAACCATCAAAAACGATGAGTTCGTGTCCTTTGTAGGGACATGGATGAACCTGGAATGCATCATTCTCAGCAAACTGACAGAAGAACAGAAGATCAAACACCGCATGTTCTCACTCATAGGCGGGTGTTGAACAATGAGAACACATGGACACAGGGAGGGGAGAACTACACACTGGCGTCTGTTGGGGGGAAATAGGGAGGGTCAGCGGGGGGTGGGGAGTTGGGGCGAGATAGCATGGGGAGAAATGCCAGATATAGGTGATGGGGAGGAAGGCAGCAAATCACACTGTCACGTGTGTATCTATGCAACAATCTTGCATGTTCTTCACATGTACCCTAAAACCTAAAATGCAATAAAATAAATAAAAAAGGAATTAAAAATGTATGTCTATGCAAAAACTTGCACACAAATATTCATAGCAGCATTATTCATAATAGTCAATAAGTTAAAATAACTCAAATGTCCATCAACTGATGAAAGTATGAACAAAATGTATTATAGCCACACAACGGAATATTATTCCATCATAAAAAGGAATGAAGAAGCACTTATACTTAAACAATCTGGTTAAACCTTGAAAACATTATGCTAACTATAAGGAGTCAGACACAAAATGTCATACATTGTATGTACCCGTTAATATGAAATATCTAAAACAGGCAAATAAGTAGAGACTTGCAGAAGATTGGTTATTTCCAGAGGCTAGGAGGAAGAATGAATAGAAATGACTACTAAAAGGGACAGCGTGTTTTTTTGTGAAATGATGGAAATTTTCTGGAATTAATAGCGGTCATGGTAGAACATCTTTTTCAGTTTACTAAAAGCTACTGTATTGTTCACTTTAAAAGGGTGAATTTTATACTGTGTGAATTACATCTCAATAAATATACCAAGAAAGAAGACACTTCAATAAATATACCAAGATTTATTACACCTCAATAAATATACCAAGAAAGAAGACACTTCAATAAAATTATTTTAGAACATGAAATATTCAAAAAATAAATATACCTTAGACAAAAATAATAAAGCCATAATAAAGAGAAAAAATAATGTTAACTTTGGCCTGCCACTCACTCCTTAAACAAAAATCTACTCAAAATTGATCACAGATTAAAAGGTAAAGTAGAAAGCATAAAATTATATATATATGTGTGTGTGTGTGTGTGTGTGTGTGTATACACACACACACACACACACACACATATAAAATACTGAGGACTGAGGACCATGCATAAATATCTTAGACTTGACACCAAATGTATGATCCACAAAAGGGAAGCTTGATAAATTATACCTCATGAAGATTCAAAATGTTTTTTTTTAAAAAGATAGAAAGATGAAAATAAACTAAAAAATGAGGGAAAAAGCATTTTCAAATGACATAGCCAACAAAAGACTAGTATTTCAAAAATATAAAATGTCTCAAAATTCAATAGTTTAAAAAATATACAATAAGAAAAATAATAAAAGACATACATATGTTTTGCTGGAAAGTATATACAGATCCCACGTAAGCACATGAACATCAATATAGCCATTAGGAAAGTGCAAATCAAAACCACCATGAGATATCACTATATGGCTATCAGAATAGCTAAAATGAAAATAGTGAAAATACCAAATACTGGTGCGGATGTGAAGAAATTGGACCCATCTGCTAGTAGGAATACAAAATGGTACAGCTACTGTGGAAAATAGTTTGACAGTTTCTAAAAAACAAAACATACGACTACTATATGACCCAGAAAATGCACTCCTGGGCATTTATCCCAGAGAAATAAAAACTTATGTTCACACAGAAATCTGTATATAAATATTTATAGTAGTTTTAGTCACAATAGCCAAAAACTGGAAATAACCCAGATGTCCTTCAGTTGGTGAATGAATAAACAAACTCTTTTACATCCGTATTTTGGAATACATACTATAATATAATAGAAATGAATGAACTATTGATACAGTCAATATCTTGGATGAGTCTCCAAAAAATTTTACTTAGTAAACGAAAAAGCCAACCCCAAAATCTTACTCACTGTGTAATTCAATTTCTATAGCATGCATTCTTGAAATGACAAAACTATATAAATGTAGGACAGATTTATAGTTGTCAGGGTTAATTAGGAGTTGGAGGTGAGAGGGTAAATGGGTGTTGCTATGAAAAAGTACAACGAGAGGGATCCTGTGCTGATGGAAATGTTCTGGATCTTAATTGTATTAATGTCAATATTCTGGCTGTGATATTATACTATAGATTTGTAAGATATTACTAGCGGAAGAAACTGGATAAAGGATACACAAGATCTCTCTCAATTGTTTCTTAAAATTGTGTGTATCTACTAATCACCTCAAAATAAAGTATATAATTTTTTAAGTCTTAAAAGACATTTTTTCAATGGCATTGTGTGAGCTTTATTTGCACATGGATTCAAACAAACTCTAAAACAAAAATAAATTTATGTCAGTGGCATGTCAGAATTCAAACACTGATTAGACATTTTATTATATTAAGGGGTTATTTAAAATGTTTAGTTGTGATAATTGCCTTCTTTTTGGTGATTAAAAAAGTTTTTATCTTTAGGGATCCATACTGAAACGTTTATGGATATAAAGATATAATACCTATGATTTGCTTCAGAATAATATGAGATGGTAGGGAATAAATGAGAGACAAAACAAGCTTTACCATGAGCTAATGATTGCTCAATCAGCACAATGAGTACTTGAGGGATTAATAGAATATTCTACTTTTGTGTTTGTTGAAACTTTTCCACAATAAAAAGACACAGTTTTAATGAACTAAGCAAAACATTTCATTTCTAAAATCCAGAGGGTTTTAAAATTAATCATTTATTAGTCTTTATTGTACAGCCAATGAGTCTTGTGCAAAATCAAGAACATACACTAGACAAAAAAAAAAGAAATTTTATAAGAAAGTTGATTGTAAAGTGCAGTCTCCTCCCTGTGTCTTGTATGTATCATATCAGTTTCAACTCTGCATAACTTGTTTTCCCAACCTCTTATATTATCCTTCTTACCAAGTATCCAATTAGCAAAATTCTAGCCACCTTTCTGCATTCATCATAATAAATGATGATGTCTATTCATAAACTTCATAATTAGTTTAATATTAAATTCACAACAATAAGCTATATTGGAACTTTTTCCTTAAAGAGCACACTGGCTTGAAAGCAGTGTGCTTTATGTTCCTAAAGTTATGGAGGTACCCAGGTTTAAGCCACTCTGAATCACTCAGATCTTATTCTTTTTCACAGACTCAGGAAATCTGTCACCCTATCACACTGAGAAGGTTAGCTAAATTTGCTATTCTAAGGAGGTAAACCTACTAACGATATAGGGGGAATAAGGCAATGAAAGGTTACTCATAGTGAAAATGCCAATGTGACATTTTCATTACAGAGCCAAATTCAACTGAATCCTGTTTCAAATACTGAAGTAGAGAAATGCATAATTTTATCTTAATGAAGTTTGTACACTGGCTAAGAACATTTATCAAGATGTGAATCCTCTCTTTTTTGTTTTGTATTTTGTTTTGTTTGAGAAGGAGCCTCACTCTGTCACCCAGGCTGGAGTGCATTGGTGCAATCTTGGCTCACTGCAACCTTTGCCTCTTGGGACTAAAATAACCCTCCAACCTCAGCCTCCTGAGTAGCTAGGACCACAGGCGTGAGACACCACACCTGGCTAATTTTTTGTATTTTTGATAGAGACAGGATTTCACCATGTTGCCCAGGCTGATCTCAAACTCCTGAGCTCAAGTGTTCCACATGTCTCAGCCTCCCAAAGTGCTGGGATTACAGGTGTGAGCCACCACACTTGACTCAAATCCTCTATTGCTTTAACAAGATAACATATCTCTGCATTTGGGGTTAGTGATTCCTCCAGAATGGTTAAAACTTTTGAAAATTTTGAGATACTCTAGTCATATTTCCATAGATAAATATAATTTCTAGAAATTTTCTGCATTGTGGTACAATGATGAATGAAGTCTTCCAAATATTTTATATTCTAAAAAACATCAACCTTGTCAGACATTTAAGAATGAGTGCCAAAGAATGTTAAAAACCTGGACACAGGTTCTATTAAGAAAAACCCAATAAGAGTAAACACAGAATATAAAGGGTAAAAGGTCTTGGTGTTTCCCAAGTAAAAGGTGGACCCAGGAATAGTTAGTGACCTCTACTAGGGTAAAGAAATTTATATTATTAATGAAATCTGGAGAGAGTTAAAGAATCATTGCCAATTGAAGAAGTTAGCTGATTCCTTGTAGGAAAGAAAAGAAAGAAATACACTGAGTTTGTGAAATGAAATCACAAAAGATCAGTAAAGAAGATATAGAATAAAATATGTATATCTCTTTATCTCAAAAGATAATGTTGGCTTACACATATGTCACACTTTGAAGGCTCTCAAGAAGGCAGTCTTGATAGTTCACTTATTTCTAATCGTATTTTTTCAATGTGTTTTTCCATCTCTGTTCAATGTTCTCCTGCCATCCCCCAATTGTGTAATATAGTGTAAAAGATGTATTAAATTATAAAAATAAAAATTTGGAAGATATTTAGCAACAGTGTATTTTGGTTCTAAGCAGATGTACATCCATTTAATGAGTTTTCAGTACTTGGGCACGTTAGGCTATTCTGCAATGGATTTAGGTATCTGTGGGTTCTTGTAACCCAATTATTATAGTCAAAATTGCATAATTTGTTTAAAAGTCTTCCTCTGCATAGGGCAATAAATTTTATGGCATCCAATTCATCCCATGCAACATTATCAAAGCAAAAAAATATCTGATCAATCAATATATCAGTTTGTTGTACTTCAGATCCTGTGTAAACCCTTTTACTCTAGTGTGCAATAGTTTAAAAAAAGATTTCATAGACTTTAGACTTGTTTCAAATCATCTACATAAACATGACAAAAGTTAATACATGGATTAAGGTACAAATCTTTTTAGCACATCATCCATTCCCCTTTGATTAATTTCTTTAGTAATAGATATTTTAGTCTGTAGCTTTTATTTACAGTGAATATCAATATCTATGATTTTGCTCCTAAACCTTTTCTTGCATCAACTGTGACTCTGTCAAATAACTGAATAAAAATGAAAAAGATAAGTAATACATGAATATAATGGAACAGAATCTGTTGCAAGAGTCACCTGAGATCCATCTAGACTCCTGAGAGAGGCAGTGCAGGCTGATGTGAGAGCAGTGACTTCAGCGTCAACATCCCAGAGTTCTACCCTGGGGTTTTTTACCAACTAGTTTTGTGACCTTAAGCCAATGACCTTACCTTTCAAGACTCGAGGCTCTACATGTAGGAAATAAGAGACCTTGATCTCCAAACCCTAATATTCTATAAATATGAGAATATTATGTTTTCCAGTATGTGATCTGGTAATTCTAAGAATATATAACTTTAAATAATTATAAGGCACTATCATTGGTATCATCTTTATGCTTGAACATTCTAACCTGAAAATCCTTCTTAAAGGTCTACTGCATGATTGCATACATTATAGAGAAAAAAAAAAGAAGACCCTTCAGGGAAGATTAATTAGTGGAATATAGTAGAGGAATATATATGTATATACATATATAATACAGATATACATATGCATATATACATATATAAATGCATTTCTAGTACAGAACAAATGATAAATATCATGAGACAAGTAGAAATAAAATCTTTTGGAAATACAAGGAAGTTATTACTTTTGACTAGTAAGATGGATAAGAACTTCATGAAAAATGTATTTGAGTTGGATCTTGAAAGATTTTATATCTGGCAAAAAATGAAGAAGATAGAGGGAACTGGGAAAATGGAAGGTGAGTGGTGAGAAACTGAGGCCTATCCTCCAGGTGGAGTTCAGTGCACTGAAATTATTACAATGATAAGAAACTGGAGGCTTATGCTTTTTATAAAAAAATTAGTTATTTTTTATAAAAAGCATTAGGTTTTGTTCCGTAGATTTTAACTTAGCTTCCCTACAGAGCATACTCAATTATTCTTGGTACTCCCGTGTTAGTCTTTTCTTTATTTGTATATATTTCTCCACATTACTTAAATGAACTCTGCTTGAGATACATACATTCATTATTACATAAATAAACTTGATTTTTTTTCCATTTATTCTTTCAATAACAAAATGTCATGGGTAAAATGAGATAAATACATGAAGGCAATTTGAAAAGCAGAACTGCTTTATAGAAACAAAGTATAATGATCTATTTTCTATGATAAAAATTGTCTTTCTACATTGTCATGTGGAGTGTTACGTAGTCAAGTGTGTAGCTGAAAATGATTTCTGTTGTTCATATTTTTAAATTTGTTAGCCCTCTTAGTTTAATCAATATGTAGTGGCAGAGATTTTTTTAAAGCACTTTGCAACCTAGGAGTCCTGGTCCTTCTTCTTCCTAGCATAGAAAAAAGTCTTCTTCACCTGAAGTGAAGCAGGCCACCCAAAATATTGGAGGAAAGCAACCATTGACTGAAGTTCAAACAACATCGTACACACAAATAACTACAATTGGTCTTGGAGTCTGTCAGACCTAGATGTCAAGGAGATCTCATATCCCATTATTCCTATTCCCACAGTCCTTTTGGAGAAATAGCATTCTTTGCTATTTCTAACAAATTCACTAAGAATGAGCCTATCCTAAGGCATGTTCACTTTTACCCTACTCTTTTTTATTTAATTTTGTTATTGATTTACAATAATTGTATATATTTAAGAGTACATATGGTAGTTTTATCTTTTTCTGTTTTTTAAATGTAAATTTAAGGGGTACACATGCAGTTTTGTTGCATGGATATATTGCATAGTGGTGAAGCCTGGGTTTTTAGTGAAAACATCATTTGAATAGTGTACATTGTACCTATTTAGTAATTTCTCTTGCCCCACTTCCTCCCCACCCTCTCACCTTTCTGGGTTTCCAATGTCTATTATCCTACAGTCTAAAGCTGAACTAATATTGTTTTCTTTACTCTGGTTGTGAAGTCAAAGATTTTTGTAGGAGAATATGACAAATGTCATTTTCTCAAATGCCAACAATATTTGCTATAAGTGTATGTGTATAAATATGTGTAGATGAGGTAGATGGCCTTCTTGGATCACCTCTTTCCTGCTAATTAACTCTAAAACCTTACATCTGTTTTTCAAACAGCCCAACTTCAAAATTCTGAACAAGTTTATTTGGATGAAAAAAGCAGTACATTCAGCACAAAAGGAAACAAAATGATCTGGAGAAAGCGGTTATCTATACAGAATGGATATTAATTTCAGGACCCCAAAGCCATTTGATGCTACAGAGCACAGATATTGAAAGAGCAGAGTCTTCCAGAAGAAGCCAGTTGACTGGTTTTCATTTTTGACTTGTTTGAACACCCACACTTTCAAGAACAAATGCTCTAAACCCTTGAATGTTTCTAAGTGTTTGGAAATTCATAAGCTTACAGCCAGGATGGTCTGGGTCTGAATTTAGGTCAGGGCCTCTTTTTGAGAGACAGTACATCTTCCACATCTCCTTTGTGCTGTTTTGCCAGAACTTAGGACTGATAAAGTGCACAGAATTTTAAGCGACAAATATTACAGAGTTGTTTATGAGAAACTCAGATATCTTCTTTAAAATTGCTGGCTCCTCTAGCGTAGATGGTGTTCATTGTACTGAGATGAGCACTCACTGCTCTATGGATTTATTAGAAGAGCTCCAGAGTGCTACATTAGTTAGCACTTTAAAAATGATTTAATTACAATTGAGTATTCTTCTCGGGTACCTGTGGCATTTTTTAAATGTCTTAGCCACAGAACCAAGTACTCACTGAATGTCAGCTAAGTGAAAAGCATTGATCCAAACATTGAACTAGAATGATCCAAGATGAACTTGAGATGTGGTCTTTCCCCAGTAATTTACACTCTTGAGTGAGATGATGAGGCACAGATATCTGAGAGAATATCTGTAATTCCAGTAATACATGCTAAATATCTAGATGAATACTAACCATATGTTCTATTGGCACTCCAAGGAGATAAAAATAATACTCCATAAAGCTGAAGAAGGCTTCAAAGGGAAAGAAAAGTCTAAGATGAGCATTGCAGCATTTGTAAAGGCCACAGATAGAAAGGTGAGTGATCTTGGTGGACGGTAATTGTGACAAGCAGTCTCTAAAATGGCCCTCACTGATCCCCACCTTCTGGTACTCATACTTTCATGTTATTCCTTTCCCTTGAGTGTGGGAAGGACTTACTTGCTTGCTTCTATTTAATAGAATACGGCAGATATGATGGTATATCACTTCCAAGATTAGGCTGCAGTGTGGTTTCCACCCTGGAGATGTCCACTATTGCTTCTCTGTTTCTCTCTTTCAAAAACCTTGCTCTAGGAAAAGTTACCTTTTTATTGTGAGAAAGCCCAAGCAGCAAGAAACTTATACCTGCAAACAATAGCCAATGAGTCCCTAAAGCCTACCAACAGCTACAGAAGTGAACTTGAAGCAGATATGCTCTCAGTTGACCCATGAGATGACTGCAGCCTGGCCAACACCTGGATTACAGCCTTCCAAGGGACACTGAGCCAAAGGTGCCCAGCTAAGCTATGCTCAGATTCCTGGCCCACAGAAAATGAGCTAATAAACATTCATTGTTTTAAGTTTTAAGCTTCGGGATAATTTATTACACAGGAATAGATAAAAAATATATATATATATATAGTATTAGACTTGTAATAATTTAAAGCAAAGTTCAGAAGTTTAAGAAAAAATAAAATGAATCTCTATAACTAGGCTTGGCACAGTGAGAATATCAGTTTTTTGCTTTCTTTTGCTTTTTCTTATTTTTTTAAGTGGGTAAGTCCATGTAAGAGAATAATACAAAGCAGAGATAATTTTCTTTGTCCTAAGGACCAACATAAGAAAATAAATTGGCAACTTAAGCAGTTCAAAGGTTGCAAATTTGAATAAGTAAATACCAAATTTGTGAGCACCTAGAGAAATAATAAAATCAAGTTTGTTAGAAGTCACAGAAATGAAAAATAGAAAAAAGTTTTACTATTTTTAATGCAAATTTGTTTATTTGTGTTCATTAAAGAAAAACTTAGTTTTCTTCTCTTTATATGAAAAAATAGTAAACCATATTTTGTTTTATATTGATTATTTTTTGCTAGCACTCAAAGAACAGAAAAATGAAATGCTTGACATTTGCTTCTTCAACGATGCTGCTTAAAGAAATTAAACCACCAGGTGCAAGACAAGAATAAAATGAAAAAGAAGGCTTTTTTACTAAGCTGAGTTAACCTGTTGAATAAAATTTCTTAGGCAGTCAAGAATTCTCTAGTACCTGCCCAGCACCAGAGCCCAAGATGCAGATTATATCTGATTTATAAAACATAACTTCAGGAAAGGTGATTCCATTAAAATTCCTGGTATATTTGCCAAAGTTTGGACTCTGTGATTCCTGGGAGAAGTCCAGGGAAGGCAGGTATTTACTAAATCTTATTTTTGTATCTTACTACTTGCTGATGGTGCCACGTTTTCCTAACCAGTTACAGCACATTGATTTTTATGTTCTGAACTATCTAATCCTCACAGACAGAACAGCATGACAGAAATTCAATTACATTTCAGATTGATGCTATACTCTGGGCCAAAGAGTTAGAACCATGTCTTGGTTGCCTCAGAAGCAGCACATCACTAGGAATGTAGAAGAGCTAAGAAAGGGTCTTCCATGTTGAAAGAATATGCTCCACTAGTTTAGAGATACCTCGGCCAAATTTAAGACTGGAACAAGAGTGGTTTATGTCTTAGTTCATCCAGAACTGCTGTTGTAATTATTATTATTATTATTTATTTATTTATTTTTTTTGAGACGGAGTTTCGCTCTTGTTTTTTTTTTCCCATTTATTTATTTTATTGCATTTTAGGTTTGGGGGTACATGTGAAGAACATGCAAAATTGTTGCATAGGAACACACGTGGCAGTGTGATTTGCTGCCTTCCTCCCCATCACCTACACCTGGCATTTCTCCCCTTGCTATCTCTCCCCAGCTTCCCACCCCCCACCGTCCCTCCCCTAATTCCCCCCAACGAACCCCAGTGTGTAGTGCTGCCCTCCCTGTGTCCATGTTTTCTCATTGTTCAACACCCGCCTATGAGTAAGAACATGCGATGCTTGATCTTCTGCTCTTCTGTCAGTTTGCTGAGAATGATGGTTTCCAGGTTCATCCATGTCCCTACAAAGGACCCAAACTAATCGTTTTTGATGGCTGCATAATATTCCATGGTGTATATGTGCCACATTTACCCAGGCTGGAGTGCAATGGCGCGATCTCGGCTCACCGCAACCTCCGCCTCCTGGGTTCAGGCAATTCTCCTGCCCCAGCCTCCTGAGTAGCTGGGATTACAGGCACGTGCCACCATGCCCAGCTAATTTTTTGTAGTTTTAGTAGAGACGGGGTTTCACCATGTTGACCAGGATGGTCTCGATCTCTTGACCTCGTGATCCACCCGCCTCGGCCTCCCACAGTGCTGGGATTACAGGCTTGAGCCACCGCGCCCGGCCCTGCTGTTGTAATTATTAAGGAAAAATAAAACTTTAGCTCATTCATCACCAAATACATGTTCCACTAATGGACCCACTTATTGCTAAAACTTAGAAACTAGGAAAGCATAACTTTTACTCTTCCTCCCTACCAGTGTTAAATATCATTGCCACCTGGTGCCCTGGCATGTGTTATCCTCAGTTCTACCTCCAACTCTAGGTATTTATCTTTCTTTCAGTCCCCAGGTAAAGCAAACAGCCCAAAGATAAATAAAATACTGTTAAAAGGCAATATTTCCTTTTTCTTTATTTTTTTCCTTAAAGCTGAGTTCTGCAATCCTTACCCATAAATACTATGTATTTCCTGCAAACTAGAACATGCTGTGGATATTCAGAATAGTTATATGCAATTTTAACCCAATAACTAAGGCATACCTGTCTATCTCTATATGACAGGTATGCCTTATATCACTACCCACTTCATCCAATATCATCCTTGAGAATGAACAAAAAGAATAAAAAGTCCCTATCCTTGTATTTATATACCTATTGTCACCATGGCATTTCAGTAATGTTAATTCCCTTCTTATTACTGGTATGAAACCCATAATCTAATAGAAAGTTAGAGTTTTGAGGTTTTGCTATCTAATACCTTCCTTCAAAAAAGGTCAAGTAACCTTTCTAAGGTTACAGAGAAAAAGTCTGAGTTATCTGGCTCCCCATCTAGGGCTCATTTAATTACATCATTTTCCATCACAAAATATTTAGCAGTTAACTAATTTAGAATTCATGAAAATTTCAGATTACATATTATTCCATTAACAACGCTCAGCCTGACTTCCCTCAGGCTACTTAGTAAATGAAAATACTTGCTGGTTTTCTCATTTATTCATGCACTGATGCCACAAATATTCATTAATCCACAATCTATGAGACAAAAATTGTTTGTGATACAGAATGAGTAAAGCATATTCCGCTATCCTATGTATCTTTCCTGATAAATAAAATGGTTGCTTCATTTAATTTTTTGCCACCAGCTTTTAAAGCTACTCTAATAAGAGGAAGCCAAACACCTAAACATAAGACCTTTAGAAGTTCGCAGAATATTATTTTTCTTAATCCACTTTAAATGGCTTCCTCTTGATAGAGGAGCTAATGTCAGACTAACCGAGGCACTATGAGGGAGGCAGAAAAATATAAACAGCTATGTGTAGGCCTCAGAGAGACATAAAAAGCTAAAACTTGAGGGATAACATTCTAGAGAGAAGAAAAGCACATTAAGGTGATCTGTGCATTCTTAATAAATGTTTCCCCTCAGACATTTTCCAGTTAACTGTGTGGTATATACGGAGGCTTAACAAGATGCTAGATTATGTGTCATTATCACTGATATTTGAGATTGTTTCAATAGTGTCAAGTAAGAAGATAAAGGGTAAGGACTGAAAAAAAATCAATAAAAGCTGAGAACCTCTCAAATTTAACAAAAGACATAAACATAGATTTCAAAACCTAAGTGAATCTCCAAAAAGGCTACTGTATGCTTCCACCCCTGGCTCCCATAGCTGCACATGAATGCTCATTTTTAGTTTAACCCTGGAGGTGCCCATACACAGGCAAACAACCTAAGCCCGGTCACCAGCCCAGATGGCTTCTGTAATGGTGTACATGCAAGCTGACAGACCCCAATGTCATATTTGCACCCATAGTCAGGCCCAACCCTTGCCTTTGACCTCAGTCTTCACCACCATGCAGGAGCCTGTAGCTGGCCTCTGCTGCCATGGATGTGCCTACAGATGACTTCTGGAGTGAAGCATGTACACTCAACTGACTCTGGCCTCCACTATAACTGGACCAGACCCCTATCACTAGACAAAGAAATACAGCTGATAATCCCCCTAACAACCTTCCCAAACTCTGAAGCCCCCCACAGCTCTTACAACCAAGGTCCACGCAGGTATCAACATCAGAGACCCCAGTTGCTTAAGCAGACAAAACCCAGTGCCCCACCCCTAGAACTGGAGCCACTGTGCATACCCATACTTGGTGCCTCACACAAGTAGAAACACTACCGCAGCATTCCCCAGTATGTCTCTTCTCCACTACTTCTCAGGTGAAGGTTTTTCTTAATCAGAGTCAGTTCATAAAGTCTGGAAGAAGCAACTGCTTCTTCATATTCATAGACACTTGCATAAAAATACAAGGATCACAAAGAATCAGAAAAACATGACACCACCAAAATCACAATAAACTTTTAGTAACTGATTCTAAAGAATTGGGAATACGCAAATTTCCTGACAAAGAATTCAAAATAATTGTTCTAAAGAAGCTTAGAAAATTATAAGACAATACAAATTTTAAAAGTAATGTAGGCAGAAAAACAATGCAAGAAAAAAATAAGAAGCTAAACAGATATTGAAAAAATTACAAAATAAAAATTTTGAGGCTGAAGAATGCAATGACTGAACTTAAAAAAAATGCAACAGCAAGCTTCAATAGGAGACTAGATCAAGTAGAAAAATAATTAGTGAACTTGAAGACAGATCATTTGAAATCATTCAGTGAAGAAAAAAATAAAAAATAATAAAGTCTATGAGATCTATGGAATAACATAAAGAGAGCCAATTTTCACATATTAGGAATTATAGAAGCAGAAGATAAAAAGAAAAGAACAGAAAATTTATTTAAAGAAACAACAGTTAAAAACTTATTAAATCTAAGAAAAGATACCTTAAGGTACACAAAGCTTGGAGGTCTCCAATCAAATTCAACACAAAGAAGAGTTTACCAATACAAATTATTATCAAATTAACAAATATCAAAGACAAATAATTCAAAGGAGGAAGAGAAAAGAAGCATATTAAATACAAGAGAGACTCAATATGGCTATCAGCAGGTTTCTCAGCAGAAATCTGGCAGACCAGGAGAGCTTGGGATGATTTATTCAAAGTACTGAAAGAAAAAGAAAAAAAACAGACAACCAAGTGTACTTTACCCAGAAAAGCTGCCATTCAAAAGTAAATGTGGAATAAAGACTTTCCAAGACAAACAAAAGCTGAGGGAGTTCATCACCACTAGATCTGTCTTAGAGGAAATACTAAAGGTAGTTTTTTATGCTGAAAGAAAATGATGCTAACTAGTAACATAAAAGTATAAGAATCATTGCAAAAGTAAGCACATAGTAAAACTTAAAATATTACAGAACTATAATTATGTTCTATCAATCTAGTGTAGAGATGAAAAGATAAATCTATTAAAAGCAACTATAACTACAATAATGTATTAAGGAATACACTTTATATAGTGACTTAAAGTGTGGCATCAAAACAAAATGGTGAAAGGGGAGTAACAATGTGGGTTTTATGCAATCAAATTTAAGTTGTTATAAGCTTAAAATAGCCTACTTTGAGAAAAAAAAAACATGTTTTATGTAAGTTTTACGGTAATCACAAAGCAAGAACCTATTGTAGACACACAAAAGATAGAAAGAAAGGAATAAAAATACACTACTACAGAAAATTGTAAAACCACAAAAAAAAAGATAGCAAGAGAGGAAGAGAGAAACAGAGAATCTATAAAATAGCCAGAAAAGAATTAAATGCCAGAAGTAAGTCCTTACTTATCAATAATTATCTTGAATGTAAATGGATTATATTCTTCACTCAAAAGACATGAAGTAGCTGAACAGATTTTAAAAAACCAACGCCCAACTTTATACTGCCTATGAGGGACTCATTTTATCTTTAATGACACATACATACTAAACATGAAGGGGAAGAAAAAGGTGTTCCATACAAATAGAAACCTAAAGAGAGAAGAGGAAGCTATGCTTATATCAGACAAAATAGACTTTAAGGCAAAAAATGTTAAAAGAGACAAAGAAAGTAATTACATAATAATAAAGAGATCAATTCATCAAGGGAATGTAACAATTGTAAATCTATATGCACCCAATATCAGAGCCTCTAAATATATAACGCAAATAATGAGAGATCTAAAGGGATATATAGGCACAGAAAGACAAATAGTGCATAATCTCACTCAGATGTAAAATATAAAAAAGTTATTCTGACAGAAGTAGAGATTATAATGGTGGTTACCAGAGGCTGCAGTAGTTACAGGTAAGTGGGGTTTGGGGAGATATCGATCAAAGGATACATAATTACAGTTATATAGGAAGAATAAGTACAAGAGCTCTATTATACAGCATGATGACTATAGTGAATGACAATATATTGTATTCTTAATGCAAAAAGAATAAGTGTTAAGTGTTCCTGACATGAAAATATAACTGTGTAAGGTAATGCATTTGTTAGTTAGCTAGATTTAACCATTCCACAATGTATATGTACTTTAAAACATTATATTTTCCATGATGAATATTTTAAAAAATAGTGAAAAAATACACAATGGTAAAAAAGCATATTCTCTTAGATGATATTGGGAAAACTGGATTTCCACATATAGAGAATAAAATTGGATCCTTATCTCAGAATATATACAAATATCAACTTAAAATGTATTGAAGAATTAACTTCTTCCTAGTTCAGTCTTGGAAGGGTGTATGTGTCCAGGAATTTATCCATTTCTTCTAGATTTTCCAGTTTATTTGCATAGAGGTGTTTGTATTATTCTCTGATGGTTGTTTGTATTTCTGTGGAGTCAGTGGTGGTATCCTCCTTAACATTTCTGATTGTGTTTATTTGGATTTTCTCTCTTTTCTTTTTTGTTAGTCTCACTAGTAGTCTATTTTATTGATTAAAAAAAACAGCTTCTAGATTCATTGATTTTTTTGAAGGGTTTTCGTGTCTCTATCTCCTTCAGTTCCTCTCTGAGCTTAGTTATTTCTTGTCTTCTGGAGCTCTGGAATTTGTTTGCTCTTGGTTCTCTAGTTCTTTTTGTTGTGATATTAGGGTGTTGATTTGAGCTATTTCTAGGTTTTGGGTGTGGACATTTAGTGCTATAAATTTCCTTCTTAATACTGCTTTAGCTGCATCCCAGAGATTCTGGTATTTTGTTTCTCTGTTCTCATTGGTTTCAAAGAACTTCCTGATACATACCTTAATTTCATTATTTACCCAGGAATCATTCAGGAGCAGATTGTTCAATTTCCATGTAGTTGTGTGGTTTAGAGGGGAATTCTTAATCTTGAGCTCTAATTTGATTGCACTGTGATCTGAGAGACTGTTATGATTTCAGTTCTTTTGCATTTGCTAAGGAGTGTTTTACTTCCAACATCACTGATCATTAGAGAAATGCAAATCAAAACGAAAATGAGATACCATTTGATGCCAGTCAGAATGGCAATTATTAAAAAGTCAAGAAACAACAGATGCTAGCAAGGTTGCAGATAAATAGGAACACTTTTACACTGTTGGTGGGAAGTTAAATTAGTTCAACCATTGTGGAAGACAGTGTGGCAATTCCTCAAAGATTTAGAACCAGTAATACCATTTGACCCAGCAATCCCACTACTAGCTATATACCCAAAGGAATATAAATCATTCTATTATAAAGATACATGAACATATATGTTCATTGCAGCACCATTCACAATAGCAAAAACATGGAATCAACCCAAATGCCTATCAATGATAGACTAGATAAAGAAAATGTGGTACATAGACACCATGGAATACTATGCAGCCATAAAAAAGAATGAGATCATGTCCTTTGCAGGGACATAAATGAAGCTGGAAGCCACTATCCTCAGCAAACTAACACAGGAACAGAAAATCAAAGACCCCTTGTTCTCGTAAGTGGGAGCTGAACAATGAGAACACATGGACACAGGGAGGGGAACAATACTTACTGGGGCCTGTTGGGGGAGGGTGGAGGAAGGGGAGCATTAGGGAAAAGAGCTAATGCATGTTGGGCTTAATACCTAGGCGATGGGTTGTTAGGTGCAGCAAGTCACCATGGTATACATTTACCTATGTAACAAAACTTCACAGCCTGCACATGTAGCCCAGAACAAAAAAAGGAAAAAAAAGAATTAAATATAAGACCTGAAACTGTAAAACTCATAGAAGAAAACATAAGGGATGGCGAACCACAGTAAAATCATGAACTAACTCATGCCTGTAATCTCAACAATTTGAAAAGCTGAGGTGGGCAGGTGGCTTGGGCCCAGGAGTTTGAGACTAGCCTGGGCAACAGGCGAAATCCTGCCTTAGTAAAAAAAATATATTAAAAAAATTAGCTGAACATGGTAGTGCATGCCTGTAGTCCCAACTACTTGGAAGGTTGAGGTGGGAGGATCACCTGAGTCTGGGGAGGCCTAGGCTGTACTGAGCTGTGATCGTGCCACTCCACTTCAGTCTGGGAGACAGAGTGAGACTCTGTCTCAAAAATATAAATAACAAATAAATAAGAAAACATAGAGAAAAAGTTTCACAGCATTGGTCTTGGCAATGATTTCTTGGCTATGACCCCAGAATCACAAACAACAAAAGCAAAAATAGATAAGTTGGGACTACATCAAACTAAAAAGCTTCTTGATAGTCAAGGGTATAATTAAAAGACTGAAAAGGCAACCTATGAAATGGAAAAAAAAATTTGCAAACCGTGTATCTAGTAAACAGTTAATATCCAAATTATATAAGGAACTCCTTCAAATTAATAGCAATTAAACAGCCTGATTTAAAAATGAACAAAGGATTTTAATAGACATTTCTCCAAAGAAGACATATATAATGGACAATAGTTATATAAAAGGATGCTCAACATCATTTATCATCAGAGATATGCAAATAAAAACCATAATGACGTATAACCTTGCACTTGTTAGGATAACCATTATCAAAACAACAGAAAATAACAAGTGTTAGAGAAAATTGAAACCCTAGTGATGAGAGTGTAAAATTGTGCAGCTGCTATGGCAAACAGCATAAAATAAAAATAAAACTACTGTATGCTCCAGTGATTGCACTTTTGCATATAGATCCAAAAGAATTGAAATTAGTATCTTGAAGAAACATTTGCACTCTCATGTTCATTGTAGTGATACTTAGAATAGCTAAGATATGGAAACAACCTATATGTTCGTCAATGAATGTATAAAGCCAATGTGGGCAGGGTGCAGTGGCTCATGCCTGTAATCCCAACACTTTGAGAGGCTGAAACCGGTGGATCACCTGAGTTGGGAGTTCAAGGCCAGCCTGACTGACATGGAGAAACCCCATCTCAACTAAAAATACAAAATTAGCCAGGCATGGTGGCGCATGCCTGTAATCCCAGCTACTCAGGAGGCTGAGGCAGGAGAATTGCCTGAACCCAGAAGGCGGAGGTTGCGGTGAGTTGAGAATGTGCCATTGCACTCCAGCCTGGGCAACAAGAGTGAAACTCCAACTCAAAAAAAAAAAAAAAGTGGCATATACATACAATGAAATATTATTCAGTCTGTAAAAAGAAGAAAATTCTGATACATCATGCTGCAACATAGATGGACCTTGAAGACAGCATCATACAAGAAATAAGCTGGTCACAGAAGGACAAATACCACATGATTCCACTTTTATGAGGCATCTAATTTAGTCAAACTCATAGAACCAGAAAAATAAACATAAAACAACCAAAACAGAAAGTAGAATGGCCTGTCAGAGGCTAGGGAGAGGGAGAAATGGAAAGTTGCTGTTTAATGGTATAGTTTTAGTCATGGAAAACAAAAAGATTTAGTGGTCTGCTGTACAATATTGAGCTCATAGTTAACAATACTGTACTGTAGACTTAAACATTTATAGAGGGTAGAACTCATGCTGTGTGTGGTTTATTTTTTTTTTTAACCACAATAGAAAAAAAATGTCACTTATTAAACCATCCTAAGGCCTATAGAACTATTGCCAAAATTTTTTATTGAACACCTACAGTATATTAAAACCCATCAAAGAGATTTGCAGAGTTTTTCTACTTAATTTTAAGAGTGTTTGAATATCTCTCAGTTGGTTTTAAATTATTTTTTTAATTTAAAAAAAATTGTAATGCTAAACTGTGATAAAAGTAATCATTTTTTCTAACCTAGCATATTTTAGAGTATAATTCACCCGTCAATCTGAATTTATGCCTTCAAGATTTTAGTAGATAATCTGCAAAAACATCTTGTTATTGCCACATGTGAAAGAGGATTATTACTTCCTAAGAGATGCTTAAAACATTTTTGGCTCCACTAAGTGGAATTTATATCTTTGGAATCTCCATTGCTCTTAATTGAAAACTCCAGTTTATTAGAATGGTTTTAAATGCTAAATCCCAAACATGGTTAACCCTGGTAAATTCATTTACTGAGAATATAAGATTAAAGAATTTTCTCCCTCTTTTCTACTTATATCTCAATTTATTTGGTTTTGGCTGCAACGGTTTAAAATAATAGGCATTTCATTGACTTTGCTGTTAATTTATTCCAATCTCTAAAATCCTTAATTCTGACATTATATCACATTGTCCTATTCCATTGGAAATGGGTTTTTGGAAATGCTCTAAACAAGATGAGCCTGTATCAAAGAAGTAAGTAAAAAAAATTAGAGTTGAGTATTGATTGAGATAACTGCTTCATGTCCATTAGGAATAATTCACCTTTGGAAGATTCTCTGAATTTCTGGATTTGTATCTCTTACAGAGCTAAATACATTTCTTATCCTTGAATGGATTATAATACTAACTCATATACAAGGTTAAAATGTTTTGTGACTATTTTAGTCAGATTCCAATGAGGAACGTTAAAGTACAGAAAGAGATTAGACAAAAGAAAGAAAAGAAACAAGATTAGATCACAAGACAATTCTACACCCAACCAATGAATATGCAAGTAGATGTTGACTTTTTAGTTTATGTATATTTTATATCTAACCTATCTAACCTGATCTAATTGTGCTTAACATAGTATAATAAGATATAATTGTCCCTATAGCAAGACCTTTGAAATCGTAATTATTCCCAAATGCTAGTGTATGAACTAATATTTTGTCGTTCCATGATGAAGTTTTAAAAAAGTTAACATGCAGGATTTGTTACTGGTAACAGTCTGAGTTAGACAATTGGGGAAGCTGAAGCCCACTGACATCGATTTATGTGCCCAAAGTACGTAGCCACCAATTTATGTGCCCAGAGTGTGTAGCCAACAAGTTAAGTCTGTTGATTCCTAGATTCCTACAGATTTTTGATACTTGCATTGCTGTCAAAAAGTTACAAATATAGTCCATTTGCTTGAGTAATTGTTATTAATGATAGTATATTGCTTGGCAATGGAAGAATAATGGAAAACTATTTTCCAAAAGTATAATTACTTCTTTCAAAAAGATGCATATGTCACTTGCTACAAAAACTTAAGGCATATTGATTGAATTGTATAAGGTTGAAGCATGATTAATCAGGAAGCATTAAAAATTAATCTATAGAAATTAGTCGGGGGGGGGGAGTTTGTACAAACCCAATATGCTTCATTTTGTCTCTGCTTTGAACATTTTTGCAGATTGAATTGTGATTTTATGTTGATTAATTGGCAAACCACAAATTCTTCCTATAGGCAAGGTCGTATTCCGCCCATGCTGATTTTTGAAATGCTAACAGGTCAGTCCTACATTTCATTTTGGGTAACAGAAGGCTAAGAAAGTCAATTAACAGTACCACTCACAGGAAAAGCAGGCAGCAAGGTTGACCAGCTGTGAGAGGGCCAAAATTATTCAAATGGAATGCATTTAACAGCATTTTTGACTAAGAAAGAAAAAGGTAATCCCAATTTTTTAAATAATTATATGAATTGGAAGGGAGCACTACCATGCCCTGCTAGGCAAATAGTACAGAGAATTCAATATTCCCAGGTGTTGTCAATTGCAGCCTTTTAAAATTGGGCATTATTTTTGTTCTATTGATAATAACAGCCTATGACTAGCAGTTGACCTTGAGTACGCTTTCCCCTGGACCTTCTTACTGGGAGGGCATATGTTCCCATAAACACCCGTGTTATGCATAGTGTTGATAGTGATTTCACTGATAGAACACTGTAATTGTAGAAGGAAGAAAGCCTAATGGATACATACATGTGACTGCTGTAGGGACCAGAAGTTCTCAGAAGAGTCTTAGTGTAGCTGAATAGATACAATCTTGCAATTGGAAATGTCAGTTGGATAATGGTAGACCTGATCATTCATTTCTAGTAAACCAGAATTCAATATCAAAGAGAGATTTCCTGTAAAACAGTGCTTTGAAATCAGATTGTTGATTTTAGGAACTTATTACCATGGCATTTACCTAACTCTTTCACTTAAGAAGCTAGTTAAAATAGCATAAAATATAGTGGATCCCACAATTAGATTGATTTTGACATAACCATGTCCAAGATTTTGTGGTAGCAGAACAAATTCTGTGTCTATTAATTTCTAGCCTGGCACAAAATAAAAACATATGCTACAAACAAAATTAATTTAAAGGAGAAAAACTTGCTTGCATGTATTGTGTGATCTAAAGCACACTTTGTAGAAAATTAAATTTGAGCTACCTGTGACCTCATTTTGAAATATGCAGAAGAAAACAGTGTCATGAATATTGCCAAAATAATCATTTATTATTTTTAAGCAGTTACTTATTTTCATTGGAAGGATACTTTTAAAGGATTTTTTGTTTGTTTGTTTGTTTTTATTTATTTATTTATTTTTTTTGAGACGGAGTTTCGCTCTTGTTACCCAGTCTGGAGTGCAATGGCGCGATCTCGGCTCACCGCAACCTCCGCCTCCTGGGTTCAGGCAATTCTCCTGCCTCAGCCTCCCGAGTAGCTGGGATTACAGGCACGCGCCACCATGCCCAGCTAATTTTTTGTAGTTTTAGTAGAGACGGGGTTTCACCATGTTGACCAGGATGGTCTCAATCTCTTGACCTCGTGATCCACCCGCCTCGGCCTCCCAAAGTGCTGGGATTACAGGCTTGAGCCACCGCGCCCGGCTGTTTGTTTGTTTTTAATTTCAGTGTCTTACGCCCCATCACTGTTTCCAGTTTATACATGGTTATGAACCAAATGGTTACAGTAATTACCAAAAGTCAGAGAAAAAATATCAAAGGTCTGGGGAAAATTGGTCCTAGGAACTGAACAGATTGTGTTTTCATTTTCTTACATATATGGAAAGTTGGCTACATAAAATAGCCAGATTACACAAATGTTTTACTATGAAAGAAAAAGAAGAGCAACAGGTTCTCTCTTTTCTCTATTCTCTCTCTGTCTCATTTCTCCACCCCCATCTCCATCTCTGTCTCTCTGTTTATCTTTCTCTCTGTCTCTCTCTATCACACACACACATGCACATGAACACACACAGACTCTCATTACTCTTGATCTCACTCATGGACCAACAACTTATAAGCATGAATTTTATGATTCCAATATATATGGAATATTTATGAATTTATAATTCTGATTCATGTCATTTGCTATTTGTCTTTGGTAATGGAGAATTAAACCAAAGTTCTTGGGATTTTTTTTAAAAACCAGTGTTAGAAAATTAGTTCATATTATGTAGTATACATTTCCATGAAATACAAGGTAATCATATTTTTTGTTAATATTTCAGATATAGTTAAGTTTGATCCCATAGGATGCTGGTATCTTACATGTTACATTTTCCAAGTACATGATCCAAATGTGATCTCTATGGAATTGCTTACTTTTGTTGGCTCACTTGAATGAATGCTTATGGTGGAGGACAATTTCCCTTCGAGTGAATGAAAATAACTACTGCTCATAAATCAGATTGTCTGCGGCTTTACTTTATCTAGAGGTAGTATATTATCTGAATCCGATACCACTGCAAGAAAAATCCAAACTGTTCTGTTTCTAAATTAAGTGTGTCATGGTTATTTTAGACTGTGCCCTGGCTGTAATTTCAAGAGCATCAGATCTCTATGATGGCAAATAATTATTTTGGAGGAAATATTTACAGTTTTAAAGAGATTTTGATAATCAACCTGTAAATATGGATATTGTTTCATAAAATGTATGCTATATTAAGAGGAATGTCTCAAAAATTTTACCTGATATGATTGTCATTAGGCCAAGTCATGCTTATGTTCTGAAATATTTTGTTTTTTCCCCATGTAAAGAAACAATAATAAGAAAATTAGATTGCCCAGATAAAACAATTTTGTTAGGAAATATTGACTTTATATTGAAAAAAAATCATATAAATTCAGATTTCAGTACTTAATCTATGGATTAACCCTTGTTGTAAATATTACCAACTGAGCTCAGAGAATCTTGATTTTTAAATCGTATTTGGGATTATTATACTAATGGCCAACATAGGTGAAAATGAAAAGAGATGAATTGAAAAGAGAAATTTCCTGGAGTGTCCTCTGAACTTTTCACTAATGTTTTGAAATATATAGCTTGATTTAGATAGCAAAACATTGGTATGCAAGAAAAAAAGCATCACCCAAAGAAAAAGTCATAGCAACTCAAGCCAGGGCTATAGGCAAGGAGGAGAAATGGAAAATTAGCCATCTTACAAATAATTAATATAGACAGCCTTGAAATTAATATGGATTCAGGGATTGCTATTGTTCTTATCAAAAATTAGCAGGTAGAAGTAAAGTATGTCGATATATTTTTAAAAGCAACTCTAGTTTTCTAACCACAGCTTTCATTTTTCCCAAGCTCTATATTTCCATTTGTTTGAAATAGCTTTGGCATTGTTTCTGACAAGGTGTCTGTGATTTGTGTGTATGTGTATGTTGTTGTGGCCAGGGGTTGGGGAGGAAAATGAGAAAGAATGTGTGTGTGTGTGTGTGTGTGTGTGTGAGAGAGAGAGAGAGAGAGAGAGAGCGAGAGAGAGAGAGAGAGAAAGAGTGAGAGAGAGAAAAAGAGAGAGAGAGCGTGTGAGAGAGTGTGTGTGTGTGTGTGTGTGTGTGTGTGAATGTTTTGTTTTGTTTCCGGAATCCCTCAGTTGTGGGTTGGCAGCCACAGATCCAAATTATCTTTTAACAAAATGCTGCCAACTAAACTGTGTTTACAGTCAGCCTTAACTTATGTTCCAAGAGTAGTATTGTAGAACCTTCCAATACCTTCACATAGTTTTAAAATATCAATCTGCAATTACTTCATGCTGTTCATTGATACAAAAGTTTGAAAGAAGTTCAATATCTTTTAATTAAAGTTATCAGAATCCTCTTGTATATGATGGTAATCCTGGGAATAACTCTCATCAGTGTTCTCCTGTATATGTCTAAAGGTTGATAACACAGGCTTGTGACTCACAAGAAGAAGTCAAATATTGAGCTGAGTGCTGGCACCAACTGCAGTGGATGATTTATGAAAGGAGTTTCATTTGTAGTTCTCAAAGGCCTGTTACGGCTTTTAACAAAGCAGTATATCCTTTTTTTCTTTTTTTCTTTTTCCCTAGTTTGAGCTATGACATTAAATATTCTCTTTTAGGCCCTTAATCAGAAATCATCCTTTTTAGTTAAATTGATACGACTGCATTGGATGCTACAAACAAGTCTGACAATTTCCTCTGATGATATTTGAAATGTTACATAAACCATGGGTTTCTCTTTTTTAATTTAGTAAATGAAGACAGGGATAAATCTATGGAGAATCCAAATGTGTCAGGTGGCAAAGAACAACTTGAGAATTTGCACGTATAAAATGACCTTTCAAATAATTATAGTGAATAAATTATGCTTCACCTTTACATAGAAGGTATTTCTGGAAAGCATTTATTTTGTTAAAGATATAAAATAAATATATTTTATATCTTTAACAAGATATTTTTGTTAAAGAAAAAGTAAAAATTAAAAATTTATTATAAAAGAATTTGAATCTCATTTTCTTGTTACAATTGAGCATCAGGAGTCCTGAACTTGACAGACTCCATTTTTCTATGTGTATCCAAACCACATAAAATAAGCAAACAGTGGCTTATTCAAAGTTTGGCCTTACACGCTTAGAACAAAACTATTAGATTGATGCAAACATAATGGTGGTCTTTGCCATTAACAGTAATTTAATGACACATTTTGCCATTACTTTATGGCAAAGACTGCCATTAAGTTTGCACCAACCTTTATTTATTTAGTTGCTTTAAATACTGCCTATAAAATTCTACCATTAGCTCAGTATTGTTTAAGTATAACTAGACTTCACAAGAGCTGGATTTAGGTCCATATTTACAGGTCCTGAGTCACATGCAAGTTATTCAGTCTTTCTAAACACTGCATTTCCTTATCTGTTGTCAGAATCAAAAGAGAATATCTTATGTAATTATTTTCATGCAAAGTTTAAAATACAACAAAAATGTAGGTTTTGTTATAATTATTATTTTTGGTTAAGGCATTTTAACTCATAGTTTTAAATCCTAGAAAAGGGGTTACATTTTACTATTACAAGTCATTGGCCATTGCTGCCATTATTAACTAAACATTTTGATACCAAGCACAAAACTTACATTATTACATTAAATCTATTTAATCCTCACCACATTTTTTTTTTTTTTTTTTTTTTTTTTGAGACGGAGTTTCTCTCTTGTTACCCAGGCTGGAGTGCAATGGCGCGATCTCGGCTCACCGCAACCTCCGCCTCCTGAGTTCAAGCAATTCTCCTGCCTCAGCCTCCCGAGTAGCTGGGACTACAGGCGTGCGCCACCATGCCCAGCTAATTTTTGTATTTTTAGTAGAGACGGGGTTTCACCATGTTGACCAGGATGGTCTCGATCTCTTGACCTTGCGATCCACCCGCCTCGGCCTCCCAAAGTGCTGGGATTACAAGCATGAGCCACCGCGCCTGGCCTACCTCACCACATTTTCATGGGATAGTAATATTATTATTGCCATTTAAACATAAGGAAACCAAGACTTTGAAACATCTGGCCAGATAGACACCTGCATTTGAATTTTAGCTTAATGATAGCTGTTTTACACTAAACAGTTGTTTAACTGTTCTCAGCTTTAAAATATATTTATATGTTATAAATAGATAAGCATCACAAGTTTTTTAAAGAATGGGAAATAAAGATATATAGTGTTTTTTTTTTTTTAATTGCATTTTAGGTTTTGGGGTACATGTGAAGAACATGCAAGATTGTTGCATAGGTACAGACATGAAAGCGTGATTTGCTGCCTTCCTCCCCTTCACCTATATCTGGCATTTCTCCCCATGCTCTCTCTCCCCAACTCCCCACCCCCCGCTGTCCCTCCCTTATTTCCTCCCAACAGACCCTAGTGTGTAATGCTCCCCTCCCTGTGTCCATGTGTTCTCATTGTTCAACACCCGCCTATGAGTGAGAACATGCGGTTTTTGATTTTCTGTTCTTGTGTCAGTTTGCTGAGAATGATGGTTTCCAGGTTCATCCATGTCCCTACAAAGGACATGAACCGATCGTTTTTGATGGCTGCATAATATTCCATGGTGTATGTGTGCCACATTTTCCCTGTCCAGTGTATCATCGATGGGCATTTGGGTTGGTTCCAGGTCTTTGCTATTGTAAACAGTGCTGCAATGAACATTCGTGTTCATGTGTCCTTATAGTAGAACGATTTATAATCCTTTGGATATAATGGTTTTTAAGAACTACAAGACAATAGTGGTAGTGGTAGCAGTAGCAGTGATCACTTGGATCAGGCCAGCCTTGCTGTCCCCTTCTCTATCCCCTCAACAGAGCATCTAGAGCCACACTGTCCAATAAAACTTTCTTCAATAATTGGAATGTTCTATATCTGTGCTGTCCAATAAGGCAGCTGTGAGCTCCATGTTGTTATTAAGCACTTGAAATATAGCCAATGCCACTGAGAAACTTATAATTTTTAGTTAATTTCATTTTTCATTTTAATAGCCACATGTACCTGGTGGCCATCATATTAGATGAGGATCTAAAGATCAGGAGATTCATTATTTCAGAAACAAATGAATAAAGCAACTCTTCATTTCCTAATAAAATATTTGAAAGGGCTTGTATATGTTACAGACACTTATAATAACTGATAGATTACACATTTTTCTTTTAGTTTTTCTAGATAATCAAGATATTATAGAATAATGAAAGGAACAGTGGACCAGAAGAAAAGTGCCTGAGTACTACTTCCAGACCTGGCACAAGGTAGCTGTATGATCTTGAGCAAGTACCACACCTTCCCAGGCTTTAGTTTTCCTTTCCTACTTTGTTAACTCTATAAAGATCCTTCGGTGACCAAATTTTACAGGGCTTGAACTAATTACATATGGATTGGTTTTCTTTTACAAAATACTAATATACACTGTCTCTTTTTTATTCTTTTCACCAAACCAAAAAAAAAAAAAAAAAAACCCACTACTTAATGTTTAAAAAGAATTCTTAGTTTTGCTTCTGTTGACATCTGGAGTAATAACTTTAATATTCCAACTTCCAAGTAGACTTACCATGCACACAGACCTCTCATTTTTACCAGGCATTAACTCTATTAATACATACATTATTTAACTGGACATTATTCTTTTTTTATCTCTGCAAATAGTTTATTTCTGAGGCCCATTTATAATGTCCAAGGCAGTAAATATCTATTAGAGTCTTTTCTGTATATTACTTACATTATTATTTCGCTATTATAAAGTACTCCTAAAAAGATGGCCAAAGAACACAAATAAATCCTATATAAAATCCTTCCTGACATACACAACTTCTCCTTAATAAGTAACTTGTGTTTTATCTTATTGCCGCCATTATGCTATTTTGCTTGATTTTAGCTAGCACACAATATCATTTAATTATCATTTTTGATGTTCCCTAGTCTAATAGCAAACATAAAATAGGAATATTATTATTAAAAGGACTTCACCACAATATATATTGTCCTAGAATATGTCACAAAGTGTTGCTATTATAATCTCCCCATAGTTTGATAATTATTACGTAAAATAACATTTGAATAGCAGCCAACAGTTTACAACGCAATTTTGTCATTCCTTTGATTCTTCTCAACAATCCTTGACATAGGTTTTATTAGTCCCATTTTAAAGATAATGAAATTGTATATCAGAGTAGTTACATCTTTTGCACAAGGTCGCATTGTTAGTAATTTTTAAAAGATAAATTCAAACCTAAGTCAGTTCCTTTTTATACTAATATGAACTTTTTCAGGAAAATGTATCAGGTATCTCAAATATCACAAGACATTGTAGTCAAGTATGACTTACCTTTAAGCTTAATGTAGGCAATTGCATCTTTATATTCTGAAACCAACAGACTTCTAAGGACCTCTTTGTCTGATTTACCTTATTCTGAAGATCCAGTTCAATAGTTTTACTGTAAAAAGAATTTCTGCCTTTTTTTCAGTTTTTTTTTTTTTTTTTTTTTTTCTCATCAAATGATTTGCATCCCTTTTCTTGGCTTCCTTGTTGAAAACTTTGATTAAATAAGTTTCCCATCCTATGAAATTCCATATAACACATATTTTTATTTCTAGATAAATGCATATTGTAAGAAAGAGTTAATATTGTGTCATTTTCAAGCCTAGGTGAGATAAAAAAAATAGGGTATTAAACACCCCACTATCACCACAACAGCTATCAATATACATGTGTGGATGTTTGTGTATGTTTTTTTATATTGCAATCTTCAGAGAACTCTCTGGGCTAACATAAGAAATGCTAGAGTCTACATAAAAACTTGTGGCATGCAGTTTAGTTTATAAAACAAAATAATGAGGAGAAACAGAGAGTGGTATTATAGCTTATTAGTAAAATCAGACTACTCTGGTTTATAATTTTAACACTGTTTTTAATGTGTCAATAAAATTCTGTGAACATTGGTATCTTGCTAAACTTCAAGTTTGAGACATTCATTTATAAGCCTTGGATAAAAGTAAATTTAATTTCTCATAAATAAAAACTAACAATTTTTATTCCTAACACACATTGACATATTTTAATTTATGTGTAGTTTCTTATAAGCTTATTTCCTATTGTATATGACAAATGTATAAAATATACTAGAGTCTTAAAGGCAAAGAATAAATATTCGTTTCTCAGTTTAAGGAACAATTGAAGTTTTTAAATACGCTCGTTTCCTTTTCAAAAATATTTGTACTAATAAAAATCAGAAACTAGTTTCTGGGTAATTAACATAACATTACTTAAATGTAAATTATAAATATTGAAATATTATATCCCATGGCTAGTCAGAAAACCTAGAAACCCAAAACTAGAAATATAAAAGAAAAAGAGTGAAAGTAATATTTTTCTTTTTCTTAGAATTTTTTTAAGCAGAGGGTAAGTAAAAAAATATCTGTGGTAGACCCAACATATTAAATATTTAAATTTGCCTTTCTCCCTCTATCTCTCGTGCAATCTGTAAACAGTAACTGCTGTAATTCAAGTAACCTGCCATATTTTGTGCCTTCGAGATACTGACTTCAGTTTTTGTAAATTTTTAAAACAAAATTAGATTTCTATTATAAGACGTATTCTGTAATGAAACATAATACGATGCATTTTGTTCTGTGCAGAGTTTATATAATAAAGTACTTTTTGTATAGGGACATAGCCTAAGTCACAGTGATACTCCACAAAGAAATAATGCAATGATCCCTAATATTTTTATATCGCTTAGTAAGAGGTTTCATTTGCATTATTTCATCAAGCCCCTGCAGCAACATTATAAGGAAAGACAGTTATTATTTTTTATCATTAGCAGCTGAAGAAACCATGGCCCAGAGAGGTGAGGAAATCCAAGAGAATTTAATAAGTAAGTGAAAGAGCTGGAATTTAGTATACACTCGCTGGAAGTTAAGCCTGTATCACAAAAAGTCTGGATTGTAGATTATAGAAGTTTAAATACTTTTTTTAAAAAATGCCTTGTGCAAATGCCCTAAGCCCAATTGCTATTTTACTTGTTTTATAGAATATAGGTGATCTTTTTTTTCTGTTTCATTAGCTAAATAATGAATTTAATTATATTAATAATTTTAAACATTATGTTTGCCATGCTATAGAACTGTGCCTATTATTTTAACCTATTCCACTGAGATAATTGGTAAAACTGACTGTGCCATATTATTAATTTGTTGTGCTTTTGTATAAATTTTTACCTAACTGGTAAGTGTGATTGAGAAATCAAAACATGGCACAATAATCATCTAAAAGTTAAAGGAAAAATAACGATGCTAAACAACAAAAATTCTGTGAAAAAATAAGACCCTGTAGCTAATATCAAAGGTAAAATGCTTATGATATTAAAAAACAGTTGCAATAGACTTTCTACATCCATCTACCTTTTCTACAGTGATAAATATTAGAAATATCTGTGTGCAGTTTTAGAATATGACAACCAAATGGCAGATTCTTTAAGATAAATTTAAAATCAAATGAGAAATAAGGCTTCTATTTCTGATACGGCAGTGTAAGGAGTTCCACAGATCCATTCCTCAGTGAAATAAGCATAACTGGTAAAATCTATTAAACACACACACAACCATTTAAAGTCTCTGGAAATTGTCCCAAGGGCCTACAACAAATAAACAGTTATTCAGGAAAATCTGCTAAATCTTGGTAATAACAATAAGAGTGTGTTGCATTTGAATTGTGAACTGCTCCCTCTCCCACCATTACCTTAGCTTAACAGAAGTTCAAATCTGGGCTTGTGTAAGTAAGAAGATAGTCTTATTTCTCCTCTCAGTTCCAGTTAAAGAATAGGGTACCTCACCAGGAAAGGCTGATCACTAACTAATATTTCTTACCCTCTCCAAATCTATGTTGTAGAGGCTAAATTCCTACAGAGTGAAGCCAAGAGATCAGGGGCTCCCTTCCTCCCCAGTTTTCAGAAACAACCGACTAAGAAATGTTTGTTCCCCAATTGCCATCTACCCAGCTTGCCAGAAGGACAGAGGTTTCACAGTGACTGAAGAAAGCCAAAAAAACAAGAGATTACCACTCTAGACAAACTGTATGAGTGGCTGAGAGATTTTGTGCAGAGGAAGAAGCAATCAATAAGAAAGGAGAACTCCAAAATTCTCCGCCAAAGAGCTGACTATTTGAAAAGAGTGTGGGGAAGTTGAGGTCTTAGGGCATTCTAAAAAAATAATAGCTCCTCTTAGTAAAAAGCAACAGGCTAAACTATAGGCTGGCTAGTTCACCAGAGAAAGATATGGAAAAAGACAAACAGAAAGAGCCCTTCTGATGTCAGAACAAACCACCAAAACTGTCTCTGCCTAAATTTAATGTGATCAGACTGTAGAAAACTTTATACCACAGGACACTGTGAACAACAATAGAGAAATCTGCTGGGAATTAGTGCAAGCTAACAGTTGTGTGTGATGACAAACAAGGCAGACTGTGGAAAATAAAGATCAGCGAAAGAAACAGAGCTAAAACCACTGTCATACCATGATGACTGTGCATGCCAAACGTTTGCCTCTGAGGAATGATAACAGTCTTCCTATAAAAAGGCAACGGACACCATTAAAATAATCTATTCAAGTAATTAAATAAAAAACAAGCAAACAACAGCAAAAATAATTCCCGGAGAGGCAGGAGGAGTATCAGAATCCATATTTGGTACCCTACATTACCTAAATTAGCCAGTTGTCAACAAAAATATTACAAAACATGCAAAGAGACAAGAATGTATGATGGATACAAAGGAAAAAATAAAACAGGAAACGTCCTATGTCAGGGCCTGAATTTAGGATTTAACAGGCAAAGGCTTTTAATAAAAAATATCTTTCAAAAATGAAGAAAAAATAAAGCTACTACCAGAAAAAAAAACTGAATTTATTACTATTTGACCTGTCTTATAAGAAATACTAAAGTACATTATTCAAGTTGGAAAGCAAGAAACCCCAGAAACTAATTTAAATCCTTACCAAAAAAACCCAGAGAAATATAAATGACTTTAAAATTGCGTATTCCTTGTCCTTTCTTTTCTTAATATAAAATCAATTGTTTTAAATATGCATATAAGTATACTTTTGGCCATATTATATTAAAAATGTGATATATTTACAATAAAATATTAAGTTGGGTTTGGTGGCATGCACCTGCATTCCCAGCTACTTGGCGGGCTGAGGTAGGAGGATTGCTTGAGCCCAGGATTTTGATTTAAGCCTAAGTAACATAGCAAGACCCCATCTCTAAACAAAAAAGTTAATATAACAATTCATGAATATATATTTATTATTTCTTCTCAGCTTTCTTAAAGAGTATAAAATTATCATATAAAGTATAATGATAAGGTGATATTCAGTTTATAACATAGTTACCTATGTATATCAATAATAATAAAAAAAAGACCACTAGATACAGTAAAGTCTCTTTATATCACTGTAATTAAGTTTGTATGATTCTGAACTAGATTATTTTAAGTTAGGATGATATCATAAGTCCTAGAGCCACCACTAAGTAACTAACTCAAAAATATATATTTAACATCATTAAAATAATTAAAATATTGCATTAGAATATATTCATTTAAAGTAAATAAAGGAAGAAGAGAGAAAAATCATAAATCACATAAAAAGTGAAATATAAAATAAAAGATTTAAAAAATCCAATTACATCATTAATAACATTTAATGTGAATGTATTAAACAATTCAATTAAAAGGCAGAGATTGCCAGACTGGATTAAAAAGAAATGCAAAAGTATTCTGTCTACAGAAGATAGGCTTTATTTCCAAAGATTCAAATAGTTTGAAACTGAGGAGAGAAATAAGTTATTCAAACATTAACCATAAGGAAACTGCAGTAACTGATATTAATAATCAGTCAAAATAAAATTTAAAATGTTACTAAGGATAAAGATACTAGCCTGGACAATATGGCAAAACCCAGTCTCTGCCAAAAAAAAAAAAAAAAAAAAAAACCAACACAAAAATTAGCTGGACATGGTGGGGCATGCCTATAATCCCAGCTACCCGAGAAGCTGAGGCAGGAGGGTCGTGAGCCCAGGAGGTGGAGGTTGCAGTGAGGAGGCTCAAAATAAATCAAAGACCTAAGTGTAAGGGCTAAAAATCATAAATATTTTAGGAGAAATCATAAGTGAAAATCACTGGTAGTGATTTTACCAATGATTCAAATCCTTACCAAAAAAAAAAAAAGCAGAAATACTGGTGTAAGTCATGTGTAGTTATATAAACACTATGTAATTTTTTTTTTTTTGAAACATAATCTCATTCTGTTGCCCAGGCTGGAGTGCAGTGACATGATCTTGGCTCACTGCAACCTCTGCTCCCCGGTTCAAGCATTCTCCTGCCTCAGCCTCCCCAGTAGCTGGGATTACAGGCGTGTGCCACCATGCCCAGCTAATTTTTTTGTACTTTTAGTAGAGACAGGGTTTCACCATTTTGGCCAGGCCATTGTCAAACTCTTAATCTCAGGTTATCCACGTGTCTTGGCCTCCTAAAGTGCTAAGATTACAGGCATGAGCCACTGCACCTGGTCAAAAACTATACAATTTAATTATTTTACCATAGATGTTTTACCAATGATACACACCTATGGTAAAATTGGTTAAATCAAAATTGGCGAAATTGATTTAACCGATGATTTACACTTTTACCTATAATTTACATAGTTAGGTGCAAATCATCTTAGATTAGGAAGCAGTTTCTTAGTTATGACATTAAAAGCACAAGCAACACAATTAAAAATAAACAAATTGAATATTATCGAAATTAAAAACATCTGTGCTTCAAAGAATACCATCAAGAAAGTGAAACATCACCCACTCAATGGAATAAGCTATAAAAATTATATGTCTGGTAAGTGTCTAGTATCCAGAATATGTGGATAATTATTTCAATTCAATAATTAAAAGACAAATAATCAAATTTTAAAAGATCCAAGAACTTTAATAGACATTTATCCAAAGGTCATACACAAATGCATAATAAGCACATAAAAAGTTGCTCATTATTATTAATTAGGGTAATGCAAACCAAAACCACAATGAGATACCTTTCCCACATACCAAGATAGCGATACAGCTATCCTTTTCTTGCTCGGTTCTTAGGGGGAATGCTTTCAACCTTTCCCCGTTCAGCATAATGTTGGCTGTGGTTTTGTCATAGATGGCTTTTATTATCTTAAGGTATGTCTCTTCTCGCTGATTTTGCTGAGGGTTTTAATCATAAAGGGATGCTGGATGTTGTCAAATGCTTTTTCTGTGAATATTGAGATGATCACATAATTTTTATTTTTAATTCTATTTAAGTGACTTACCACATTTATTGACTTGCACATGTTAAACCAACCCTGCATCCCTGGTATGAAACCCAATCGATCATGGTGGATTATGTTTTTGATACGCTGTTGAATTTGGTTAGCTAGTATTTTGTTGAGGATTTTGGCAGCTATGCTCATCAGGGATATTGGTCTGTAGTTTTATTTTTTCGTTATGTTTTTTTCCTGGTTTGGGTATTAGAGTGTTACTGGCTCCACAGAATGATTCAGGGAGGATTTCCTCCTTCTCTATCTTTTGGCATAGTTTTGGTAGGATTGGCACCAATTCTTCTTTGAATGTCTGCTAGGATTCAGCTGTGAATCAGTCTGGTCCTGGATTTTTTCCTGTTGGCAATTATTTTTAATTACCATTTCAATATTGCTACTTGTTATTGGTCTTTTCTGAGTTTTTATTTCTTTATGGTTTAATCCAGGAGGGATGTATATTTCCAGGAATTTATCTATCTCCTCTGGGTTTTCTAGTTTGTGAGAATAAAGGTATTCACAGTAGCCCAGAATGATCTTTGTATTTCTGTGGCATCAAATATATCTTCCATTTCATTAGAAAAAAAAACTACATTGAATTGTATACTTTAAAAAGGTGAATTATATAGTATGAAAATTATTTCTCAGTAAAGCTATTTTTTAAAGGAGAAATAAAAACACTACCCAAGGACAGAATGGAATAGATAAAATGGACAGAATCAAGAAAGAATGAATGCTGAGAAGCATGTAGAGTGCCTTAACATCATTAAAATCTTTCTGATTTGTATCATATACAGACTACTAAGGAGTTTAAACATATTTACATATTCCTAAAATTTAGAGAAAATTTCTAAGATATACAGCTATAGGATTAATAATGCATTTTTTCTTCCAGTTTCTATAAAATTTATTTTACTTATTCATTCTCAATTTTGCTTGGCTCTATGCATCTCCCCCTTCACGTCACCACTATTGCCTTTATACATTCATAGTTGGAATATGACAATTTAGCAGAGATAATTATTATATTATTTAGAGGAATTATTTTAAATTTATGATTTCACAAGTACTAGAGCCATGCTACTTTTAAACCATTACTTTGTCATTACTGTCATCAAGGGTATCCGAGGCAAAAACTGTAGCTAATGTTAAGAATGACAGTCTCAGCACACAGCATAAATGTCAGGTAACAAAATATTTGCTGTTACTCCTGCCACTGATGCTGCTACTTTCATATTATAATTTACTAAAATCTGATAAAATTTTGAATAAGCTACTTGGCTCCTCATTCTTTTTATCTGAGGCAATGATGGAACACTTCAAAAATATCTAAGAAGTATTTAAGTTTTAATTCTGATTAAATAGCTTTGATTAAAAAGTTTAATTCTGATTGCCTAATAAACATATGCTACTTTAACTCCTTTTCCAACTCATTTTCAAACCGCCACTACTTTTCCATGCATATGTCCTGTTTTAATTTAGCTAAAATTTCATATTCTCAGTCTTCTACTCACATGTAAAAAATCATAGGCATGTATATTACAGCTACCTGTAAAAGTCATTTTAATTGGCTCCGTGCACCTAGTAAGTTGATAGTGCTTATGTTTTTTTTTTTTTTAATCAGTGCTTTTTTGGCACGCACACATATTTGTTGAACTATAACAACCCAAAATGCAAAAGAGATCTCTTATTATAAGTAAATATGCCATGTTTGGTGTCACACTAACAACCAATTTGGGTGGTGAGATGTAACTTCAAAATTTTAACTTATTTTTTATTTTACTACATAACATTTTGTCTAAATTCGCTCTATGTTCCAGTGACATGTTTGTGTGTCAGAAATATCAAATCCTAAGGGAGAAATAATCTAACAAGCAGTTAGGGGATGAAAAGTTAATAAATTCTCATCGAATCAATCACAAAGTATCAGCAAAAATCAAATATGTATCTGGAAATCTTTGACAGAGGGAGGGACAGACAGGGAGAGACTGAGGGGAGTTTGGAGATGTGGGAAAGAAAAGTCAATTTACATTCTAAACTACAAAGTGGGGAAAGGCGGTGAAAAGCTCAAGGAAATCGGATTGATCTAGGTCCTTTACAGAAGAACCTGTGACAAGGGACTCAGGTTCCGCTTTCCCCAGAAGCTCCGAAGATGAAGAAGCATGCCTTCTCCAGAAAGTGTTCATTACAATTTCTAACATGTTGAGAAAAATTTAAAGCATAAGATGACAAAATTTACAGTGAAGCAGTCCAACAACATTTTAAGTGTCAACCAATTGCAAGAAAATGAGGACAAACTGTGAAAACAAATTATGAAGCTTTGTATCAGACTTATCAAAGAAACTATATGCAGCACCAGAAGCATAAAAATCAATCAGAATAAAAACAGATGAAGGGAAGTAAACACACTTTTTAAAAGATTAGAATAAAGAATAAATGACCAAGTGGAGTTTATTTTTAAAGTTGAGGAATTTAATAAAGATAAGCTGCACATTCCATGATGCCACCTAATAATATTTCTTTCAGATACTAAGATACAAGGAAAACACTAGTGGCTCACTGCACACCCTTTCAACTCTTTTCTAAAAGCGGCAAATTATTTGTACTTATCTCCAAAATCTTTTGCTCAATTGCCTTTGTTACTTCCTTTTAAGGGAGGTGGCCAGAGTTTCAACTGAATGTGGACTCCAGAGCTACAGTAGTTCTTATTTACATGACTTGATTGGCAACTTTTATGCTGCTAATGATTGTTACAGTTTTATGCATATATCTTATCTCCATAAGTATGTTGCTAAAAGATGGAGACTATGTATTTTACCTAGTGTCTTCAAACCTAGTTATAAGGCTTTAATCAACATTTGATGATGGTGATGAGGAATAATGATAGAGACTATGTAGAAATCAAAACCCTGATGACATTTTATTAGTCCTGTGATATAAACAGTGAGTTGAATAGCTACAGATAATTTTATGACCTGTCAGTGTGGAAACCGAAGCTACTATCTCAGGATATATAGGCTGTCTAGGCCAATAATATGGATAATAAATACAGATATTTCTGCATACCCTATTTTTCCTTAAAACATATTTTATAGTCATGAATCATCCAACAATTGCTTTAAATCTTCATTCCATTCATTGCACCATATGAGTGAGAAAAGTTCACCCTAGGCATTTATGATAAAGATGAAGCATTATGGCCAAAATAAGTAAGTTTCATAAAAAATTAATGGTAAATTCCAAGATAACTTTTAGGGTATTGATTTAAATCTCAGCTTGCTCTACGGTATCTCTCAAATGAGTATCTGCTTCAAAGTTATACTTTCTAATTTGATGTTCAAAAAGACACATAAAAATTTCCCAGAATATCTTTACCTTAACCAATAAATAGCAGCAATTATTTACCAGTTAATTCACTAGATATTAATAAATAATCCCAGCTAACAAAATGTGCATTTGTGCCAGCCAATCTATGAATAGTAGGAGCAATGCAAATCATCCACTAACCAACCTGGCTGATGGGCCAATAAAGTTGAATTCCTGCCTAAAAACTGTGCCTCCCTTTGCAGCTGAGTAGCAAATTTACATTGAATAATTACTTTTCTGACTTCCTGCCCAGATAAAATTCTGCATTAAGAAAATAATATGAACTTTAAATATAGGTGATCACCCTTAGATCATGGCTTTCTCTTTTGTAATTCTCATGGAAACAATGGATTTCGTTAAGCAAATCTAATGCCTCACCAACTCCTTGAACTTCTGAAGTTTATGCATGTTCTTCCACAGGCTATTCAGCTAAAATGAGTTCATGATAAAACTGAATACCATTCCTTTCATCCCATTCATAAAATAATATCCAATATTCTTGCTTATATTTTTAGAGAGGATCCACCTTCTACTAAGCTAAAGCTGTATCTTGCTTGGGGGAAGTTCAATGTGACTGAATCAATTTGCTTACAGTTATTCTAGAAAGCAAAGTATCACTAATGAGTTTTGATATATTTGAAGAAAGCCACCACTGTAATGCATACTACTCATGAGTATACTCTATAGACAGCTTAAGTGGTTTTTTTTTTAAATTTAATGTAATTTAATTTTAAGTTCTGGGATACATGTGCAGGATGTGCAGGTTTGTTATAGGTAAACATGTGTCATGGTGGTTTGCTGCACCCATCAACCCATTACGTAGGTATTAAGCCCCACATGCATTAGTTGTTTATCCTGATGCTCTTTCTCTCCCTTTCCCCGATAGGACCCAGGGTGTGTTGTTCCCCTCCCAGTGCTTATGTGTTCTTATTGTTCAGCTCCCATGTATAAGTGAGAACATGTGGTATTTGGTTTTCTGTTCTTGTGTTAGTTTGCTGAGGATAATGGCTTCTAACTCCATCCATGTCATTGCAAAGCACATGATCTCATTCCTTTTTATAGCTGCATAGTACTCCATGGTATATATGTACCAGTTTAAGCGGTTTTAATCGTTGACCAAGTTCTGATATTCAAAGCTTTCTACTTTATACTTGCATTCAATTCAAGAATAAAACATTTAAAAATGTCATTTATTTTCACTTAAACCGTGATAGTTGACAAAAATAAGTGACTAAGATAGCAGAAATCAATGGCCAGGACAGCAAGAGAGTTCACCTATCGCATCCTCAATTTCTGCCCGTAGACAATAGGAACACAAACGAAAATACTCCTTGCTCTAATATTCCTGGAAAATAGATCTTGTATGGAGCCTATTCAACTACAGTAATGAATCTCTCACATGAGTAAGGGAATAGAAATATCTTTTCTGGATATTCACACCTTAGAAATTTTGACCCAAATTTTAAAATAAAATTTGTCCTTTCAACAAGGACAAATGCTGTCCTTACAGCATTCTCTGTAGCTTGAAAACATTTGTTCTTAAATGACTTCTGCACATATTTTCTCCTTCATATAAGGAATCGTAGTCACTTTAGCAGAGAAAAGCCTTCTTTTACCACTTTTTCAGGACTTTCCATAACATTTGGTGGATAAAATCAAGAAAGGAAGGTGATTTCTTTTCCAGATTTTATATATATATATATATATATATATATGAAATAAACATAATTAAAGTAAGTTTTACACTAAGTTAATACCTTGTTGTCTTTGTTACTCTTTTTACTTGTGTATGAATTCCTACAAAGCTATTTGTGCTTTGTTTTGTTTTGTTTTGAGACAGAGACTCACTCTGTCGCCCAGGCTGGAGTGCAGTGGCTCGATCTCCACTCACTACAACCTTCTCCTCCCTGATTCAAGCGATTCTCATGTTTCAGTCTCCTTAGTAGCTGGGATTATAGGTGCCAACCACCATTCCCAGCTAGTTTTTGTATTTTTAGTAGAGACAGGGTTTTGCCATGCTGTCCAGGCTGACATCAACCTCCTGACCTCAACCAATCCACCTCCCTCAGTCTCCCAAAGTGTTGGGATAACAGAGGTGAGCCACTGTGCCTGGCCACAAAGCTATATATTGTTAAACACAATTCAGTTTAATAAGCATTCATTGAGAACTACTGAGTACAAGGATTCATTGCAGCTGTAAGAAAAAGTAAGATGTAGCTCCTATCTATGTGATACTCAACATCTATTAGGCTGGTGCAAAAGTCATTGTGGTTTTTATCATTGAAAGTCATGGCAAAAGCCACAATAACTTTTGCACCAACCTTAATAGTAAGGTAATAAGACAAGCATGCAAATGGCTACAACAAATAGTTGATTAAATTAAGTACCAATAGAGAGGAAGGGGCAAAGTCCCAAAGAGGCTCAAAGGAGCAAGTTTGGTGCTTGGGTTAGCCTCAGAAAATACAGGGACTTTGACAAGAAATAAAGACAAAAAACGCAGATGGTACTGCATGAGCCAAAACATGAAGATAAGAAATTGCAAAGTGGGTGTGAAAATTCTTAGTAGAGAGCAAAAATAAAGATTTGAGAATAATCTTCTGAGGGACAGAATATAAAGAAGGGATGCTGGGAATGTCAGCCCATTGGTATACATATTTTTACCATAAATTCATTCCTCATTCAGAAGTGATGCTGTATGGTAAATAATAGTAGTGACTAAGTTATGCATAAATTCATAGAAAGTGATGTTGGCAGAAGCATAGCAGGTAATGAAGGAAAATCCACATATGAATTATGTATCTATTACAATGAAGATGACTCTCTGTCCACACCCCCTCCCCACGCTGATGAAAAATGGCTGACAGAGTCTCCAAGACATGGAGGGGGCTTAGGATTAGTCACTGCTATTGGTTGCCTTTGAACTCAACAGTGATGATAAGCAAAATTGTCTTGAAAAGTGAAAGTCTATGTAACTGAGCATATCCATAATCTCCATCTCTGCTACCATCATCATTTTTCTCATGGGTCATTTTAAATAACCCATAGAGTGACTGGGGTTAGAAATTGACCAACATCTACTACATAGGTCGTATTGTTTACCTGATTACTAAAAGATTCCTCTGCAGTAAACATCTTTTGGTGAGAATTCACACAAGAACACAAATATCTGCACATTTAAAACTATTCTAAGAGTTCCATTCAAATTTCTCTTCCTCAAACATCTTGTATTTAATCCTTGAAATGTGTTCCTGTCAAGTCCCTGAGCAGGGACAATACCTGTTGTCCATGAATTAGTGTAGTTACATTCTTCAGGCCATTTTGTTCTTCAGGCAAATTGGACCTTCAGATACAGGCTTAGAGTTCTGCACTGTTAAAGGACTTCCATTTCCATTCTCCCTGAGTGGAGTTGTCATGTGAAAATTATTCATATCTGCCTTGTGTTAGCATACTGTGCAGAACTGTGCATAAATCAAACTTGGGTTTACTTCTCCTTAGCCAAATGATCATGGTGGTTTCCTCATGAAGCTATCAAAGTACGTTGAAGAAGAAGTGGCAGCTAAGAGGAATACGTGCTATTGGGATGTAAGCAACATGTTCTTGCAAATTATTTGTGACTACAGAGATAATTTGAGAGTGAGCCTACATATTTCACTTTTATTTGATGATGGAGGACTGGAGCACATAACTACAGGTATTGATCGACTTACGACCTATGCAACTTATGACCATTCGACTTTATGATCACAATCACTAGCCACGACTGCTCCGCTGTAGATTTTTGGAAACACTACAACATTTTGATGTGTATCAGGCATATCGCTACCGCCTGGGAGGCTGCGACAACAAAGTGCATGAATGGCATCTGGAAAAATTGTGTTAAGCACTATGTTAATGATTTTGACGGATTTGACATTGAACATGAACTTGAAACGATTCGGGAAAAAATAGTAAAACTCACTAAAGACCTTTCTTTGGAGTGTGAAATGGAAGATGTCGAAGAGTTGCTAGACAAAGAATCCGGAGAACTTACAAATGAAGAGCTAATCGAACTGGAAGAAGAAAGAGTGGCGGAAGAAGAAAGAAGAGAAGCAGAGAAAGAAGAGGAGGAGCCAGAAAGAAAGTTCACCACTAAGGGATTATCAGACGGTTTATCTTTACTGAATAAACTTCTTATACATTTCGAAGCAATGGACCCAAACATCGAACGATTTGCAAGGATTGAACAGATGGCACACGATGTGTTTCGTCCGTATCGTGAAATTTATGAAGAAGAAAAGAAACATACAATTCAGACAAAGGTCACCATGTTTATGAAAAAACCAACTCCGGTAACCCCAACTGCTGCCTCAGATGACGACATCAAAGATCCGCAGCCAAGCACCAGCGGCCAATAAAATGTTTTGTACATGTTTATATATTTTGCTATGTTTTGCAATTGGGAAAATGTTTCCTATGGTATTTTTTACACCTGAATTTTGTATTTTTGTATGCACCTGTATTTTGTAATTTTGTATGTTTTGCAAATATTAAACCAGTCGTACTGGTAATGCAGTGTTTTACTTAAACCTGACGAATGTAAAAATAAGAAACAAAATGGTGTAGAGATGATACGAATGGCATAAAATGAACAAAGAAAATTATGATATATAACAATAATGAAAGAAAATTATGATAAAATATGACTTAAAGATTTTTATAACATCATTTCACAATACTGTACATATAGCCTACTCAACTTACGACCAAATCATGTTACGACTGGTCTGTCGGAACCAATCGTGGTCGTAAGTCGAGCACTAGCTGTAATTTCATGTCTTGGTGTATCAGCTATCATCTTTTTTTAATGATGGGAAGCTCCATGTGCATATTTACATGGTTACATAGTGATGTCCCATAGTCAGTCATTCTCTACCATGACTGCTGTATGGATGGTAGAGATAGAATGGCATTGGATGCTGTAATGGAAGTTGTCGGAGTCCCTTAAAAGAAGTTCCTTTTAAGTCGTTTTAGCAAACTAGTAATATATAATAGGGCATTTCTCAAGCACTCCCATTAATTAAATATATTAATTAAATAGCTTTCCTATAAAAATTGAATAAATTAAAATTGTAAGGAAAATATTTCTTTATGATGGCAGTAAATAACACCACTACAAAACCCCTATATCTACAAGAATACATTGGGTTTGATTTAATGCAGTAGTCTGCATAATTGCTTTCATAAATAAAGCAAAGTTGAGGAAGGATATAGTTTGAAATGGAAAAACTAGCACTGTCTTGGCCTTCCAGGAAATGTCCTGTCCCAAGTAGTAGTCTCCTAGAATAAATATAATTCACCACAACGGCTGTCACCACTTTTTACTCAGAGCTTGGCAAGTAATATATGTATACTTTTGGATGGATATGTAGAGCTCTCTAATACACTTTCGACTGACATTTGTCCATCATAAAATACTGAGAAAAACTCCCTGATGTGATAAGAGAGAGTAAAATCTATATACGACAAAGCTTCACAGGAAATAGCTGGAGTATTGAAGATTATATAATCCAGGAGACACTGTTGGTTCCTCTTATTGCCTTTGCCATATTTTACATTCATACGCAGCTTAGTGATTTTCTAAATGATTCTGGTTTTGAAAGTCAGTCTTGGACCCAGTATTTTCAAAATATCCTTTTAACGTATGGAAGCAGGAGAGAAGGAAGCCAAAATTTCAAGTTGTAACACTACTATAAAAAACTGATCTCAATCCAAATTTTTCATAAAGTTATTCTGTGTACTGTTTTGTCTTTATGTGTGAAATGAATTGTTGATGTGTGAAAGGATCAAAACCTTCAGCAACAGTCATTCAGATATCCAGACTGGAAGACATGGCTATTTGGGCAGCCCCAAACTTTTCCTTAATTTATAACAACTTCCTTGCAAAACATGCCATATTGTGAAAACCCAGCAGGTATAAATCTGTTGTGAGTATAGGAAAACTCCCACTGGCACAGTGGTTGTTTGTTTTCAGATAGAAAATTGATTGAGGAAAAAAAAAATCTCCTTTTCTGAGCGACTTTGCATCAAGGAGACTAGGTGATGCAGAACAAAAATATTGTATATTCACTGGCTGTGTCGGTACAAATGAAAGTGTCAAACTTATCTTTTGGCAATGTAAATTTACTCTACAGGCAAATAAACTGCAATAATATCAACAGGCCTCACATAAACTGAAGAAAATTGCCTTCCTAGAGCCATATATGCCAAGCCTGATTCAGAACATGGCACGTTGCCTGGGAATTGTTTTTGTCTAGGTGTCCTTCATTCATAAAGGTTAGCTGCAGGTACACGCACAGCTACTCCTCAGCCTGATGATGTAACAGAAATATGATTTATGGATCAAGTCAAGTAAGTTAATTTTATTAGAATGCTAAGAAAATAGGCCTTTCTGAATTAATTTCTGATTAATAGGCAACTGAATAAAACATTTTTTATGTGGATCTTATAGCTATAAAGTTTTCTCAAATATGCTGGTTTACATTCCCACTTATCAGGCGTAGGGTAGAGGGTCTTGCAGGACTTTCTGATTTCTGTCAGTGATTCATTAATTTTGCCATTCACACGTTCTACACCAAGATTGCCTTCCAGAAGCATAACACATACTAACTCAATTAATCTTCACAAGAACTTTATAAGGCAGACCGTTCCATAAACTACACTTTACAGTTGAGGATAGTGAAGCAAGAAGAGGTTGAACTCAGGCAGCTAAATTATATCATGCAACCTCTCAAAAGCGTAGTACACAGTAACTCAGATGTCAAATACCGCATGTCTTTATTTATTTCTCCCCTGGTTTCTAGAACCAGTTTTCAAGTCAGAATACCATACCATCCTTTAAGTTGCCATTGTTTGTGTTTGTTTGTTTTGTTTTGTTTTGTTTTGTTTTTATGGCTTTTTTTTAATGGAGTCTCACTCTGTCACCCAGGCTGGAGTGCAGTGGCACGATCTTGGCTCACAGCAACCTCCGGCTCCCAGGTTCAAGCAATTTGCCTGTCTCAGCCTCCCATGTAGCCAGGGTTACAGGTGCCTGCCACCACGCCTGGCTAATTTTTGAATTTTTTTAGAGATGGGGTTTCAACATGTTGGCCAGTCTGGTTTCAAACTCCTGATCTCAAGTGATCCTCCTGCCTTGGCCTCCCAAGGTGCTAGGATTACAGGCATGAGGCATCACTCCAGGCCCTAAATTGTAATTGCTTTTCTTATCACCCAATTCCTGGACATTGTTATGTGTTCCCCGAAGAAATAGAAAGCATTTAAATACTTTTTCTGTATTCATCTGTATTCACTCTTCACACCTAGGTCATCATACACAGTGTTACAAGATTAATTTTTCTGGAGGGCAATCTGATTTTAGTGCCTAAATATCTAGCTGTTTCTTGCTCTATTCCTTTGCTCCAGCCAAACCCATATACTACTACTTATATCTTTGTGTCTTGGTCCGTTAGCCCCTGTTTATACCATTACATGCCATTGGAACACCTTCTCTTCTCTATCTGCTGGAAACTAATACCCATATTTCAGGTTGCATCTTTAGTCTTCTCTGATCTCCATAAAGAATCTCAGCCCACACCTACTGTCTCATTACACCAAACATTCGGAAACCATTCAGTGTAAGATTTAGCTCTCTGCTTTGGTTTTGTAGGTAAAAGCTGAATTTAGAATTGATGTTAATGTTCAACTGAATATTAATTACCCCAAAAATATTCAGTAGATTTTTTTCTTTATTTAAATTCCTTCTTCTGAAAGTGACAGAAAATTCAGGTTAATTTACTATTAATTTATGTTGTCTTGTTAAAAGATTACTGTCTTAGTTATCCAGAGTCTATCTCTCTAAAATTATATTTTACTGCATGAAAATTATTTAGTACTAATAATTGCTTGTGTTTAACAGTCCCCTTTAGAAGTTGAGCTAGACCATTTAAACATGTTTAAATTATTGGCGGCATATTCATCTGTTCTATGAAAAATACTCCTTACCTAGAAAAAGTAGAATCTAGAAATGTGAACACTTCCAGATTTTCCAAATTTGAGGATGGCTATAAATACAGATATTTTAATGTGTATGTTTTATGGACGGAAGGAGAATTCAGAGAAGTGGTAAAAAGAAAATGGAGTGATTGAAAAAAAAATATAAACAACATCCATTTTTACTAGTCTTCATTTAATGATAAGCAAGGTACCCACAATCTTATAAAACAATAAGAAAATCAGGACCACATTTACTGTTACAGAGGAACTCTACAGAAATTATTTTGATCTTGTGAATAGGTGAAGTAAACCTTAAACATTTTGAGAAAAGATCAACACAATGAAACCCCATTTTCAATGAAGAGTTGAAATGTAATTGCAAGAGCTTTCTTTTATGAGAAGCTTTAACTTACACTAAATGCCTGCAGTTAATAAACCTGATTTATTTAATGCAAGATTATCATAGAAACATTGACAGAAGATTGAAATGTCATAAAAAGCACCACCATTATCTAATGAGGTCTTCACACCTAGAGACAAAAGAAGTAACAATTAAGTTATGCATTCTCAAATGATCTGTCACTCCCACAGGCTTAATTTTCCCATGTAGTATAAAATATCTGTGATAAACAGATTTGTCACATGTCAATTAAATAAAAAGAAAGATAAAAGTCCTCCAATAATGTTCTGGAAAAAAAGTACCATGTTTTTATATTTTAGCATTACTAAAGTTCATGTTTCATTTTGAAACTGTCAGGGAAATAATGAAAAGTGCTGTGTGAAAAATGTGGTCTTTAAGTTTCCCAGAGATGTGCTAATGAACTTGAAAAATCCAAAGTACAATATAAAAGGCACAAGGCAAGTTACACATAGGGCAAGACATTTCTAATAACATACTTCAATAAAAAGTAGACATTACGCTTTAAATATTTGCATTACTGAATTTTTACAAAACTTTTTACAAAGATATGTTCAATTAGCAGCAAATCTGCTTTCTCTGTCTTCCATATTCTTGGAATTTAGAAAAGTTTATCCAGAGTCTGTATGGAGCTTGTAAAAAAATCAATATAAACAGGTTTTTCTTGAATGAATAGAAATCTCATGCTGGTTTTCCTTGCTTTGGGTAATGAATATGCAACTAGAAGTGTAGTAGCTTGTCTTTTTTATTTTTCACTTTAAAAAATGAAGAGAAAGTATGTAATAAACATTTTGTGTATGTAAAGTATATAATCAAACATTGGGGTACTTTTTTTCTAATCAGTTCAGATTTTCATATCAAACAATATCCCTGTTAACCAATAGGAAGTGTTTTATGGATAGAATTTTGCCAGAAGCTTAGTTGTTAAAATTGAAATAATATAGGGAGTACAGAGATTCATAGCATACTTTCTGTACTGGATGCAAACATAGTCATTACATTTCCAAAAATTAATTATTCAATTAAGAACATGTTTCTACTTAACAATTAAACTGCTTCATTACAATTTTTTTCTACCTAAGAGACTACTTTGTCTCTATTCTTAATTAAGAAAGCAAAATTCTCTTCTCCTGATAATGCTTTTGATGTGGCAGCTGTTTGCTAGCTGTTATTGGACATTTACATTCTCTTCTTATCTTAAGCTTCTTTACTTCATTACTACTTTACAAGTTGTTGGTACCATAATGGTAAAGTTTTTATAAGGTGCTAACTCAGCAGGAAAATTTCAAAAAATATTTTAAAATATGTTGAACACTGGCAAAGTGGGGAGGAAAGCTTCATCTAAAATGAGTATGGACTTTTAAAGTGAGCTTATGAAGCAGATTAAAGCAGTCAGAACTGGCAACAGTGGAAATTAATTAGTTTCAGATTTAAGGAAAAAATTCTGTAAGAAAGTGTAAAAGAACTTGAAATAGGAAATGAGTGAAAGTGACCTACATTTCCATATACAAATCAAGTTGCATTCATCTACTTCTTCTGAAAAATTCATATAATTACCAACTATTAATCTAGAATTAGGCTTTGGTCCCAACACAAGATTGACCACATCTGCAGTATGACATGCAATTCTTGTCACCACATTTTAAAAACAGGCATTTCCAGAGGCAGGCAACTAACATTGTGAGGTAGATGGACACCCCACAATATTAGGCTGAAGAAAAGGAATTCAGCATACACTTGATACCTGTGCTCTAATAACTCGACTACCATATAGAAAAAGGAATGTACTGACTCTGTTAAGCTCCAGAAGATGAATCTGAAATAAATGTCAGCTCAGTGTGAGGAAACATCCTTTAAACATCAAAATTATAAACCAAGGAACAGACTGCCTTCTGAAATAACTGGTAATTCAACACTGGCCATGACCTAGCAGAGACTGAAAGAGAATGCATCAGAGATGCAATGATTCAATAAGAGCAATAACACTTGATTGTTGTTTTGAAAAAGGAAAATTTATAGGACTATCTACAGGATTGCTCTGAAAAGGCCCAAATAATCCCATATGGTTTATTAACTGATAGAAATTTTGAAATCCCTTCCCACTGTCAAAATAAAAATGTACTTTATGAAGAGGGTGATTCTGGGAAGATGACGTTGCAGGAAGCATCAGAAATCTGACTCCAGCTACACAATTGCACTGGCAGAATCCAGTGTAACTATTTTGAAACTGTAGAGTCTATCATAAGATTGCAACTTGAAGAGAAGGCTTGGATGCTAAACTGTGGGTAATTTTGGTCAATTTCAGCTCTTTACACAGTGGTTTATCTACATATCCCCCGCCTCCAACCCATGGCAGGCAGCTGTGCACAGGTTCCTGAAACAGCCTGTCTTTTAGGAACATGGATGTGCAAAATGGACCCTGTCCTCCAAATATCAGGGATCTGGGCTCTGACCACTGATTGCTGCTTCTGATCAACTAGTTACAAAGAGGAGCGATGCCATTATTGCCCTTTCTCTTATGTTGAAAGCCCTTCCCTGCCTGGCTGAAGTGACTTCCAGAGTATGGCCAGTAACCTTTTTTTAACCCCTTCATTTTAATCTTTTTACTCTTTTGGGAGGCAGACAATAAAACACTGCATTTACAGGGAAAATTAGAAAGTGACCATGCATGCCCAGAGAAAGAGGGAGACTCAGAATAAACCAGAGAAGACCTTAAATTTATACATCAAGTTGATCCTCGATGCAGAGGCAGCCTACAATGATTAAAAAGACAATAAAAACAATAATGAAAACAGAAAACTCAAGAGAGGGAGACAATATGATTTCCAGAGTTACCACATTATTATATTCAAATGTCCAGTTTTCAGCAATCACAAGGCATACAAAAAAGCAGAAAATTATGGCCCTTTCATAAGAAAAAAATCAATCAATCAACAAAACTGTCCCTGAAAAAGACCTGATGACAGATTATCAGACAAACGCTTTAAAACAACTATTCTAAAGATGTTCAGAGAACTAAAATAAGGTGTGAAGAAATTCAAGAAAATGATGTTTGAACAAAATGGAAATGTCAGTAAAGAGATAGAAAACCTAAAAAGAAGTCGAAAAGGAATTCTGGAGCTGAAAAAAATGATTACTGAAATAAAAAATTCACTAGATGAATTCAAAGATGGTATTGAGCAGGCAGAAAAAAAGTTTCAGCACACTCAATAATGGACAATAAAAAATATGAAGACTGAGGAACTGAAAGAAAACAGATTGAAGAAAAGTGAACAGAGTCAAAGAAACCAGTGGGATATCATCAAGCAGACCAACTTATAGGAATCTCAGAAGAAAAGAGAGAGAAAGGGGAAAAGATGATATCTGAAGATATAATGGCTAAAAACTTCCCAAATTTGATGAAAGACATATAGACAAACATTGAAGAAGCTCAAAAAACTCCAAGTAAAATGACTTGAAGAGATTCACACTGAGTTATACTATAATCAAACTTTTGAAAGACAAAGACAGAGAAACTTGAAAGCAGCAAGAAAAAAGTAACTCATCACATACAAGGGATCCTTAATAAGATTATTAGCAGATTTTTCATCAGAAACTTTGGAGTCCAGAAGGCAATTGGCTGATATAATTAAATTACTAAAAACAAAGCAAAACAAAACAAAAAACTGTCAGCAGAGAGTCCTGTACTAGGCAAAACTGTCTTTGAAAAGCAAGGGAAAAATTAAGTCATACACAGATAAAAGCTGAGAAAGTTTTCTACCACTAAACCTGTCCTGCAAGTAATGCTTGAGAGGGAGTCCTACAGGGGAAAATGGAAAAAAAAAAAAAAAAAAACCATGAAAGAGTAGCTCAAAGATGTATAGACAAAGATCTCAATAAAGTAAAATACATGAGCAGCTATAAAAACTAGTACTATTATAACAGTGGTTTGTCACTTCACCTTGATTTCTACATGATTTAGAGATTATACATTAAAAAACAATTAGTCAAAAAGTTAACATTATTGTGACTTTGGTTTGTAACTTCACAATTTGTTTTCTATATAATTTAAGAGATCAATGCACTTAAATTAATTATTAGTTTGTGTTTGCAGGCACACACGTATAGATATGTAACTCTTAATTTCAACTACTGAAAGAGAAGGGGACAGAGCTGTAAAGAAGCAGAGTTTTTGTACACGGTTGAAATTAAGGTAGCATAAATTAAAATTAGAGTGTTACAACTTTAGGATGTTAAGTGAAATCCCCATGGTAACCACAAATAAAAATACCTATATAACGTACACAAAGGGAAATGAGAAAACTCAGCTAAACACAAAAGAAGACAGTAATGCAAACTCAAGAACAATAAAGCTAGAAGGCATGTAGAAAAAAATAGGAAAAGGTCAAAAGCAACTATATTCTTATCAGTAGTTACTTTAACTGTAAATGTATTAAACTCTCCAATCAAAAGACAGAGATGGCAGAATGGACAAAAAAAATCAAAATTCATGATCCAATTATATACAGCCTAAAAGAGATTCACTTTAGATCCAAAGACACAAATAGACTAAAATTGTGAAAATTTCACAACAGAAGTTGTGAAGGACAGGAAAAATATAGTCCATAAAATAATAATCAAGAGAAAGCAGGGTTACTATATTAATATCATACTAAACGGGTTTAAAATTTTAAAAACTTACAACAGACAAAGAATAATACTACATATTAATAAAAGGTTCAATAAAGCAAGAAGATATAACAATTATAAACATTTACACACCTAATAAAAGACCATCAAAATATATAAAGCATTAAAATGACAGAATTGAAAAAAGAAATAGTTCTACAGTAATAGTTGGAAATTTGAATAACTTACTCTCAATAATAAATAAATCAATGAAAAAGAAGTAAGGAAACAGAGGACTTAAAAAGTACGGTAAGTCAACTAGATGTCATAAACATTTACAGAACACTCTAACCAACTGCAAACAAATGCTGTGGAAGACAGTATGACAGTCCCACAATAATTTATAAAAAAATACCATATGATCTCACAATTCCACTTCTGGGTGTATACCCAAATGAATTGAAACCAGAGTCTGAACGTGATATTTATACCCCCAGGTTCATAGCAGCCTTGTTCACAAAAGCTAAAATATGAAAGCAATCTAAGCATCCATCATCAGATAAATGGATAAGCAAATGTTGGGTATATATAAGATGGAATATGACATAGCCTGAAAAAGGAAGGAAATTCTAACCTATACCACAACATGGATGAATATTGAGGACATTATGCTACATGAAACAAGCCAATCACAAAAAGATAAACACTATATAATTCCACATATACGAGATACTTAGAGTAGTCAAAACCATAAAGACAGAAAGCAGAATGGTGGATGCCAGAGGATAGGGGGAGGCAGGGATAGGAAGTTATTGTTTAATGGGTAAGGGTTTCAGTTTTACAAGACAAAAAAGGTTATGGAGATGGATATTGAGGATGGTTGCACAACATTATGAATGTATTAATATTTAATACCATTGGACTGTACACTTAAAATGGTTAAGATAGTAAATTTTCCTTTATGTGTATTTTACCACATAAAAAATAGAAAACAAATATATTTTATGAAAGTGAGCATGAGTAGCTTGCAAAGTTACTTCAAGACATGAATAACTTCTTTTTGCAATTTGACCATGATTCTTATTTTGGTAAAATTTGACTTTTACAGATTAATTTCTTTTTAGGCCGTTGGTCAACAGATGAATGACATTTAATTACATTAAGCTTAGATTTAAAAATTGACTTCTGAAGTGAAGAAGGTACTTATCTGCACAGCATTAGGAAACTTTAATTTTCTGTCTTCAAATATCCAAAATATTTTTAATTAAGCAATTTTTGACAAGTTCTTTCAGGAAACTCCAATGCTCAGTTTGCTGGAGACGGACTAGTCTTCAGTTATTTATGGATAAAACCAGAGCCAAGTACTGCCTGGGAGAATTTAGCCTGATTTACAGCTTTATGTCTATCATTATTGCTACAATTCAGTCAATTTATTCTTTAAGGTGACCATTTTAAACAAAGGTAAATATTAATATGAAACAGAAAGAAAATCAAGGAATCATTTGAATCACAGAGGACATGAAGCTCAGCCCCCTCCAACTCTTAGACAAATTCTACTTGATCGATAATAATGTTAATAAACATATTTAACCCCAACTATGTTCTAGATCTTTGCAGACACTGAAGCTACAAAAAAACCAATTGACTGTCACTATGTACCCATGCAGCTCAGTGTAGTGAGAAAGACAAGTGATGATTGCAATGTGATGCAGTATGTGCTACAATAAAGGCAGTTACCAAGGGACCATATAAGCATAGAAAACAAGAGTGAATAAAGGTGTTACAACAGAGGTTAAACTTGAAGATACTCAGGTACACAGAAAGAGAAGACAGTTTCATACAGGAGGAAGAGGATACAAACAATCAGAACATGTGAAAGAACATGAATTGTTTTTACAGTGTAAGTGAATTTGGAGAGTACATATGCAGAAGCAATAGGAGATGAAGCAAGAGATATAGTCAAAGGCCAGAACAATAAGATTTTTTTTAAGCAATAAGGAAAGGATTCCCTATTAAACAAACAGTGCTGGGATAACTGGCTAGTCATATGCAGAAAATTGAAACTGGACCCTTTCTTTATACCATATGCAAAAATCAACTCAAGATGGATTAAAGACTTAAATGTAAAACCCAAAACTATAAAACCCCTGGCAGACAATCTAGGCAATACCATGCTGGACATTGGGACGGGCACAGATTTCATGACAAAGATGCCAAAAGCAATTGCAACAAAAGCAAAAATTGACAAATGGGATCTAATTAAACTAAAGGGCTTCCACATGGCAAAGGAAACTATTAACAGAGTCAACAGACAACCTATGGAATGGGAGAAAATGTTTGCAAACTATGCATCTGACATACATCTAATATCCAGCATCTACAAGGAATTTAAATTTACTAGAGAAAAACAGACACCCTCATTTCAACAATTTACAACAAATTTACAACAGAAAATCAAGACCAGCATGCTCTCACTTTTAAGTGGGAGCTAAATGATGAGAACACATGGGCACATAGAGGGAAACAACACACACTGGGGCCTCTGGGAGGTGGAGGGTGGGAGGAGGGAGAGCACCAGGAAAAAATAACAAGTGGGTAATAGGATTAACACCTGGTGATGAAATAATATGTACAGCAAGCCCCAAGACACAAGTTTACCTATATAACAAACTTGCACATGTACCCCTGAACTTATTTAAATGTTAAATTAAATAAATAAAGACTTTTTTAAAAAAGGTTTTTTAAAAACTCATACTTAGGATTTTAAACTTTATCCTACATGTGCAAGTGGGACTTTAACTTGATTGTTTTGTGCTGGTATAACAAAATATCTGACACGGGGTAATTTCTATTGAGCAAAAATTTATTTGGCTTACAATTCTAGAGGCTGGGAAGTCCAAGATTGAGGGGCTGCCTCTGATGACAGCCTTCTTGCTGCATCATAATATGGTAGAAAATGTCACATGGGCAAGAGAGGGCCGAACTCTCTTTTATACCAAACCCAATCTCTCCAAAACAAACTCACTTCAAGAGTAATGGCATTCATCTATTCATGAGGGTAGAGTACTCATGATCTAATCACCTCTTAAAGGTCTCATGTCTCAATACTGTTGCATTGGGGATTAAGAAACACATTCAGACCATAACAGACCCACAGTCAGACTTTAAGCAGCAACCATTTGAAAGGTCACTTTAGAAGCAATGTGAAGAAGTGACTTGAAGAAGTGGGACTGGAAGCAAGAAGAGGTTCTTGGACACTAAAGATGTAATATGCCAAGTGAAGGAGAACATGTAGCTGAAGCAGAGCAACAGCATTGGAGATGAAGAGAAAGGGATTTATTTGGTCAGATTCTGAGATAAAGGTGCAGTGGCTCACACCTGTAATCCCAGCACTTTGGGAGGCCGAGGCAGGTGGATCACTTGAGGTCAAGAGTTCAAGACCAACTTGATCAACATGGTGAAATCCCATCTCTACTAAAAAATACAAAGATTAGCCAGGCGTGCTGCTGGTTTCCTGTAATCCCAGCTACTTAGGAGGCTGAGTCAGGAGAATTGCTTGAACCCAGGAGATAAAGGTAGCAGTGAGCCAAGATTGCACTACTGCACTTCAGTCTGAGTGACAGAGTGAGACTGTGTCTCAAAAAAATAAAATAAAATAAAATAAAAAAGTATAGAACAATTGAAATTTAGGATGAAAATGTGGAGAAACATGATGCGACGATGCCATGTATGACTCATCTTTCTCTCTTAGGCAATTGAGTAGGTGGAAAAAGCATCAATGGAAGATGAACAACCAATTTGATAATATTATACATAATTTGATTTGAAAGACCTTTTGAGGTTTTGAGGTACCTGCAAAACATGCATATATTTTAGTAGAAGAGTTCAGTAGGAGGTTGAAATTATAGACCTGGAGTTTAACATTCCTTCCTCAAAGAGGATTTTTAATTACCCAGGGTTGGTATATTCAAATAGCTGTATAGTTTAATGCATTTGCTGTCCTGAAATACATTTCCTTCTTCTGATGATGACATGCTGCAATTAAGCAAGATATTTATTATAATAAAATGTGCATAGAATTATAGTGCTTAAAAAACTTTAGAAATTATTATAATCTTGTTTTTGTTTTGAGTTGAAAATTTCATCTAATGCATTCCCAGAAACACAATTGCTTTCATCAAAATCTTTGGGATAGATGACTAACAACTCCTTTGAGAACACGTTCTAGAATCTTCCTAAACTGATAGGAAGATTGGCTAACCTGAGACTATATCTTTCATGCTGTAAATGTAATTCCTTCTTTCTGATCTTATCCTAGTGTAAATTGGGAACAACTGTTTAATGCTAATGGCAAAATTAGCAAATTTAAAGTTGTTGAATTCAGGCTTTAGATTTTAACTGAATTATGAACTTGGAAATATTTATGAATTTAAAGCAGAAAAATATAAACTAGATTCATCATGATATTTCTCCAATTGCATGGAAGTGTGATGAAAGAGTTGAAAGAATTTTTGGCCAGGTCAGGTAGTTCATGCCTATAATCCCAGCACTTTTGCAGGCCGAGGAGGCTGGATCACTTGAGATTAGGAGTTCAAGACTAACCTGGCCAATATGGTGAAACCCATTCTTTGCTCAAAATAAAAAAAAATTAGCCAAGCATGTTGGTGGGTGCCTGTAATGCCAGCTACTCTGGGGGCTGAGGCAGGAGAATCACTGGAATCCGGGAGACAGAGGCTGCAGTGAGCTGAAATCGTGCCACCGAACTTCAGCCTGGACAACAGGAAAAGACTCCATCTCAAAAAATAAAAATAAAAATAAAAATAAAAAAAGAATTTTCAACAATTTATGTCTCAAAAGCACTGTCATAGAATTTATATTCTATGAATCACAAAGTGGTTAAACATAAATTTTTGGACAAACTATCTGAAAGTAATTTGTGTACCTACAAATCTTATATATAATGTCTTGTCATAAAAAATGAAAATGAATCACTCTTTACATTCCTCATTGCAATATCAGCCAACCACAATCTTCAGAATCTACAGTATTGTACTCATCTATAAAATCTATATATGCTAGTTTATGTGCATTTTAAATAAAATATTAATAAGTTATAATCATTTTACACAATTCCAAAAAGCTGTCTCTGCTTGTGCTTACTCATCCGTACATCCACTAATTTCAAGGATGGGTAATAAAGGAAGATAAAAAAGAAGAAGAAAAATAATTTCTTGACTTTAATGTCATTTATTCCCTCTTGCTGACCCTGACTAATTGAGTTTGAGTAAAAATATTTCCCGTCTTCTAAATCTATCCAGCAGTGTTTTTCCTAAGAAAATTACAACTCTCTGGCCATTGTTCACTAAAGTTGGCCACTTCCAACCTCTTACCTGTTTAAAAAGCCCGAAGGGGATATGGGGGAACGTAAATTTTATGGCTGACCTATTTCAAATGTAGTAGTTTTATTTATTTTTAAATTTAAGTGATGTTTATGGTTTTGCAAGTAGGCAAAACAGTAGTGCAGAGAGTGAATAAAAGAAAAGTATTTCTCTTGAAAATGCCTCACGAAACAAAATGCCACATGGAAGACAAATACATATACTGCCAATATAAAAAATATCATGTGGATGAATTTATTTGCTATATAAACTTATTATCTCCTAAGTATGTGAAATGTGGGGAGTAGAAGGGATACATAAATAAGACCAAAAAAAAAAAAAAACCCAACAAAGAAACACATGACCATGGCAAATATCTCTAGATCATTACATGACTCTACCAAATTACCTCTATCAAGTAAATTGCTTAAATGTGTCTAAGAATGTCAGTACTAGTATGATAGACCTAGGTATATAATCCTAGCTTTACAACATACTGCCATGGTGACCTTAGTTGGGTAACAATCTCTAATCTTTGGCTTCCTCATCCACAAAAGAAGGATATCAATGTCTATCTTGTAGGTTTGTGTAATATCTAAATGTTATAATGCATGCAAAATGCCTGGCACATAATACTAAATTATTATAATAATTATTATAGCTTCATTGTTATTTCATAAAGCCTACTGTCTCCTAAGTGCCTTAGTTCTGTTGCTTATTTAGTACTACATTTTCCACTGTTCCTTTATGACTGCAGTATTCTTAAGTACATGATCAAACATCTGATGCACTCCCACACCAACCCATATACAAATACCTCACTGCTAATACAATGTTTTAGTAGCACATCCATATGCGTCTGCCAATATTCTTTTCTTCAGAGAATGTTCTTCATGTCAACTAAGAAAAAGACTTTTGAATTCTAAATCACTCTTGGAAATGACCAAGGTGAGGTGCAATCCCAGCACTTTGGGAGGCCAAGGCGGGTGGGTCGCTTGAGGATAAGAGTTCGAGGCTAGGCTGGACAACATGGAGAAACCCTGTCTCCATAAAAAAAATTTAAAAATTAGCTGGAGATGGTGGTGTTTGCCTGAAGTCTCAGCTACTCATGAAGCTGAGGTGGAGGGGTCACTTTAGTCTAGGATGGGGGTGCTTAGATTGTGTCACTGCAATCCAACCTGGCAGCCTGGGTAACAGAGTGAGACCCTGTCTCACAAAAAGAAAACAAAAAGGAGGGACCAAATTATTATAGCTCACAACATGTACTATTATGAAAGGAGTAATGACTAACAGCATCTTTGAAACCCTTTTCAAACTGCCGTTGCAATTGGTGACACATTAAAGATTGGCATCTTAAGTCTACTACTTCTGTTCCACCTACCAAGTTGTTAATGACGAAATTAGCTCGGTGTTATTCCACAGGAAGCAGACATGACAACAGATAGAATAGGACTATATGCAGCTATTGATTAAAGCAACAGATCATCAAAAACTCTATTTGATAGAGCATTAAAGCTACTGAATATGCCAAATTCCTATTAATAATCCAATACACATTATATTTCTATCCACCAAAGGATAAGGTCTGCAATAATTAACTATTCTTAAAGGTTGAACTAAATTTTAATCTTAGAAGCTTTATCTGTCTCTCTAGATTTAATAGTTAACAATTTAGGAAATATGATGTTAATTATTGCTCAATGTTTTAAGATGACCATGAGTAAAACAGAGGTAACTATTACTAAAAATAAGCTATTATCTTTATGAAAGCTTCTAAAATTCATGTCTCCTATAAGATGTATTACATTTCAGTTATTTCTCTTGAATTTTTAATTTAGTTTAAATTTAAACTTAAATTGTTCAGCTTTATTGAGATATAATTAGCAAATAAAAATGGGATATATTCAAGGGGTACAATATGGTATTTTGATATATGCATACATTGTGAAATGATTGCCACATAGTAATTAATGTAAGTTGCATTTTAAAATTTAGAAACCAAAATTGGAGGCCGGTTACAGTGGCTCATGCCTGTAATCCTAGTATTTTGGGAGGCTGAGGAGGGCAGATCACCTGAGGCCAGGAGTTCGAGACCAGCCTGATCAACATGGTGAACCCCTGTCTCTACTAAAAATACAAAAATTAGCCAGGTGTGGTGGCACGTGCCTGTAATCCCAGCTACTCAGAAGGCTGAGGCAGGAAATCACCGAAACCTGGGAGGTGGAGGCTGAAGTGACTCCAGCCTGGGTGACAGAGTAAGACTCTGTCTCACAAAAAAAAGGAAACTAAAATTGGATGGTGGTGATAGTTGTACAACTCAGTAAATATGTTAAAACCACTGAATTATATACTTTAAAGGAGTAAATTTTATCATTTGTGAGTAATATTTCAATAAAGCTGCAACTAAAAATTAAAGGCCTGGCTGGTCACAGTGGCTCATGCCTGTAATCAACACTTTGGGAGGCTGAGGCGGGTAGATCACTGGAGGTCAGGAATTTGAGACCACCCTGGCCAACATGGTGAATCCCTGTCTCTGCTAAAAATACAAAAATTAGTTGAGTGTGGTGGCGCACGCCTGTAGTCTCAGCTACTCAGGAGGCTGAGGCAGGAGAATCTCTCAAACCCAGGACACGAAGGTTGCAGGGAGCCGAGATTGTGCCAATGCACTCCAGCTTGGGCGACAGAGCGAGACTCCATCTAAAGAAAAAAAATTAAAAAAAAAAGGCCTGTGGCATGGTGGCTTACGCCTGTAATCCCAATGCTTTGGGAGGCCAAGGCAGGTGGATTGTTTGAGCTCAGGAGTTCAAGATCAGCCTGGGTAACATGTTGGGAAAAGCAGCAAAGGGGAAAGGATGTACAGAGTGCCTACATAAATTGGTTATGAGTAACACATAAACAAGGAACAACAAACTGTGGAAGGCCACAGGAGGCCTCTGAGGAGGAAGGCCTCTCCATGCCTCATGTTCCAGTGCAGGGTGACCTCGGCTCTGTTACCTTAGGATGACACACCAGTTCCGGCTCACTGATTCACTCCACCCCTACTCTGTAGATCAAAGTGATTGTAATCAATAAATAATGTGGATGATCAGAGGTTGGGGCATTCACTGTCTCCAGTAATGAGTGATGGCTCCCTGGTCACACTTTCTCTCTTAATCTGTCTTTTTCTCATTCCTTTGTCACCACCAAACTTGGGGTACCCACAGGTGTGATGTGGGGCTGGTTCCCTACAGTAACATTCTGAGACTCTGTCTCTATAAAACATTTTAAAAATAGCTGGGAATGGTGGCACTTGCTTGTGGTCCCAGCTACTTTAGGGTCTGAGGCACCGAGGCAGAAGGATCACTTGAGCCAGGGAGGTCCAGGTTTCAGTGCACCATGATTGTGCCACTGCGTTCCAGTCTGGGCAACACAGTGAGACCATGTCTCAAAAAAAAAATTAATAAATAAAATAAATATATATATATATATATATATATATATATATAAATTAGGTTTGAGAGTAATAGAAAAAAGTCCCATTTGAGTACCCTGAGAGAAAAAATAAGTTATCAACTGTGTTTTGTAAATTTAAAGATACAGGATAATTTCAACAAACTTTTCAAGAATATTAAAGATATTTTCCACATTGGCATTCACCTTAAGTAAAATCTAGCTGAATTGCAAATGATCGAGTTTTAATTGTTAGTGTCTATAAAATCATAGAAAACAAAAATACCAGCTGTTTCAGCTGGCCTTACTTTTCTGTCATCATTTGGAAGGCATGGGGATTTCAGAGGAGAGGAGAAATGGGAGGAAATGACGGACTATAGTGAGTCGAAGTTTTATTAACAAAGAATGAATTAACGTTGCCCAAGGTGGCCTACAGAGTTTCTATTGCTTATCTTCTTCTTTCTAAGTTCAAATCTGAAGCTATAAAACAAACAAACACAGAATATGCATAAATCAATTTCAAAGGACAATGTAGAAGTAGGGGCCATAAAGTTTAAGAAAGTAGAGGCCATGAAGTCTAATAAACAATGTATGGAATGATAAACTAAAGACCACATGGACAGAAGCCATTTCAAATTTAAATAGCAATTTATACTTCCTAGAATCAATCTAAAATCAAGACTATATTAACAGTCATACACTTTCTAACTTGAAAATATGGCACAAGTATTGAAGTTTTCTACGCCTTCTTAAAGGTGTTTAAATGTGATTGGCACTATGTAGATATGCAAATTTAGCCTTTTCTTCTCTTAAATTACTAGAGTGAATTATCTGAAATTTCTTATGCTTAACATGTGGTTGATTTACCATCAAATTTGATTAGCTTTTGACTTCTGGCCTGGTTATTAGATGGAGGATTTATCATGGAAGATAACAAGAATACCAAGTTTTTTGAGTCTTTGTTGGGAAAACTTCCATATACATGTTCTATAGTTATTTTCTGGTAAATATGCTATATAGCTGAGAACTCTTACTAAGTCTTACAGGTGTTACCCATATTAAGGAAGACAAAAAACTTAATGAATTTCAAATTCATCTAAGAAATGGCCTAAGTAAATTCAGTCCTCTCTATGTGACAGAATTTATTAGCCTCTTTGAATGAAAACTTAATGGAAGCTTACGTTGTCTTCTGGGTTGACTGCAATGTATTAAAAATACTGTTTTCCAATAATGTCCAATATTACATTTTTGGAAAAGTAATTGTATGTTTTATGCACCAGTGGTTGGAACACAAATGAGAACTTGCTGCTATTACTCATGTAATGTTGATTTCTAAAGATAGAAGGACCTATAACTCTATAAATAACTGTAGATGAAGACTAAACAAGCCACTTATAACAATGGACTCTGCTCGGGAGAAAGTTGACAAGTCTCATAGCCCTAACTTGAAAGTTAAATCATCTTCAATAAGAAAAAAACAAAACTTGGAAAATTTTAAAATAAATGGAAATTAAAACACTCTTGAACCACCATTGTGTCAAAGAAGAAATCAAAAGGAAAATTAGCAAAAACTTCCAAACTGGGGCAGGGCACAATGGCTTACACCTGTAATCCCAGGACTTTGGGAGGCCAAGGTGGGCAGATTACTTGAGACCAGGAGTTCGAGACTAGCCTGGCCAACAAACTGAAACCCTGTCTCTAAATCAAAGAAAGAAAGACAGAAAGAAAGAGAGAGAGAGAAGAGAAAAAAGGAAAGAATATACTTCAAACAAACAAAAACAAATATAACCCATCAAAACCTATGAAATGCAGCAAAATCAGTAGTAAGAGGGAAGTTTATAGTAATTAATCACTACAATAAAAAAATCTCAAATTAACAACTTTACTTTATATGTCAAAGAACTAGAAAAACAATGAACTAAGCCCAAAGTTAGGAAAAGGAAGAAATAACAAAAATTAGAGAAGATAAATGAAATAAACAGTAGAAAAAAATTAACAAAATTGCTTTTTTTAAAAAAAAGATAAAATTGTCAAACTCTTAGCTAGACTTACAGAGACAGAGAGAGACCCCAAATAAATAAAATCAGATATGAAAGAGGAGAAACTACAACTGACGATACAGAAATAAAAAGGATCATAAGAGACAGTTATAAACAATTACATACCAACAAATTTGAAAACCTAGAAGAAATTGATAAATTCCTAGAAACACCCAATCTACTAAAACTGAACCATGAAAAAACAGAAAACTTGAACAGATAATAACAAATTAGGAGTCTGGGGCCAGGCGTGGTGGCTCACGCCTGTAATCCTAACACTTAGCGAGGTGGAGGCAGGAGGATCAATTGAGCTCAGGAGTTCGAGACCAGCCTGGGCAATATGGCGAAAGTTGGTCTCAACAAAAAATACAAAAATTAGCTAGCTGTGGTGCTATGCACTTGGAGTTCCAGCTACTCAGGAGGCTGAGGTGGAAAAATCCTTTGAGCTTGGGAGGTGGAGGTTGCAGTGAGCTGAGATCATGCCATTGCATTCCAGCCTGGCAGCTAGAGTGAAACCATGTCTCTAAAACAAAACAAAACAAATTAGGAGACTGAATCATAAATCAAAAACCCTCCCAACAAAGAAATGCCCAGGACCTGATGCCTTCGCTGATGAATTCTATCAAATATGTAAGGAAGAATTAATACCAACCTTTCTTAAACTTGTACAAAACATTGAAGGATGGAAAACAATTTCAAACTAATTTTATGAGGCCAGGACTACCCTGATACAAATATCAGGTAAAGACACTAATAAAAGAATAAAACTACAGGCCAATGACCCTGATGAAAACAGATGCAAAAATTCTGAACAAAATACTAGCAAATCAAATTAAAGAGCACATTAAAAGGATACATCACAATCAAGTGGGATTTATTCCTGGGATACAAGGATAATTCAATATACATGAAGCAATCCATGTGTTACATCACACTAACAAAATGAGGGATAAAAATCACATGATCATCTCAATAGATTCAGAAAAAGCATTTGACAAAACTGAACACCCTTTAATGATAAAAACTCTCAAGAAAGTAGGTATAGAAAGAACTTAATGAAAGCCATATATGACAAACCCATATCTCTATGATAGAAATTAGATAGGGATGTACCTTCTCACCACTTCTTTTCAACATAATACTGGAAATGTTAGAGCAATTTGCCAAGAAAAAAGTTTAAAAGGCATTTAAATTGGAAAGGCAAAAGTAAAATTATCTGTTTGAAAATAAGATTATATGTAGAAAATTCTAAAAACTCCACAAAAAAACTTAAAAAAAAATTTCAGTAACATCACAGTATGCAAAATCAACATAGAAAAATCAGTTGTGTTTCTACACACTAGCAATAAACTATCTATCTGAAAAGGAAGTTAAGAAGACAATTTTATTTACGGTTGCATAAAAAGGAATAAAATTCTTGGAAATGAACATAACCAAAGAGGTGAAACACTTATACACTGAAAATTACAAAACCTTGATAAAAGAAATTAAGGAAGATAAAAATAAATGGAAAGATATATTGTGTTCATGGATTAGAAGACTTAACATTATTAAAATAGCTACACTGTCCCAAACAATCTACAGATTGTTATTCTAATCCAAATCCCCAAAGTATGTTTTACAGAAATAAAAAACAGAATCCTAAAGAGATTCACATGCAACCACAAAATAACAATAGCCAAAGCAATCTTGAGAAGGAAGAACATAGTTGGAGGTATCACATTTCCTGGTTTCAAAATAGATTACAAAACCAAGGTAATTAAAACAGTATGGCATAGGCATAAAGACACATATAGACCAATAAATATAATAGAAAGCCCAGAATGAAATTCACACATATATGCTCAACTTCGAGCCTTTGACAAAGGCTCAAATAATACACAACAGGGAAAAGATAGTCTCTTCAGCAAATGGTGTTGGGGAAAAGTGTATATCCACATGCAAAAGAATGAAATTAAACCCTTATCTTATGCCATACACAAGAATAAACTCAAAATGGAATAAAGACTTAAATGTCAGTCCAGAAGCTGCAGAACTTCTAGAAGAAAACAGAGGAAAAGACTCTTGACACCTCTCTTGGCACTGATTTCATGGATATGACACAAAAAGCACAAGGAACAAAAGCCATAATAGGTAAGTGGAATTACATCAAACTAAACAGCTTGTGCACAGCAAAGGAAACAATCAATAGAATGAAAAGGCAACTTACATAATGGGTAAAATTATTTGTAATCTATGTATCTGATGAGGATTTAATGTCCAAAATATTTAGGAACTCCTACAACTCAATAGCAAAAAGAAATTAACCCAATTTAAAAACAGGCAACAAAACTTGAATAGGCATTTTTCCAAAAGAGATATACAAGTGGCCAAAAAATCTATGAAAATATATTCACCATTGCTAACCATCAGGAAAATGCAAATCAAAATAACTATGATGTATCATCTCACACTGGTTAGAATGGCTACTATAAAAATAAAAAGGTAAGTTTACTGAGGATGTGGAGAAATTGTAACCCTTCTACACTGTTGTTTAGAATGTAAAATGGTACAACTACTATGGAAAACAGTATGTAAGTTCCCCAAAAACATAAAACTAGAACTACCATATAATCCAGCAATTTTACTTTGGTAAACGTATCCAAAGGAATTGAAATAGGTGTGTCAAAGAGATAGCTGCATTCCCATGTTCACTGTAGTACTATTCACAATAGCCAAGTAATGGAAACAACCCAAATGTCCATAGATAGATGAATAGATAAAATATTCATACATTGAAGTATTACTCTGCCTTCAAAAAAAAGAAGGAAATCCTGCCATTTGTGACAAGGATGAACCTGAAGGACATTACAGTGTGTAAAATAATTCAATAATAGAAGAACAAAGACTGCATAATTTCACTTCCATGATATATCTAAAATAGTCAAACTCATAGAAACAGAGACAAGAACAAGGGAAAGCAGGGAGTTGTTTAATGTGGTATAAAGTTTCTGTATGCAAGATGAATTAGTTCTAGAGATCTGCTGTACAGCAGAGTGTGTACAGTCAACAGCACTGCATTATACGCTTAAACTTTCTTAAGAAGGTAGATCTCATTTTAAGTGTTCTTACCATACACACACACACACACACACGAAAATCAAACAAAGGGAAACAAGGGAATTGTTGGAGGTGATAGGTATGTCTACTACCTTGATTGCGATGATGGTTTCACAGGTGTATGGAGATGTCCAAGTTGATCAGCTTCTATACATTAAATATATGCAGGTTAATGTATATCTATTATAACTCAATAAAGTTCTTTTTTAAATAATAAAATGTCATAAAACTTTTATTAAATGATAAGAGGACTCTAGTAAATATATTTTATTACTAAGAATTGTTGCACTTATGAAATATTTCACAATCCAATTCTTAGTTTAGCAAGAAACATTACAAAGCCAGGAAAGCTAAGGTCTACACTAGCAGTCATCAGTACAACTGTCACAGAAAATAAGGAAAAGTTATTCGATATTGTAGTATTCTTCATTTTAATAACTTAAAATTCATGGTTCTTCACAAAGGTAATGGATTGCATTTCGTCTATAATAGGGCTTGGTCTACTTTGATTTGCATTTTAATCTGGTATCTGGTCAAATTGTGTCTCTGTAGTCATTTTTTGTACCACATGGTGTATATTTTAGCTTTCTTAGACAAGCAGAGTTTAGATTGCAGCACAGAATTCAAGCACTTAAAAAATCTTAAGGATAGAGATGATTGAATGTGGCACACTATCTGCAAAAACATAGATGTGACTTTTTCAGACAAAATGTCTCTTTAATAAATCCAATGTTGTACTTTAAGCCTCTTTCCTGTTCTAAACGCAGCCAACAGATGAACCAACATATTCAAGATCAAAACCATTGGTTAATTTGTGTACCCATTTGGGATTTGGTCGCTAAATCACCTGGTGTTAACTTCTTCCTAGAGCAAAGCTTTCTTAATTAAATTTATTGATTAGCTTTGTGAAAGATTATATACCTATGATTGGTTCTTCTACAAGTTTCCAAACCATATGCACCTATATATACTTTTTGAACTTTCAAATTTAAAAGACCTCTAGCCGTGGTTACACTGTGAAGTTATAAAAATTACAGATTACACAGCATGTAACTGAATGCTTAGTTCAGAAGCATGTTCTAACTTAGATCATTAATTCTTCCATTCTTCTGGAAGAGAGTGAGGGAAACTATACTCATTCTAGTTTTACTATATTAATACAGTTAATAGCCAGATTAGTGACATGTGCTTCCATGAAAATACTCTTTTTCTTGCTTTAATTTTTGAAATATTGCCTTAAATATCATCTTTCTTGTGCACAAACTTCCAGGCAAACTTATATTTTGAGTTTCCACTAGAGCAGATATGCAAGAGGATAGAACAAATAGACAAAAACTCTCACCCACTCCAGGGTAAATTGTCACTGTCAAGATTAACGTAAGCAAGACTTTTTTGTTGTGGTTGTTCCTCCAGAGGGTTTTAACATCACGTGCTTTGACTTGATTCAACAAAATATTAGGATCATAAAGTGTTAATCACCAGACACAATTCTCAATGACCATACACTTTTTCCAAAATCAAAACAATGTGGTATAGATTCTGAAGGCAGTTTCAAAAGAGATGTTAAGAAATATTTTGACAAATCATAACGTCACTGAAATAAATGTCTAGTCTTTGAAAAGTAAACCACTTTTAGATATATATGCTTTACTGTAATGTTTTGAATATCATATTACTTGATATCACAAACTTTAAAAAAATTAGAAACTCTCAAAATATCAGGACTACTGATATAGCCTAACCATTTTACTTTGTACAAATCAGATGATAGTAATACTGCTCGCACTGTGTCGCTTGGCTTGAAAGAATATGATAGGTACTTCTCTACATTTTTCATTTATTTCTTTGTATATTTGGAACTTCAGCCAAGTTATATTGATGATAAGATGTTTCTGAAGTCATAATGAAATAAAAAATGCATAGACAAATTAACAATGATAAACTATCTAGTCCCTAATTTATCAGTGCTTTTCTTGATTATTGAGTGTAACACTCTAAAGGATAAAGACATATTTTTGTATCTTATCTTGGTAGATGAAGAATGCTGGTCAAATTGGAAGGCCAGCAAAGTTGAGTTCTCTGGCAAATCTTGCCTCACAGCTTTGCTCTTTCACCAAGTAAACATTCATTACTCTCCACTACAAGGTCACCTATTAAAAGTTTACTATCATTTTCCTAGTAATGACTACAAGATGCATAAACAGTAAAAATAATCTCGATTCAAAAATCACAAGGCCAGAAAATACACTTTTACTCAGGCAATTCTACTTCAGGGTTGCCTTAGATGACAACAGGCATCTATTCATTACTATATTGACTTTTGCTTCAAATTAAGCTCCATCTGGAGAGAATGAAATATTTCTATACTTGTCTATACATAAAATGTGTACACACACACACACACGGTAAGAAAATGTTTGTTTACCACGTTATTTTTCTTTAGTTTTTGATGACAGGAAATTGGCTAACATTTGTTTTTAAAGCATCATCTTAAATGAACTTTTGTTATTTCAGCCTTTTAAATGTGTAGAGACTTGGCCCTTCAAATTTGTTGGTGAGGAAAAAGGAAAATTGTTAAGCCAAGAAGCATACTGAATACGTATCACTCTTGTATCATCTTAATGTCAAAAAATTGTAAGTCTAATCACTGTAAGCCAGGGACCATCTGTAGTATTCTAGACTTACAAAGAATGATAGTATCCTAACATGATAATAAGCTTCCCAGAGATTACTTTCCACTGAAGTCAGTAGCTATCAAGTGCAACAGGCTCAACAAAAGTTTCTTGTGACTTGCCAGGAGGCTGCTTCTTTCCTATGACAAAGCTGAATCTATGGCCAGTCTGCAGTACATAACTTCTTTTGTCTTTTTTCTAAGAAAATTCAATATTCTTTTTATGTTATAAAATCAGACTAAGACAACATTTATTCATGCTACAAGATTTCGGATTGGAAAGAGCTTTAAATGTCATTCATTAACCACGTGTTTTCCTTTTTCCTCACACATAGTTCTCCTTTGTATCATCCCCACTAAGAGATTAACTTCTATAGCATTTAACATCTCAATATTGGAGAACTCATTACCTCCTGAAACAGCTTATGCCATCTTTGGTCAGTTCTGAGTGCTATAAAATCCTCCTCTAGAACCAGAAACTGTGGATTCCACCATTAAATTCAGTTTTTTTCTTTTTGGAGTTTAACGTTTATAGTCTCATTCAGTTCACAAATATTTATTGAATGCTTAGTTTGTGTCAGACACTGTGCTAGACACTGAGGTAAGACATAGAAATAAGATATGAATAACAAACTTGGGAAATAAATTAAGTCCACTGTCCTTAAGAAAATCCCTTGAATGTTTGAAGTCTGCTAGCATGTATCACAAGAGTCGTGTCTTCCAGAGGATACAAACCCGTCTAAGATGATTCCAGCACTCTACTGACCTAAACATTCTTGTGAATGAACTCCAGCATTCTGATAAATGAATTCAAATCTTCATTCTTAAAGTTTGTGACTGGAAATACCAAATAGAGCCCAAATGCATTTTGATTCTTTTTATGAAAGTTGCAAAAGCTCAATACAAAATTATGTTTCTCAGGAACCAGATCACACTGAAGTTTTGTTGATCTTGATGCAAACTAAAATCACTAAGTATTTTTTCACCAAATGTTCCCAGCTTCAGTGACCTAAATTTGTGCAGAAAAGTTTGGGACTCAAATTAAGCACCTCACATTTATTACTATTAAGTTTCATCTTGGTCAGTTCAAACTGTCATGATCTTTTTGCATGAAGGGCCAATTTGGTAAAAATAGCTTTTATATTTGTATTCGGGTCATTGGGAAATTCAGGTTTTAGAAATCTGGCCCTTCTTGACCATTCATCTTAACCTCTTTTGTAACAACAATAGTAGTTATTATTGTTGCTTATTTTTTTTGTGCAAAGTATTAGGACAGTTGTGGGAAAAAAAAGAGAAGCTTATGGTTAAATGCTTGCTCTGAGATCCTTATAATTTGGTTGAGGAAATAGTTCTTACAAAAAGAAAAGAAGGAATTAAGTAGCAATGCACGATGGGGTATCTCATTTGAAATATTGTAATGATATTGATTTATAGACGAGAGAAACCAGGCCCATTACTTTATAGATAATTCTGAAACAACGAAATGTTTGGTTGCATGGTTATAGCCCTAATTACTACAGGGATAGGAAGTAGAAATAATAATGGTCTGAAGGAGTCAGAATAAGATATATAGGTAGCAAGACTACTGGGCTTCAGGGACCAGTAGTCTTGAGCTAGGAATGAACAAGAAATCACTGCTGTCCAGGACTTTTAATCTCAGTTTAATTTAAGCAAAAAGTCCTAATTGCCATCTTTGTAATCCTAAACTGGAAAAATGAAATGCATGCCCCTAATACAAAATATATTCATCATAACACTAATGTGCTCCAAGACAACATATATTTTACCATACAGAACTGATGTCAAAGTAGCTCCTAGCTCTTTCTCCTCCTTTTTGAGGTTATGAGATTCCATCCCCAGTCCCTATTCAAACTTGCATACATGTTGTTATTATTTTCAAACATATACTCGATTACTAAAAACCACACAAAATATATATTTGATTACTAGAATATCAGATAAAATTAATTAAATAAGATTTTTTTCATAAAAGAAATAAGCACAGATTTTTAATTGTGATATACCTTTTTTCCCCCTTAGAAGTGGCAGAAATATGTGATTGGGACTTCCAACTCCCCCCGAAAAGGCTTCCAGTATTTTTCTCTTTCCTTCAATGACAGTGTCAGAGAACCAGTGTTGATTGTTGTTTTCCTCTAAAACAGAGGATCTTTCCAAACAGAAGTTGCACTTACAGAAAGACTGACATGATCAGAGACTGCCCCCTGCCTTCCTACACAGAACAGTTTTGCTGCATAATTTTTATTAAAAACAATCCTACCAACTTTAAAAAGACTTTGGGTATAATAAGCTATCTATGTCTAAGATCTTTTTCTCAGTCTATGACCATGTTTGAGGAACAGTAAGGGAAAAGTCTGTTGTGTTAGATGCCATAAAAGTTTATTTCTAGGCATAGCATGCCTGGATGATGGACATTATGAATCAGATGCCGGGTTTTTACGATTAAGTAGTAGTAATAGCAAATGCTGAAAATATAATTTGATACGATTGTATTACTACCAAAAACATATCTGGCTATATAATTTGCTTTAAAACTGGAAAAATATGAGTAGAAGGATTATCAGAATTCCTTGCATTTATGTCCTGTGATAAACAAGAAAAAAATATCCCCCGGTAGAAATCTTGTGTAGCTTCTTTTGATCTATGAAAATACCTGCCTTCGAGAATTTTGCTAGAATCTGGTTACTCATTCTTTAAACCTGTCTATCATCCTTTAGGTGTGTTAAAATAGGGCTCTGTGGTCAAGATGGGAAATAATAATGAGTAGAGAAGTAAACTTTCTAGTCAGTTACAATTACTTATTTTTTTTTAAAGTTCCCGAAGTTTCAAATGATGTGGAACTTTTTCCCTACGTAGTAACAATCTTCTTTAATTCTTTCCTGAATTTCTAAATCAGTAGTTTTGGAAACATATGTATTTGTAGTAGGAGGAAAACCCTCTGGTTCGAAAGTTGTAAAAACAGGTCCCCATCCTTAGAAACCTGAGAATATTTGGAAACCGTGTTCCGGAGGGCATTGGGGATTTTTATCAAACCCGAGGAATTCACTGTAAATAACTCCTCTTTCCAGGGACAATTTCCAAACACCTGAGGAAGGGAAGGGAAAGTAGTGAAAACGCTGGGCTGACTCCCCCAGCCTCGTTAGGCAGGAGTTCCAGAAAACCTCTCTGGCAAGTACAGAGGGACAGAAAGCGCCAGCATGTGCTTGTTTTGAGTTTGCTTCCCCAGTCTTAAAGTGCGCCCAGAATTCCTTCTCACGCTATATTCTCCGATCTGGTGTTGCCAGAATCTCCAAATTCTGTCGGACCTTGCCTTGCTTGGCCAAGCCGCAGCCTAGAGAACCTGTAGAGGCAGTACGCGCCGCAAATGCCAAGAAAGCGGAGCCTTCGGTCCCGGCCGAACCCGGTACCCGGAGCTTCGCCGCGCACCGCTTCGGCTCAAGTCTTACAGACTCTGGGCAGCTCCGCGAGCGCCGCTCAAAGGCGAACTTGCCTTCCTGTTTCTACCCGAACTCCGAAGCCCAGACAAGCTTCAGCAAGCCGCGTGGCTAGCTAACTTTCTCGCTGCTGCTCCGGGAACCTTCCCAACCACCAAGTGGGCTTCACCCCTGGTCTCTCTCGGCACTTTTGCCTTTCACGAGGAGAAGGAGAGAACAGACTTAAGAGCAATATATATATATGATAAAAACTATTGTTACCATTATCCTCATCCTCATAATTGCTATTATCATGGTCCCTTTCTCCAAGCCGGTTCCCCCGGCAGCTGGGGAGCGAGAACAGTTTTTGGAGGATGCTATCTTGCACTCTTTGCTCGGCAGATTTTGCCTTAGCAAACATATCACAGGGATTTATATTTACATTTTTTGAAGTAATAGAAATGTCTCAGCCTCCGACAAAATAAATACAAGTCCCGCCAAGAAAGGCAAGACTGAGCACTCCACATTCATAGAGAAAGGGGACACTTGGGGAGTTTTTAAAGATGAGTGTTTAATTATTTATAAAGAAGACATACGTTTTCTCTTCGATATTTATAAATTACTGTTCGCTACCAAAGCATTTCTAAAGATGAGAGCATTGTGCAGTCGGTGGACTTGGCAGCGCTGTAGCTGCCACCTGTGCGGCATCATATAGTAGCATTCAACAGATGCTTCAAGAAAACTGCGATGAGTTTTTGCTTTTCGAAACAGAACTTGGGTGTGGACAATATGTTCAATGCCAAATTAAATTTCAGAGGCTGAATTCAGTGGCGATGGAGGGAATCAGAGGATTCCCAAAATGCCCCTTTTGGAATAGACCGGACAGTTCCTTTCACAAATCTGGAAACGGAGGCACAGAGAGAAAAAGGCATCCAGAATAAGGAAGGGGGCCTGACCCTTATTAGTGCTCCTACCTACTTCTCCATACCTAACTTTTGGAGCTATTGAGACAAACTTCGGCCTTCAGAAGGGCCGGCCGCTCCCACCCATTTTACGTTCTGCGGGATTCGGACCTCCAAGCCTCTGTAAGGCTTCCGTGTAGCCTCATCTATACAATCGCTGCGCTGCCGTCCGGTCCTAAACAACCAAACTGGAGTCTCTACCTTTTGCTTCGGTCCAGCTACCTCCGACTGGCGAGGAGCCAATCTCTACTTTTCTACACCCTGGTACCCGGCCGCGAAACCTCGGCCGTCACCCGGGACCACCATCCCCGCTCTCCCCTTCGTTCCCTCTTAGGAGAGATCTGCTTCTGTCCCCACTCTCAGTGGGATCATCTCCATTACTAAGCTTGGTTTTGGTGCCTCTGAGGCGTCTTGGCCAAGGCAGCCCCGTTCACCCTTCTGCTCTGCCGCCAGGACACCGCAGGCACCTGCCCGGCGGCGCCTGGGAGCCTGTGAAAAAGAGCTTTGCCTGCCCGGCTGCACTCGGCATCCCAGCAATTGCCAAAAGAGAGCCTTTGTGGCTCACCTCTTGCTACCTTAACCTTGCATTGACAGCCCCCCTCCTCCCTTGCCCCGCAACTGCTGGGCAACAGACTGACTGTAGGCCCAAGTCCCTGTGCCAGAGAGATAGGTTCAGCCCCTTGGAAACCGTTAGAGTTGCCCTCAAGGTGTCTTTCTAAAGAGGCCTGTGGGGTCTAGAAAGGAACTAAACCGTGCCTTCCTGGGGCTCGAAGACCAAGATCTTTCCTTTCACCTTTGGGTTTAGAAGAAAGATGGGGAGGCTAGGATGGGGAAGTGGGCCTTATAGCAGGGTTGTGGCCTTTGTGCACTCACCAAATGTTTGACCCTGTGAGTGTCTCAGTTGCTACTATTGGAGAAATGGGCAAGAGTCGGAACAGAGACCCCTGAAGAGAGTTTCAAAGCTTGGTGAAATTTGCAAGACTTGGAAATACTGTTTGTTGAAATGAAATGTACTGGGGTGTGTGTTTGTGTGTGTGTGTGTGTGTGTGTGTGTGTGTGTGTTTGGGGAGGGGTATGCTGTGAATCTTTGAGGGTACCTAAGCTCTCCCTCCATCCGGTGCCATGGCTGAACCTTGTTCCCCCCACTCTCCAGGCCTAGTGAATTAAGTTAATCATCACCCCCACCCCCACCTCCACCACTGGGTCTCACGCCCTCTGCCAGCAGGCTCCAGATGCACTAACAGTCCGGTCCAAACAGGCCCGGGGGCAACATAATGCTGATCGCTGATTGGCTACTTTTGGCTCCACCCCTCATCCCGCGTTTGGCTCAAGAGCGCGGTGCAGATTCACCCGCGCTAGGCAGGCGGTCTGGTGCTCGCTGAGGACGCTTCCTTCCTCAGATGCACCAATCTTTCCGATTCTGCCTGTGGAGCGGCTGAATTGCTAGCCTTGGTTGCTCCATTGGCCTGCCTTTCCCCTTACCTGCCGATTGCTTATGAACTTTTCTTCTCTCTGTCTGTACTTCGTTGTCGTCGGAGTCGTCGAGATCGTCGTGGCGCTCGTGTGATGGCCTTCGTCCGTTTAGAGTAGTGTAGTTAGTTAGGGGCCAACGAAGAAGAAAGAAGAAGCGATTAGTGCAGAGATGCTGGAGGTGGTCAGTTACTAAGCTAGAGTAAGATAGCGGAGCGAGAAAAGCCAAACCTAGCCGGGGGGGCGCACGGTCGCCCAAAGGAGGTCGACTTGCCGGCGCTCCCCATCGCGCCGAGCTCCCTCCGTTCCTCTCCCTCCGCCAAGTCGCGAGGTTGCGGCGCGCAGCGCAGCGCAGCGCACCGACTGCCGCGGGCTCCGCTGGGCGATTGCAGCCGAGTCCGTTTCTCGTCTAGCTGCCGCCGCGGCGACCGCTGTCTCATCTTCCTCCCGGACGCTAGTGGTAAGTTGGAGCCCCGGGCGGCGTTGCTAGCCGAGACCCTAACGATTTAGGCGGGGGATGGGGTGAGGAGCGGGGATAGGTCCCAGATGGCTGCAGCCTGCAGGACCGCACTGGCCCTGGTGGAGGTTGGGGGGAGGGACTCTGAACGCGCAAATCGCGTGGAGACTTGAGTCTCTGGAAGAAGAGGGGCGCTTAGGTTCCACGGAAGGAGCACTGAAGTCTTGAAGGGGATTGGGAGCGGGGGCTCGAGATGAAGGCGCTGGGCGGAGGCGGGGGTCTAGAGAACCTGGCGCGTGGGAAGCCGAGACAGAAACGGAAGGCGGGGGTGGGGTGACAAGAAGTGAGGAGGGGGAGGAGAGAAAGGAGGGAAACTGAACGCAATGTCGCTGAGTAGAGGGTCGGGCTGCGGAAGGTGCAACTGAGTTGGAGGACCGACTACAATGTTAAGAAATTCGACTGCAGGGAAGTGGGAGGGGGCGCAAGGTTTGGGACAGTGCGGACAGAGGGGGAACCAAGGATCCTTTATTATGTTCTCATTGAAAACAGACCCTAATTTTTCGGAGGGTCTCAGAGAACATCCGAAACTCTGGGGAGATACACACTGCGGATCTGAGTCTTGGTCTAATAACAGCTGTTAGCTGAATTTGAACAGCGCTGCTGATGGTCACCTAAGCTTAAGAGGAGACGATAAGGGCATCCAGTCAACATTTTATTATTATTATTATTAACGTATCTAAGTCATTTGGTTACAGTTTTATATTTTGAAAAGGATTGCGGAAAAGTCTGCCGCGCTGCCTCATATTCCTGTCCCTTTACTCAGTTTTACCTGACAAGCATTCTTTACAGCGTACCTCGGAATTGCTAAACATGAGAACAGGTTGCCGTTCCTGATGTCACATAAAGTTCGTCATTGCAAAACGTGTCTGTGTGTCTGTTTCTTTTCTGCACCATGCCCTTTGCCTTTTGCTTCCTGTTGGGTAGTATGTGACCTAAGGTGACAGACACTTGCATTGTGTTTGAGAACCTTGTATTTTAAGCGACAGCGTTCCCCGACTCAAAATTCAGATAGGGACATTCGGCAGTTAAAAGATATCTAATTTTGTCGGGAATCACTGCTAGTACCGCGCAGCTTCTTCATTAATATTTACCAGTACATGTCCCATCCAAGGAAGCTCCTGACTGCTGAGCCACTAAGTGCATATGCCCCTTACCACATACCTTTTAGGCAGGCTAACCAAGGGACGCTCATATACAGTTGAGCTAAGATGATTGGGGGGTGGGTGTGGGGAGAGAAAATGTTGCGCAGTGAGTAACCTCTGAGCTCCCCAGATTGCAGACAATTGCGACCTCACACACACAGTAATGATAAAAGACATCTGGGTTCTACAGTTTAATTTTTTCATGAAGAAGTTTACATATATATCAGCCATTCTGACAATCAAAATATAAGTGCAATAGAAACAAGGTGTTACTGTGTAGTTGGCTACATATGTGTAGACAAATCACAAAGGCCAACTGACATGTCCCACAGAAAATGATATATACCGCGATCATTGCATCTCTTCTGCACTACTTAAGTCGTACTGAATATTGTCTTTTCTGAAGAGTATTATTTCCTTAGCACCTGGTTGTTTTGGAATAATCTACAATCACCCTCCACCCATTCCACCCCACAGGTGGGGGGAAATAAATAATTTTGTCCGTATTTTTGGGAGGTAGTTTATACAATATTTAATTATAGTTTTCGTTCCCTAATAAATTCTTCTGATCCTCCTGGGGAGGGAAGAAAGTATTTGTTTCATAAACATGATTTCTTTCCTAATAGCATCTATCATCTACAACAACAAGCCCAACGCAAGTCCTGAAATTCTGAAGGTGGATAAGGTTTGTGATTGCAATGTCAAGGTAGGATTTGGGGTGCTTTAGCAACAATAACAGTGTTTTTCTATCTGCATTATATAGAGAGGGTTATTAACCCTTTCTTTGCTTTCTTGAGGGGTTTATCTCCATCTAGAGGTGGCATGGATGACAGTGATGACTTTTTCAGATAATGTAACAGGTTTTTGTGCAATATGAATTCATTGGAAGCGAGGTGAGAACTGATATTTCTGAGAACCTCCTGGATGCCATACGTGGATCCAGGACTATTACATATGTATATTACGTCATATAGTCTTCATAGCAAGTCTATGAATGATGAAGATATTATTATCCTCCATTTTTTTGGTGTCATTAGATTTTTCCCCTCAATTTCTCAAGGTATTCTCAAAAATTAATTTAAGGCAAGATAATAAGGAATATTTATTTATGTTTCCAAGGCTACTTGGGAAGAGCATATTTATTTCTGTAGCAATAAAAGTAAAATTTAAAAGCCTAGCATTCTAATGGATTAGCCCAACATTATAATTGAGTAAACCTCAATAATTTTACTGTTTCATGTATTTCCTTTAAGGAAACATTATCCCTCTCCAGCTAAGGGAAACACAAAAATTAAAACAAAATTTGGAGGAGAGATTATCAGTAACCAACTTTAAATATCCTCAGCTGTTCTTATTAAATTGTTCAAGGTTTGAGATTGAAGGAGGCTGCACTTTGCTGAGCCCACTGGAAGATAATTAATTCCCACGTTCTAATGGCTCCTGAAGCTCCAGACTATTTGGCCAGTATTATTAAAAAGCATCTTACCACCTCACCTTCATAGCAATGAAATACCTCACAAAAGGACGATGTATATGCACTGAAATTATTTTAGTAAAGCATCTGATATGGCTTAGTGTTGTCTAGTGGAAGAACTGATAAATCATGTCACTCTAGCTGCCTGAGTAGCCATAAGCAAACTAGGAAAACTTCATCATAAATTAAAGTTAATAATATATTATTGTAATGTTTTATGTCAATATCACATATAACCCCACCTGATTGTTGTGAAACAGATGGGTATTAAGCACTTTGAAAACTTTAAAGTATTTCACTAAGCAACATTTATTATTTATTTGTTAGCATTCTAGGCTACCTATGTTATTTTATCTACGTATTGTACTGTTGAACCTCAAAAAGAAATCACCAATCAACAGCCTAATATGTGTTCAAGTCATGGATTTCTTCAACACTACCATTCTTCAAGACATTTTAAGAAGGCTTTTTCATATACTGAGAACATTGGGGCAAAACAGTCTAGTCATCTCCATTCTAGACAAATAACATCGAATCCAACCAAGTGGTTAAGTTGCATCATCATTTGGCAAGTCACTAGCAGATTTAATACTAATGCTCACCTACAACAACTCTTTGCGAATCACTTCTGACATTTTAATGCTCAAATGACATAGTGAAAGCAGGATTTCAAATAAGATGTACATAAGATGGAATTTTAATTCTGTTTTTGTCTCCTTCTACCTGGCATCTCTACTTCAACCTTGATATTCATTCCTCCTCTTAGCTGTGGCTAAGACTGTGCCATCTGCTGTTTCCTAAAATACTTGCTTATCACAGCATTGTTCATATAGCTGGTATTTGATACAGTCAACCTTGTTAATTATAGTTAACCTTATTCATAGATGACCACTTACATGGTCTAATTTGAGAGGCACTAGAAAGGAATTCTCTAAATGCCTGGTCCCTAAACTGTAGGCTTCATGGTTTTCCATATAACTTGAAATTCTACATTCAGGAATTTTCCTCTTTAATCTTAGTCATTGTCTCCTTTAAATACAAGTACACCCTTTGGCAACATATTATTATTATTATTACTTATTAAGAACTATGCATAAATTTTTTGAAAGCTATTAGAAAGCTTTAGTATTGCATTGTCCAGTGCAACAGCCACCAGTCATATATGGGTATTTAAATTCAAAGTTGAATTAGCATTAATGGCAGGGTGTGGGGGTGAGCTCAATGTAAAAATATAAAGTGAAAACTGAACACCACTGAAACCAAAGACAATGTCAACTAATGTCTACACAAGGGTAGCAATGAATGAATTGGCTAAGGTTTCCTTTATTTTTTCATAAAACATAATACATTTTTTAAAGTCATCAGTAAATGCCTCTGAATAAATGTCACAGTTCTCAAATCTTTTGCAAGTGTATTTTAAACATATGTATCTCTCATTTTATCTCAGGAGTCAAGATTCACTGAATACTCTTCAAGTATAGCTTCCTGTAATCAAAGTAGTAAGACTTGGCCAAGTTAGCAAGTCTTCATAAGACAGGTATAAAAGGTGGTAACAATGGCCAGTATTTATTGACATTTACCATGCACTACACGGTTCTAAGAGGTTTACAGGTATATACTCATATAAGCTTCATGACTACCCCATGAGAAGGTACTACTACTACCCAGTTTGCAGTTAGGGAAACTGAGGCATACAAAGAAGTTAATCTGCTCAAACCGAATGAACAAAACCAAGCTTGAAACCAGGTAGTTTTATTCGAGAGGCCGTGCTGTTAAACAACAAACTATTGTCTCTGTTTAGAAATTGGCTAATTTTTCTTTCATGCTGTAACAACTAGTCTTTGAACAGAACAAATCTGCATGTGGATGTGAGGATATTAATGGACAATGTCCATTAGTCCTCGATATGCAGCTTGGCAAGGCAATGAGATAGACATGCAACATTTCATGTGGAGATTCAGCTACCAATAAAGAAGTAAAGCAAATGAGAAAGTGCTGTTAATGCTGAGAGACTGAGGGACAAGAAGCTGAGTGAAGCTCAGGGGAGTTACAGAGATAATACTAAGACAGAAATGAAGTCAGGGAAATAATGCTATTGTATGTAGAGATGACTGGACAGGCAGATGTTACTACTGTGAGTTGGACTCACAGGTTTCTACTACACGTAACACCACAACAAAGGCCATTCATATTTGGTCTTTTACATAAGACTGCCTACTTGAAATTCAAGCAGTAAAATAGAAGCCCTGGAGGTCTAAGACTGAGTGTTAGAAGGATCATTAAAAATCATTTATCTCTTTCTGTGCTGATAGCACTCCCACAAACATGGTGAACACTCCTAAAACTCACAAGACTTTCTTTAAAAAGTGTGGCTAGCACCAACCCCACAAAGTGAAAAAGTACAAGAGGGGCAAAGATTCCCTGTATGCCCAGGGAAAGCAGTGTTATGACAGGAAGCACAGTGAATATGGTGGGTAAACTAACCAGATTTTTCGGATAAAGGCTAAAACTACAAAGAAGATTGTGCTAAGGCTTTAGTGTGCTGAGCCCAGCTGTAGATCTAAAAGAATGCTGCTATTAAAAGATGCAAGCCTTTTGAACTGGGAATAGATAAGACAAGAAAGATCTATGTGATCCAGTTCTAAGTGTCATCTTTTGTTTTATTATAAATACAATAAAATCTTGAATTTGTGTTAAAAGAATTATCATGTATCAGAAGGTTTCAAGTGTTGTCTTATCCCATTTGCCATGTATTTCCTTTTCATACTAGATTCAGGAAAAGCAATTTGATAACTATGACTTGGAAAATAAGTGCTATTAAAAGGAAGTGCCAGGTTTTTTTAGTTTACTGATCTGAGCCCAGGCAGAAAAATCATATCAGAGTACAATACTTAAATTAAACTTATTTCAGGGTAGAAAGACCATACTTGGGAAAATTGTAACTGTGCTTACAGTCTTTTTTAAAGTAGATTTTTAAAAATCCAAAACCAAACCAATTACTTCCATTTGTTACTTCCGTTTTAAAATGGTAAAAAAAGAAAAAGAACAAGATCTGTAATTCGAAATTGCTTGAAAGATTGGAGAAGTTCAATACTGTTGTATATAGCTTACTGTTCCAAACATATCTATATTCTATCTGATCTTCAAGGTCTGTTTCAAGCCCCACCTCTTGCATGAAGCTTTTGTTGACTAGCCCACATATATAATAAATGCCTTGCCCATAGTAGGTAATGAATTAACATATCTTGATTGGTTATATTGCCACTTTTAGGAACCTATGTTCCAATAGTAAAAGTAAAGGTGAAAGAAGGTGAAGAAAGAGCTAAAATAGAATTTTTAGCACATCTGCACAATAATGTTCAAGAATTCAAGGCATCTAACAGAATAGCAGTTTTCCCTGAAATTATTTTAGGTAATTTCTCTGAACATATTTTAGGGCAATAAAAATATTATAATTCTTCTTAAATTAGTTTAGCTAAAGCTTGGCCCTAACACACAGTTTTATTTTCCATTTCACAGTGAAATACATCATTATATATACATATATGAGAGAGAGACCATTTCATTGACAACATGCATCATTATAGAATTCTCTTTTTATTAGCAAACTGAGTTCTGTACTCATTTTGTGGTATGGGTTGATGGCTCAGAAAGAAGCATAAGTTTTCTTTTTAAAATAACAATTCCTGAGAGGGGGAGGGGAAGAAAAATAAAACAATTCCTAAATGCCTTTGTAGCAAATAAACTTGTAAAAAACAACTTTATTTTCTCACTTTTTATAATGTTAAAGGAAATCAGACATTAGTATTAATGAATTGTTTTGAGTGATCACATCATGAGTCTATTAGTTTTGTTTTTAATCTTACATTAAACAGTTAATTTAATGCTTTGTGGCTTGTAAGCAGATTGCTCTAGAATTTTTAGTTAGTCAATGACTCCCAGAGGTCTAATAGGCCCATATCTTTATTTTAAAATGTAATGTTAGTCTAAAATAGATTCAGAAAGATGTTGATTACTTCATTCTTGAAGGAAGTAAAACAAGGAAGATCTGGTATCTCTCCAACAAATATTTTTTGAACCCACATTTTGAAAAAGCAGAAATGAGCTGATTTCTCAATAGATTTATTTATTTAGTCATTTCATCATGCCTCTGTATCTATTTTTAAAATCACTATGTAAATGGAAAAGAACTTGTATGGTAGAATTATAAGCCCAAATGACTCTTCATTGATACAATGACTTGCTTTCCAAAATGCTATTTAAATTAGCAAGGGCAGATTCTTTAGTTTGGAATATTATTACCCACTTCTCATTGAATAACTGTCTGTGTCAAGTTTCCCTGCTTCTATTGCCAAACCACAGCCAATTTCCTAAATTTCATGTAAGTATACCTATAAAATTCACTGCCCATATTTATCTTCCAAATTAGTGAAATGTAAGATGAAAATGAATAAAGAAAAGCCTGTAAGAATTATGGAATTTCAGCAATAGCTTAATTGAAATTCAGCAAGGAATTTCAGTTGAGGGCTTAATGTACATTTAACACTGTTGGATGCTAGTGAGGTAATAAACATCTTCCACAATACTTCCCTAAAGAAACAAATAAGTACTGTTAGACAGTAAAGGCAATCCAATGTAATAATACAGTTTTGCAATTTATGGTACAGGCAACATTGATTTCTCTTTCCTACTCTCTCACTCAGGATGAATGAAGAAAAAGTGGTCCAGTTATTTGCTTAACTTGGGCCCCAGTTTCCACAACTCCAAAATGAGAGCCTTATGCTAGATAATCTTTTTGTAAGGATCCCTCAAACTAACCTCTCAGTTATAAACAGATACAGAATACAGAAACCACTGAGGTTAAATGACTTACTTCCCTAAGGTTACAAATATAGAGTCACGAATTGTGTAATATATAGAAAATGGGGAAGAGAATATGGAGAAAACTCCCACAAGTAAAATAAAACTTTATTTTATTTATTTCACCACCACTTTAATGGTGAAAACCACAATTACTTTTGCACCAACCTAATTCAGAATTTAAAAGTGAAAAGCATTCAAATGCTGAGAAGATAGTACATTGCTATAAAGTAATTTGACTTATTTAACCATAGATTTGTACGTTACCATGGGTAAATGCCATTTTCAGAAGAGCAGCCAAATTTGTACAAACGTGGATATTCTGAGTCTCTTGATTGAGAATAAAACAAGATCAAATAAAAGTTCATTTTTTTTCTGTAGTATGATACAGAGTACATTTATCACAACACTTATAGTGTAAGAAATTATTAAAAAAAAAAAACCTCTATCCCTTCTCCCAGATTTCTTTGATTTCTCATGACAATTGAAATAATACTTGTCCTTCCTACCTTGTATTCATTCGTGGATCACTTTTCTTCATTATTTCCCATTTCAGTCCATTGATATAGCTTCAGAATTATTTCTGAAAGATGTTGTTCAAATGGACTAACTTTTAAATTCCATTGTGATTATAGACTCTTAAGGTTAGCACTTGAAAGCTCACTTCAGACAACTCCCTATCCCATGTTTGAACTCTGCACATCTCCCACTCTCATTACAATGGCACCAAATAATGCTGCCCAACTCCTGGGCAGAGCATGCATAGGGCTAAAAGTTGCCAGCTACCAAAGTAGCTGCCAAATATCAGGATGAAACCAAGGGACTATTAGGCGGGTTAGGAAGTAACAAGCTTCAGCTAATGGGGCACACTGGGAAATGACTGCAGACAAATTCAGAGAAAGATGTACTGTTTGATTGGAGGGGTTGAGGAAGAATATCATGCAGACTATAAAGCCAAGAAGCAATGCTTAAAATGCAAATATGTTATAATTTTTTGTGTGCAGTGTAAAAAGACTACTGACCATATTTAAAAAATCACCTAGGTTACACTCACATGTGTAAGAACACCAGAATTTCCATTTTAAATTTTAGGAAAATAGACATAACTGTTTGCACCTCTTATGGGGCACTTAGCACATTGTATTACATTGTTTTTTTCCTTGGATATGGAGTCTTGCTATGTTGTCAAGGCTGACCTTGAACTTCTGGGCTTAAGCTAGCCTACTGCCTCAGCCCCTGAGTAGCTGGGACTACAAGCGTTAAGCCACCACACCCGGTTTCTATTGCATTTTATTTTTGTTATTTGGTTTTTAACTTTTACTTTAGAGCCAGGCCTGGTGTTAAAGGTTTAAGATACATCATCTTACTTTTAAATTTGATTCTGAACTTTCCTATTGGATTATAAATTCACATAGAACAAAGATTACAATTTATTCATGTTTATCCTCCCCAACTACCATTTGCATATATCATTACACATTGTGGTTTCTCTCAATATATATTTGCTGAATAATTAATATACAAAAAGACACAAGCACTGTGGGAAAGGTATTTATAGTACAAATTTAGAGTTAAATGATCTAAGTTCTAGTTTTTTACAAGCCTCTATGTCTTCATCCATTAAAAGAGAAAAGCAGACTGGATGGTTACTGAGATCATTTCAAAGGCTACAAACTTATGAAAATACTAACAGTTTCTGGTTCTGAATATCCACTTCAAATAATAATAATATTCTGATAGTTGATTTTATAACCCAGATTAGTGGTTGTGACTCTTCAACTACATAAGAAAAATCTTATAAAATCTCAAGTCAATATTCACTCTGGGTCTTGAACTTTCCATTCACTCCAGTGCCCTACATTTGAAATGATTCATGTCTTAAACATTACTGAGAGAGTGCAAATGTCTCTTCTTTTTGTCTTTTATTATTTAAAGTAAATTTAAGATATCTTTGGCTATCAATAATAAACAATCATTTTAGGTGATTTATAATAAATTAAATGTGCAGCTACAAACTCTACACAAAAGAAGTTATTTAACTATGTGATAGGACAGTAACATTCTGCTGCCTTTTCAGAAACCATTATGCTATATCTTATAGTTAATCTAGTATATAAAAAATGAACTTCCTTAGGACACAGAAATGTTATTAAAAACAATTATCATTTTTTTAAAATAGGGTTTCTAGAAGATTTCTAGACATCTTGAATGGTAAATCATACCATAATAGATATTTTACTTTTGGGGGCAATAAAGATGGGTGTAAAACAGTTTTCCATATTAAAATGTTTAATAAATGTATAGAAATTGAAAAAGAAGTAAAGGTTAAATGGATCAAAATGCTTTGGCAAAAGGCATTTTGACGTGAAAGCAATTCATAAATGTAAGCAATTCTAGTTATTTGTATTGTCAACCTTTGGACATAGATAATTACTTATAGTAAAGAATGTTGGAAATATTTATGTTTTCCAGTTAAAAACTTTTCATTATTTTAATATCTATAGCTGTATAGGCTTCAGAAAGAGAGATTACAAATAGCATATAGAGAACTCCAAATTTCTTGATCTTACTACAGATTCACTAATGCAGGTACTTTTTTTGAGATTCATCCTAATATCTATTTTACATTCTCTTTTAACTCTTTCTATATTTTTTATCATGTATTTTTTAAATTTTCATTATTTCCCATTGTAGATTTTCTCAGCCTAAGAGCAATTCTTATATTTTCTCTCCTGTTTTTTCCTCCCTCATTTTTATCTTATTTTCTAACAAAGGCAACATATAGCTAAAAGTGTTTAATACTACAATCACAAAATATCCTTATTATTAATATATCCACTTATTACGCCATAATACAGCATTTTTTGTAGAGATTTTAGAATTTGTATATATTTTTCTCATATACCCCTTCATTTGATTTTCAACATAACTTCCAGTTAGTTAGGTCCAGTATTACTACTTGGATTAAACAAATGAAAAAACGAAGGATAAGACAGGTTAAATTACTTTTGTAAAGTCACACAGTTAATTCTACAGCCCAATTCAAACAAACCTACAAGTTCTTATTCAAAATTCCATTCCTTTTATTTTTTTGAGACAGGGTCTCACTCTGTCACTCAGGCTGGAGTGCAGTCATACAGTCATAGGTCACTGCAACCCCAACCTGCTGGGCTCAAGCCATTCTCTCACCTCAGCCCCTCAAGTAGCTGGAACTACAGGTGTGTGCCACCATACCATGCCCAACTTTTTTTTTTTTTTGTAGAGATGGGAGTCGTGTTATGTTGCCCAGGCTGATCTTGCACTCCTAGACTCAAACAATCATCCTGCCTCTGCCTCCCAAAGCACTGGGATTGCAAGCATGAACCACCATGCTCGGCCTCAAAATTTCATTCTATTTCCCGTACTCTCCCCTCTCGTCACGTCGTAGATACTTAGTTCCAGAGAACTTTAGATGCTCAGAAATAAATGATACAATTAGGAAGTTAGATATAGATGTGTGTGTATATATTTTTGTATATATGTGGAGAGAGTCATGTTACTCTGAGTTGTTTAAAAAGCATGATAAATGCTTGGTTTTCTACAAAGAAGCAGACATTCATTTGCATGTGGTCAAGATTTAAATAAACATAGACTGACTAGTGAACAATATGACAGATTAAAACATAAAACGAAAATCCAAATCGTTTTCCGTAGAATGTATTAGAAGGCTAGCTATCTGGTTGCCCTTTAGCCAAACAAGATTTCTTCAAAGTAAATCAAGCCCTGATTGAGTTCTGCCTCAAATTTTTCAAAAGAGTGCTTCAACTTATTACGAGTCCTCCTTTACTTTTATGACTATTAGCCCTATCCCTTTCACGCTTCCTGTGATAGGCCAGAGCCCAGATAACAGAGGGTACCTTCTGCATTTAAAAAAATTATTTTTCAATACTTGTATTTAAAGCAAACGTTTCTACCTTACCCACACACAAGGCATTTTTTTTTTTTTTTTAATTGAGATACAGTCTCGTTCTGTCACCAGGCTGGAGTGCAGTGGCCTGATCTTGGTTCACAGCAACCTTCAACTCCTTGGGTTCAAGCGATTCTCCTGCCTCAGCCTCCCAAGTAGCTGGGATTACAGGCATACACCACCATGCCCAGCTAATTTTTATATTTTTAGTAGAGATGGGGTTTCACCATGTTGACCACAATGGTCTTCATCTCCTGACCTCATGATCTGCCTGCCTCAGCCTCCCAAAGTGTTGGGATTACAGGCGTGAGCCATCGCACCCAGCCAACATATTTTTTAAAAACAGAAGTGCTGATAAACAATTTAATATCGTATACCCTAGATTTAAACATTTAAAATATACTGTGCATGTGGATAAGGTAGCAATGTTTGCTTTAAATACAAGTATTGGAAAAACAATTTTTAGGAGAAAATTTTAATTAGTATAAAAATTGACAAAATAATTGAATAATTTTGTCCCAAAGTTAGCTTTCAGTGGAGAATTTTAAATGGGAGTTCATTAATATCTTGTTGAATATCAATAATGTGAATGCTGAGTTTATGGTTTAGCTTCATGATTAGAAATTATCTTATTCCTTTATTATATTTTTAGGTTAAATCAAATACAGGCTCTTACTTTATAAAGCGTTTCAAAGGAAACAAATTCTGGACAAACATTCATCTAGAGGCCTTTAATTATATTTCATATGATCATTTTGCCCCTGTACTCGAACCTTTCTTTTTTGAGGAGTATTCAATTTCCTCTACTTGTATTCAGCACTCCTTTGAGTCTTTGGGGGTGAGGCAGGAAGCAGAAAAAATAAGTTTTTTATAGTTTGTTCATGACTTTTATCAGTGTTCCATTTTGATTTCCAATTACTTTCCCCTGGAAAAATACGGAGATACCTTACGACTATCTTTCATGAATCTAAAGCTGTACCATATATGTGGCTATAAGATAATTTCAAAAGAATTATTCAAGCTTTTGTCCTCAGTCAGGTCTTAACTTGTGGTACTCTAGCCTGCTCTTAATCTGAGTAATCTTGTAGATTTCTATCATGTCATCATCATTTAAGTATATTTTTTGGGCCAGGCACAGTGGCTCATGCCTATAATCCCAGAACTTTGGGAAGCCGAGGTGGGGGGGATCACTTGAGGCCAGGAGTTCGAGACCAGTCTGGCCAACATGGCGAAACCCCATCTCAATTAAAAATACAAAAATTAGCTGGACATGGTAGTGTGTGGCTGTAATCCCAGATACATCCCAGATACTCGGGAGACTGAGGCAGGAGGATCGCTTGAACCCAGGAGTCAGAGGTTGCAATGAGCTGAGATCGTATTATTGCACTCCAGCCTAGGTGACAGAGTGAGACTTCATCTCAAACAAAAAAAAAGAAAGAAAAAAGAAACATTTTTTGAAGCTTAATTATATCCAACATTTTTAAAAACACATGTTAGAGAATATAGCACTTGTTCTTAGAGTCACAGAACTGTTAAGAGAGAATTTGGCAAACATTTTATGGTTCCTACCGTTGAGAAATTTATCTTTTATTTGGGAAGATAAACTGTACTGGCATGCAACAAAAATCAAGACATTATATAGTGAAGGGCCAAATTGTGTAAAACATAAAAAGGAAGGAAAAGAAACAACTAAAGGAATTTTATTGGCATAGATAGGAAATGAATTGGAGCTCGCGAACAAGTAGGGTGTGAATTGACGCAGAAGAAGGCAATATTCCAAAGGGCTGTGGGATATTCATGTTTCATGGTATGAGAAGAGGTAAATTAGGAACTAGTTAGTGGGGGTGAGAGTCACCTCTGATATGAATATATTTAAAATAATGGTGAGACTTGCACCATCAGATATTCTCTGGAGAACTGAAAATGTGATACTGGACCTCTAGAGATAGGTCAGCCCTAGAGGTCAAAGAATTTGGAACAATCCGTGCTACACTGGTTTAGCTAAATTTCAGAATTTTCCAAAAAAGAGAAGGTTGTAGACAGAAAAGAAAAGAATAGAAGTCCAAAAATTAAGCATTCATTATTTAAAGCGTTTGGTAATATTTCAGAATGATATTTATCTGGGAATATTAATAATGAAACTTTTCTCAGGTTTTTTCCCCAACTTTAGACATTGTTACATTTAACGATTGTTAAAATTCTGCTCTGGGCAAGATATTTGACTGAGGACTTCAGGGCTTCCCAGAAGAAAAAGCAATACTTAATTCTGATCTTTAGTAGTCTGAAGTCTAGTCAGTAGCTGGAGATCAAATATATGAGCTCTACATGAAGGATTTGGCAGAAAAAGGTTACTGTTAAATTCAGAGAAGATTCTAGGAGCACAGTAAATAGGAAAGAAATTGCATGGAATAAAAATACTGATACGAAAACCTCTTTATCCCAAAGCCCCAAGAAGAAATGTAAATTTGAATCAACTCTTTTGAATGCCATTTTCACTATTGCCTAAACATAGAGTGGCCAAATCTCTTTTTGACTGACTCACAGAGATTTTCAGATTGAAAAGACTTTTGTTTAACAACAAAAAATCCCTCTATGACTCTAGAGTCATTCATATTCAGTTCTGTTGTTTTTATATCCTTAACTTAATAAAAATAAATAAATCAGCAAACAGGATTTGAGTGCCTTTTGTGTGTTTGGCAATGTATTAGCTTAGTTGAATGATGCCAATAGAAATATGTAAGGTACCTTATATAGTTAGAAGTCATACAAATTACTTGTTATCAGCAAGCCCTTAGATGCCTGAATTACACCACGGTTTATGTTACTAGTAAATAATGAGCTGTAGATAGACTTTCAGTTAAAATTAATAGTCTGAATGTCACATGACCATTAGTTCTCAATGCCAAAAAAGTCATCCATTTTTTCAGATTATTTTTAGGAATACCAGCAAAGTACTTTAGAATTCCTAAATGCATGAATGATGTTATGAAAGCAACAACAAGTTAAATACTAAGCACTCTAAGAAAACAAGGAGAATTAAAGCATACTGATCACATTTGTAAGTGACTTAATATTGCCTATGTTTTAAAGATGAACAAATTAAGGCTTAGAGAGGGTTCCTGATTTGCTTCGGGTCATACAGCTAATTATTGGCAAAACTGCAGACAGAACTTCAATTTCCTAACTCCGAAATCAGGTTCTTTTCCACCATGGTTCACTGCCTCTTGAAAGCTATGTAGCATATTAAATGAAAGCCTTTAAAAATTTGACTACATCATACTGTCCTTGAGAATCATGTCATGCTTAATAAATTCAAAATGAACAGAAAGTACATTTGCATTTTTGGCTTCAAAAATTAGAAAGTTAATACAAGTATGTGAATACTTTTAAAATTATGACTTTTATTCTTACTGACATACAGGTAGAGGATATATATGTGTGTGTTATATAACATACATATATTTCACAGTGAGAAAGAAACACATAAAGACAAATAAGAGAATTTTTTGAAGTTTAAATTAGATGACTGACCAGTTGACAGGCCATGTGCTCTTATTTATGTTAGCCTTTACTTCTTAATTTATTTGAGCAACCGAAGTCTGAAGCTCAAGGCTGGATGCTTCCTTTCTATAAATTACATCTCTTAAAACGTACAAATGCAAGCATGAGTCACTAGCTACAGAATTCCAGCTTTAATCCATTATGTCATTTTTATAAGGAAACCAGTGACCTTCATGTGGTTTTTAAGGACAATGTCTGTGAACTACAGTCTGTGAAAGATGAAGTCATAACACGAACAATCAAACAAGTTCAATGGCATGATCTAAAAGGTAAAAAATGAAGTGCATTTTATAGATTGAAGTCTGTTTCCCTCTGTGATGATTTTTCTATGATTCACTTGCATGTGTGCTTTGCATATATTGTATTGATTTTAAATTGAAATATTCACATGTTACAATCAAATTTTAAATAGTTAACTTTCATTGAGGTGCACAAAGAAACAGTGATGAGAAGGAAAGTACATACCCCGAGATAATCCTCAATGTATGCGTTGATTGGTAGTTTGGATTTTCTATTTACTCATACTTCTGTCAGAAATTTTAAACTATAGTATTACTGAAATTGTTATTTACATATACCATTCCATCTAGTAAATATACAGCAGAATCTCTGAGATAGGAGAAAGTCTAAGAAAGAAATCATGGACACTTCTAATGAAAAGGAAAGAGAAAAGGAAAGAATTAACAAATACTGAGCCCCAACCATATCCCACTCAGTGCATGTCGTAAATTACATACATTATCTCATGTAATTCTCACAACTGTAAGAAAAAAGAAATGGAAACAGAGAGAGTTTAAGTCATGTGCCCAAACACACAGCTAATAAGGCGTTGATCCAAGATTCAAACCCAGGTCTGTCTAATTACAAAGGTTGTGTGTTCTTTTTCCATAGTACCTTGATTAACAGCCTTAAGGTTTAAAAATATGCCAAATACTCATGCACAACAACATGCTCTCAGTATAACATTTACTTAGTCATTGTTTTCAAGGAACTAAATAGAAGACAAGGAGACATCAATCATATATCACCTTCTACAAATCAAGAATTTGTGTATTTTCAAATATCACAGCTTATTATTAGAGGTGAAGGACAGCTATTTACTAACAGAAATAAATATAGAAAAAGTATGCAAAATGCTATGTAATATTAGTAATTGGCAATTAAATAGGAAAATAAAAGATGAATCACAATATTTAAAAAATATTTAAAATGTTTTAAAATATCACCTTAAGAATCACATTTACTAGAAAATAAAAGGCAGTTATAACAACAGAGGAAACATTTTGACTGGATATTCCACGAAATTACTGCTGTCTTTATACTTTTGTAGCGTAATAAGTAATTCTATTTTAATCTAATTTCATATATATTAGTCATTTTTTTTTTGAGATGGAATTTTGCTCTTGTCACCCAGGCTGGAGTGCAATGGTGCAATCTTGGCTCACCGCAACCTCCGCTGGTTCAAGTGATTCTCCTGCCTCAGCCTCCCAAGTAGCTGGGACTACAGGCGTGCACCACCACGCCCAGTTAATTTTTGTATTTTTAGTAGAGATGGGGTTTCACCATGTTGGCCAGGATGGTCTTGATCTCTTGACCTCGTGATCCACCCACCTCGGCCTCCCAAAGCGCTGAGATTACAGGAGTGAGCCACCATGCCTGACAGTAGTCATGTATTTTTATAACTTGACAAGTTCAAATCTAAACATGGCACTTACATTTTAAATGCAAAATTTAAATCCAATTTTTAAGATCCATTTTATGTATTCTTTAAAATGTTTTCTTCTGTCATATAACTTCAGCTTGATAATATATTTTGTATTGATTTTTTTCTGTAATTTTTATAGTAAAGCTTGTCATTTCAAGTTTAGTAAATATTACGACTAGTTTTTTTTAATAAAAATAAATCATACCAAACAAATCTACTGCTAAGAGTATTTTAAGAATCAGTTTCCAAATACTTTCAGAGCAAAAGCCTATAGAATATCCAGAATCTGTCAGTAGTTTTTTAAACTTGTTTCTGAATTCATTAGCTTTTAAACTCTTCATTTATTTATTTATTTAAGAAAATCGCTAGTGGTCTATACGCTGGTACAATTTAAGCAAGAAGAGAGTTGAGAGGAAGAGATAGGCTTGCAAATCAAGGTACAGAATTGCCCAAAATAACTTTTAATTAATATCAATTGTAAGTGGAGAAGTTAAAATGAAATATCAAACACAATGTTTCCCCATGATAAAGAAGGTATGGAGTTTCTTCTTCTTGGCCATTTATTGGATACTTCCAGATTTTACGCTTTCCTCACCAAAGAAGTGACTAGGACCCATGGTACAACGTTAAGATCGATGATGAAAAAGAGTCATCCTTAACGGGAGAGTTTGCATCATTCTGATTATACACAAACATTGATTAATTGCTGATTTGAAAAGGGTCAAGATAAAAATTAATCTTTGAATGTATCTTATTCGATTTTTTAATACTTCATAATGCTTCAGTTGTTTGCCATATGTCATAGTTTTAATTTTTCTTTTTAATGTCCTGCTCCAGCTTCCACATCACTATAAAATGTTAATGCATTTTTCATACATGTGTAGAACATCAGATTTTAGGATTATTATTAAATCTGAGACCAGGCACCTGTGGCTCACACCTGTGATCCCAGCACTTTGGGAGACCGAGGCGGGCGGATCACCTGAGGTCACCTGAGTTCAAGACCAGTCTGGCCAACATGGTAAAACCCCATCTCTACTAAAAACACAAAAATTAGCCGGGCGTGGTGGTGTGTGCCTGAATTCCCAGCTACTTGGGAGGCTGAGGCAGGAGAATCTCTGGAACCCAGGAGGCAGAGGCTGCAGCAAGCCAAGATGATGTCACTGCACTCCAACCTGGGCAACAAAATGAGACTCTGTCTCAAAAAAAAAAAAAAAAAAAAATCTGGCCTTTCATGAATCTTACATGTATAAAATATTTACGCTTTTATTATGTAAAATTAATATTTTCCCCCACTTGATTTTATAACAATACAATCAGACCCTTTCGCAAAGGGTACCTTTTCATAACTCTCCGTTTCATTAAAGTTGAGGTTTAATAAGATCCTGTATTCTCACATTTAAAAATCTATCTTTTGAAGATAAGATTTTTTTTTTTTTTTTTTTTTTTGAGATGGAGTCTTGCTTTATCGCCCAGGCTGGAGTGCAGTGGCGCAATCCTGGCCCACTACAATCTCCGCCTCCCAGGTTCAAGCAATTCTCTGCCTTAGTCTCCTGAGTAGCTGAAATTACAGGAACCCACCACCACACCCGGCTAATTTTTGTATTTTTAGTAGAGATACGGTTTCACCACGTTGGCCAGGCTGGTCTTGAACTCCTGACCTCATGATCCACCTGCCTCAGCCTCCCGAAGTGCTGGGGTTGCAAGTGTGAGTCACTGTGCCCGGTGAGATCTGCTTTTTCATTTGAAGTAATGGCTTTAACCCCAAATCACTTTTAACAGTTTTATTGAGCATACTATCCATATTTATTCGCATACTATCCAATTTGCCCTTTTTAACATATAGAATTCAGTGGTTTTTAGTATACTCAGAGTTGTATAATCATCATCACAATTTAGAATATTTCCATCACCCCAAAAGAAATCCTAGACCCATTTACAATCACCCTTCATACTTCTTCAACTCCCAGCACTAAGAAACCAGAAATCCTCTTTTTGTCTCTGTAGATTTGCTTATTCTGAGAACCTGCAAACTTTGAACAGATGTACTTGCTGGGAATATCAGAGAAGTTGTTTGAGATTAAGAAGGATTGGCAAACAAAGTAAAATTTGTGGTTAGATTTAGGCAACAGGGTTTTGATTTATTTGGCTAAGTCCTTAATTTTTTCACACTTCAGAAATGAAAAATAAAATTTTGTGTCTGAGCTTCTGTCATCTTTACTTTGGCTATTCAATTTCATTTTAGCATTGCAAAATCAATAAAAAGGAAGTTATCCTCTTCACAATAAATTGATTCAGAAAAACTAAGTTTCAAACTCAGGAAAGCTAAATTTCTAGTCCATTTCTTTCATTTTTTTTTCTCATTCCATCCGATCAAGATTTGCCAAACCATACTATCCTTTCCAAAGAAGAGGCATTTACCTCAAAAAACTTTTGTGTACATGCTATTTGCAGTTGAATGTCATAAGCAGTTGATTGAAGTGTGCCATCTCTTTCTTTTCTAAATCTCTGATATGGAAGACACTTCTTTAAAATTACCCTTATTTAGAGGACTTTTGTGAAATAAAATTGCCCGTCATTCTAATTGGCTCTGAATACTTCTCTTGCAATAGTAGGAACTTTCGTTGGTATGCATTTTGGCCACCAACATCACTAATAAAAAAAAGTACATAAAATTTGAATACAGAAACTGGGGCTTTCTACATAAAATCTGATCTTTTATTAGTATTAATATACTTCTCATTAAAACAATAAATCTGATATGTATTCTTTAATATACTTCCCATTAAAGAATAACTCTCATAAAACCTAATAAAATATGAAAATAGATCCTATTAGTTACATCCTCAAATACATATTTTAATATTTTTGTGAAATATATAGGCTTTTTACACACTAGAACATAATTGCTTTTGTTATCTTCGATGTGCTAAATGCAAGGTAATTGGGAATTCCCCATTTTGTATTTAAAAGATTTCTCCTGTGGTTTCTTCTGTTTTAATTACTCTTTTGGTTGATCACATTAGGTTGAAGTTCCAATCATTGTTCCAAGTATCCACACCATTGCTCTATTTGACATGACACAGTAAGTTTAAAAGACAGTATCGTGTTAGACAAAGATTGAAGTTTTAAATAATACATGATAAGTTGAAGAGAAAGTTAAGAAAATTTAAATTAATAAATTAAGAGGGCCAGGCGTGGTGGCTCATGCCTGTAATCCCAGCACTTTGGGAGGCCAAGGTGAGCGGATCATCTGAGGTCAGGAGATAGAGACCATCCTGGCTAACACAGCGAAACCCTGAACTAAAAATACAGAAAATTAGCTGGGTGTGGTGACACGCACTTGTAGTCCTAGCTGCTTGGGAGGCTGAGGCTGGAGAATCGCTTGAACCTGGGAGGCGGAAGTCGCAATGAGCCAAGATCACACCACTGAACTCCAGCCTGAGCAAGAGAGAGAGACTCTGTCTCAAAAAATAATAAAAATAAAAATAAAAAATAAATTAGGAGGATGAGGCAAGGGGATATGTATGCTTTAAATAGTCTATAAATAAGACTCAGTGAAAGAAGAAAAATTCGTTTGAACAAAGAAAGCTTGGAAGATACAGAAAAGGAGCAGAGCATACTGTATGGCTCCATTTACATGAACTTCCATAACTGGCAAAAATAATCTACAGTGATAGAAGTCAAAAAGTATTTTCCTGGAGCTTGGAAGGTATTGACTACAAAGAAGCAGAAGGATGGAAATGTTTTATGTTTTCATCAGAGTGGCAATTACACAGGTGTAAACATTCATCAGAACTGGTCAAACTCTACATTTAAAATATGCACATATTATTATATGTTAATTATACTCCTTAAGGTAGATTCCTTAAATGCCAAAGTAGGCAGTAAAGGGTACCATTCAGTCCCTCTGTGGTCCTGTTTTAATCCTGAATGAAAGACAGCCCCTTCCTTTTTAAATGAGCATAAATATCCATGAATATCGAAAAGGGTGCATTAAGCTCTTTGTAATGCCTGCATTTCCTCATCCTACTCAAGATTGACTACTGGCATTTTAATGCACAGTAATGTAGGTATTTCTCTGACAGACATTCCACTTTAAATGCCTATGTTTTCCGTATTATTTCAACTGAAGGAGAAATAAGGCAGCAAACTTATCCATTAAATCTTCACAGGGTTCTTATGACTTTTAAACCATAATTTTGAATTGAAACTACTATTTTATAGCATCTTTTCTCAGGGTAGGCTGAAAACAAAATAACAATAATTTCTGTAGGAAAAGTAGGATAAATCTTTCTTGAATAATCACAAAATTACACATAATGTCACTTCATAAATCAGTTATAAATAGTATCAGAGGTAATGGAATGCATATGTGAAATTTAAAAGTATTCCATGCGCGATTTTTGTAGAATGAAATGGCATGGTGTTTGGACTAATATGTAGAGCAAGGTTTTGGTCAGGTACATCTATGTTTTCTATCTAGAGTCACTCGCCTCCGAAAAGAGAAAAATCAGTCACTGTGGAAATTTAAAAAAATGATACTTTGGTAAGATGGAGAGAAACTTGAAATAACAGGACATTAATAATAAAATAAATCTCAAACTTACATATAATTAGCTGAGAGGAAAAAAAATGGGAGAGTGTATGATAGATGCAAAATGTTAATATAAAGAATGTTGTGATCAGGAGGAAGGGAAGAAGCAAGTGAGGCTAAAAAGAGAGACCAAAATTGAGAAAAAATTTGATTTCACTCAAAGTTCTTCATACTTTTGCAAAATTAATTAAAATTGTAGAAATCAACACTAAAACGTTACAGACCTCAGAAAACATTTTCAGTTGATAGGTCTTGGATAAATTTTTTTAAAGAATATCTGATTGAATAATTTTTAGTGACGGAGCAGCAATGTTTTATTGCAAAATGTCCCAATCCTCTCCAAAAGGGGAAAAAACATAAACCCTTCATGAATAAATGGCATAATTACAATCACAGCTCACATTGTTCTGTCTGCAATAGTCACAATTCACCACTAGGGGGCTGTAATTCCGTTCTTAGCAGTTCTCGGTCCACAACCTTTTCCTTCCCTCCCAGGATACTTGAACAGTTAAGTTAGGTAAAATAAAGTGGGAGCTGCGACGAGTATAACAGATCATTAATGTGTATTGAGATGATCTCATGCGTTTCTGCAATACAATGTATAATTATTATTGAATAGAATAATACCTTGGTCACCAGCTTCTCCATCAAACATGGAGTCTCATCATTGCTCCAAGATTGCTATTAATTTTGTGCCTCTGCCCCTTCAAACATATTAGGTAGAACCAGTTTTATCTCCCTTTTTCCCAGGAAATTATTTTTATTTACTGTAAGTCTTCTACTGTTTCATGAAAATTGAAGGTTACTGTGATCACGTGTTCTTGCATAGTCATTTCAATAAATCTTTGCACTATTTGGAGCTGTAAAAGAGGCAAAAAAGTGTTGGTTCAAATTTATAAATACCAAATGTATTTTCTGAAATGTAGATTAAAACAGCAAAGTTTTAATCCAAGTTATTTTTCACTTATTTGAAGTTAGAGCTATTTTTTTACTTTCATAAGGAATGAAAAGTACAATTTTTGGTATAGTACATTGTATCTTGCATGATGTAAGGGGTAGTCACATTAAATTATTTAAATGTGGCTTTAACATTTATCAAATATTTTATGTTATACTTCAAATATGTTAACTTATGTTGGTAAGCCTGTAAGCTAATGAAATATTTTAATATCCTCAATGTAATAATTAACATTTCTTATGTATTTCTCATAACTTTAATGATCTTTACATCACTCCATTTTACTTACTTGGCTGAGTGCAAGAGTTATGTTTATATTTTTAAAAATAATCCCTGTATTTAAAAGTTTTTTTGGTCATGTTTTACGTGTTTTGGGAAATTTTTGATGCTTAAAATCTGTCAAATATTAACGTCCTTGTACCAAATTTATTTGTCCTACTGCAAAAATACAGCTGGCTAATATTTGTTTCAGTCTTGTTTTTGCATTCCAGAATAAATATTGGCAACTGATGGTCTTACAAAAATGGATACAGAAATGATGATTTTCAAATGTGGTTTCCCCTTCCAGGGTCTAATATTGTTTTAGTACCTATTGATGAAATACTATTTACTCCTGCTCTGTAATTGTTCTATGTGAAATAATGTTTCAACTTGACGTTTGACTTAGAATTTTGCTGATTCATTTGGAATTCTTAACTAATGTTTAATTTCCTCTTTAGCAGAAGGACAAACACTGACATACCTGCTACAGAAATGGGGTCCCGATCCAGAACCCAAGAGAGGGTTCTTGGATCTCCCAGGAGAAATAATTCAGGGCGAGTCTGTAAAGTGAAATCAAGGTTATTAGGAAGTAAAGGAATGAAAGAATAGTTTCTCTACAGACAGAACAGCCCTGAGGGCTGCTGTTTTTTTTTTTTTTTTTTTTTGAGACCAAGTCTTGCTCTGTCACCCAGGCTGGAGTGCAGTGGCACAGTATTCTCGGCTGACTGCAACTTCCATCCCCCTGGTTGAAGCAATTCTCCCTACCTCAGCCTCCCGAGTAGCTGGGATTACAGGCACCTGCCACTACACCAAGCTAACTTTTGTATTTTTTAGTAGAGACGGGGTTTCACCATGTTGGCTAGGCTGATCTTGAGCTCCTGATCTCAAGCTATCCAGCTGCCTCGGCCTCCCAAAGTGCTGGGATTACAGGTGTGAGCCACAGCACACAGCCCTGGTTGCTCATTTTTATGGTTATTTATTGATGATATGCTAAACGAGAGTCAGATTATTCACGCCTCCCCTTTTTAGACCATGTAAAGTAACTTCCTGTTGTTGCCATGGCTTTTGTAAACTGTCATGGCGCTGGTGGGAGTATAGCAGTGAGGACTACCAGAGGTCACTCTCATGGCCATCTTGGTTTTGGTGAGTCTTAGCTGGCTTCTTTACTGCAACCTGTTTTATCAACAAGGTCTTTATGATCTGTATCTTGTGCTGACCTCCTATCTCATCCTGTGACTTAGAATGCCTCAACTTTCTGGTAATGCAGCCCAATAGGTCTTAGCCTCATTTTACCCAGATCCTGTTCACGATGGAGTTGCTCTGGTTCAAATGCCTCTGACATTCCTGCTCCACTAATCTTTTGTTGTTTTAAATTCATTTTATATAAATTAAACTTCTTTCTTCTGAAGCTTATAGGCATCAGCCTTACTAATTTTCAGTCATTCATTATATGTGAATAGTATATGTACTGTGCATAGCACCTTACTTATGGAGTTCTTACTGTATTTTTCTCAATGTTTGCTTTTAGGGTTATCAGCTAACACCCGCGAGCATCTATAACAGGCCAAGCAACGCCATCCTTTGAAAACAACTGTAAGTATACACAAAAGTGTGCCTTGAGATTCTTATTTTGAAATAATACTCAACTATCATATTTAGGTGATTCTTATTATTTTGCTAGTGTAGACTTACCCCTGAAATAGTAAAACATATGCTGTTAAGGGCCTAACGTGTTTGAAAAAGAATATTATGTAATTGGTAAACAGCATTTTAATGCAACCTGAAAAAAAAATTCAGCTTATTTATTACTAAGTAATGTGTGATGTAGACTCCCTTACTAAACCATTAACTACCACCCCAGATTTATAGTAAATAAGTATAAAATACAATAGTATAAATTGGGACAATTAGGTTAGTAAAGACAAAATTAAAAAATTCAGTTTTCTCCTTCAGTGACAAACTCCTTTTTTTTTTTTTGAGATGGAGTCTCTCTCTGTTGCCCAGGCTGGAGTGCAGTGGCACGATCTTGGCCCACTGCAACCTTCACCTCCCAGGTTCAATCTATTTTCCTGCCTCAGCTTCACAGGTAGTCAGGATTACAGGTGCATGCCACCACACCCAGCTACTTTTTGTATTTTTAGTAGAGACAGGTTTTCACCATGTTGGCCAGGCTGATCTCGAACTCCTGACCTGAGGTGATCTGCCCACCTTGGCCTCCCAAAGTGCTGGGATTACGGGCATGAGCCATCCCACCTGGCCTACTTTCAGTGGCAAACTCTTATATCCATGATTGCGGGTGTAGGAAATCTAGCTATTGTTTCCTATGATAAATTTGAGAAAACATAGATCTTCAAAATACTCTCAATAGATACACATAAAAATCCCAGGAGCAGAGGAAGGGAGCAGAGCATTTTGTTTCTCAAAAGGGGGTATCAGTTATAAATGCTGAAAAACATGGATCCAGATAATGGAACACTCCACATTCTATAGATGTCCAGAGCATGATTATTTGATTGGGTAAATATATTACAAGTTAAAAAAGGTAGGTTTTAATTGGATTCCTTATTTTAGACTCCAGACGGCACAGGGAATTCTCAATTAAATTTCTGATTGTTCTCATAATCATATACAAATATTTAATACCACAAAATGTTTTTAGAATAATAGTTTTGGAGGAAGAACTGATACGATGGTATAAACTAACTCATTTTTGGCAGTAAAATTTTAACAGAAAATTTTAGTATAACATTAATATATATGCATTATATAAAAGAAATGAAAAGTCGAAGTCTATCAAAATTTGAGAGAGGACAGGGATGGAATAAGGTTGGGAATGTCTGCTGCACACATTATTAATGATCGAAAAATAAAAGAAGCAAGAAAACAGTGATTTTACATCAAGACAGTTGCATCAAAATGGCTGCATTAAAATGTAACCTTTTTCAGAATAGCCAACATCAAATTGTTCTGTTTTATTTAACTGCTCACCATTTAAGATGATGGCAACGGTGACTTTCTTTGTTTAATATATGTTGAAAAGAGTTCCTGATGATCTCAACAGCTTTCCAGAGGGGGAAAAAAAATTAAAAAAAAAAAATCACAAGAGACATTCAAAAAGTATAAAATGTAAGATTTTAGAGAATCCCCATAGCTGTCCTGAAAGCACACAGGAAGTCACTCTTTCTAAGTGTTTGTGAAGATCCAAGTTTGCTTGCAGATGTTTTCACTGCGTTGGTGAAATAGGTTAACCTGGACATGCAGGTAAGTTTCTACTCTGAGGCTTCAAACAATATTCACACAAGACTATCTCATATATATCATTGGCATGGTAAGCCTTGTCTGGTAAAAAAGACCAAGGTCAGCCTTACTAGAATGTGAAGTTAGCAAATTTCATCTTTATTGTCTTCCTTTCAATGCTATTCTGTCCTTACCACATTGTTTTTTTTACCTCTATGTGCCAGATATTCACAACTCCATAGTGAGTACTCCTTGCTTCTCTCCCAGGCCTGTGCACCCCCTGAGTATACACACCTGTTGCCACTTTGCTCTTATCCAGCTATTAATTAGAGAAGATTTGATACATAAATTCATCCTAATGTGGCAATACCTTACAAGTCCTACCCCATCTAGAGGGAGGGATAGTTTAACATGTGGTTCCCATAACTGAATCCCTTGATGAGCTGAAGGGGAAAATATGCCTCATGTCTCATCAAATAGGTATGTAAGGCCTTTGCTTACTTTGCTTTTCTGTAAGGCTGCCTTTGTCAGGGTATATCAGTGACATGAAAAAGATACGTATAATATATTTATTATAGAAGGCTGGAGAATGGTTATTTATTGTAAATAATGTTGGTGTTGTTAAATATATTAATTCTTACTGTAAATAGAAGAGTTTTATTAAAATATGTATATATCCACAGCCTGATATTCTTTGGGCTTTTGATATGCAGGTCCTTAGTGATTTCTGTGGCTATTTTATTTTTATTTTTTGAGATAGAGTCTCATTCCGTCACCCAGGTCGGAGTGCAGTGGCACAGTCTTGACTCACTGCAAACTCTGCCTGCCGGATTCAAGTGATTCTCCTGCCTCAGCCTTCCGGGCAGCTGGGATTACAGGTGCCTGCCACCACGCCCAGCTAATTTTTGTATTTTTAGTGGAGACGGGGTTTCACCATGTTGGTCAGGCTCGTCTTGAACTCCTAACCTCAAGTGATCCAACAGCCTCGGCCTCCTAAATTGTTGGGATTACAGGCATAAGCCACCGTGTCCAGTCATCTGTGGCTATTTTAAGCTATATAATTCAATGAATCTTTTTTTTTTTTTTTTTTTTTTTTTGAGATGGAATCTCACTCTGTCGCCAGGCTGGAGTGCAATGGCGCAATTTCAGTTCACTACAACCTCTGACTCCCTGATTCAATCGATTCTCTTGCCTCAGCCTCCCGAGTAGTTGGGATTACAGGCATGTGCCACCACGCCCAGCTAATTTTTGTATTTTTAGTAGAGACGGGGTTTCACCATGTTGGCCAGGATGGTCTCGATCTCCTGACCTTGTGATCCACCGGCCTCAGCCTCCCAAAGTGCTGAGATTACAGGATTGAGCCACCTCACCCAGCCTCAATAAATCTTAAAAAAGAAATTTGTCCCTACTATCATTTGAACTTAGTAATACATTCCGTAAAGGCTTACTTATGCTACCTATGCAACTGTGATATATATGTACATATATATCACAGACAAAGTAACAATTTAGGTAATATATTCAATGTCTCCTGTGATCAGTTGGACAACTGTGCTCCTGCTGAGTTGGATAAGGTTTGTAATATCAGTAAGTATCAAAGGTAAACATTATTTTTTTCTGTAAAACCATGTCAACATTTCAAGTTTTTCACAAAAAATGTTAATGTAATGAAGAAATAAAACACATACATTGGTTCTACATTGTTATACTTGTCACTCTCTTGACACTTACATTAACAATTTAAGAATTTTTATCTTTCGATTATGTGGTCTTGTGTTACTACAAATCAATGCAAGTTTAATTAACAGAATCTCTTTTCAATATGAGTTATTTGATATAGAACTGCGTATCTATTGCAAAGTTCTTTATTCTAGGTTATCAAATTACTTTAAGAAAAACATAAATAAGCTGGGCATGGTGGCTCATGCCTGTAATCCCAGCAGTTTGAAAAGCCAAGGTGAGAGGATTGCATGAGTCCAAGAGTTTGTGACCAGTCTGGGCAATATAGTGAGACTCTGTCTCTACAAAAAATTTTAAAATTAGCCAGGCATGATGGTGCAAACCTCCAGTTCCAGCTATTTAGGAGGCTGAAGTGGGAGGATTGCTTGAGCCCAGGTAGTCAAGGCTCCAGTGAGCTGTGATCACACCACTACACTCTACCCTGGGTGACAAAGCAAGATTCTGTCCCTCCCCTCAAAAAAAAACAAACACAAAGAAGAAAGAAAAGCAGAAATATAGAAATAGACCACAACAAATAGCAAATATTGCTTACATTGATAGACAATTCCATCGTTTCACTTGTCATTTATTGTAGTTATTTGTTTTATTCACAAATATTTTAATTTTACATCTTTAATTTAAAAATGAAATATATTTTATTACTTACCAGCTCTTAATTTGGTTGATGTAAATAATATATAATCAAATGCCTGTATCAACAAGTCAAACATATTCTGTAAATACATACACCTGCTATGTACCCACAAAAATTAAAAATTAAAAAACAACTTATGAAAGGAGCAGAGAATTGAGTGTGTTAAGTAACAATAATTTATTCTAAGTACAGTACATGTATTTTATATCACTTAAGGAACTAAGATGGTGTCGTGCACATAATATACATTCAATAATGTATTCAATAATTCGTTTCATAATAGCTATCAGAAAAACTGTATCATGAAAAAATAAAAATAATAGCTTTCAATACTATCATGATAAAATAACAACATTTCTGGAAGAGAGGTACTGATCAGGAGTGCATGTTAGTAAATGAGCATACACATTTAAAGCACAGGAAAACCTGAGCTGTATAAGATATTTCCACGTTCTGTGTAGTTTTTGCTTTTGTTAGTCAAAAATTTAAGTGATCCTTTATAATTATCAGTTGAAATCAAAACACATGGGATTAACTAAGCACTTAAAGAACTGATTATTGTATTTCATAACCTAACTTAGCCAACTGATAACTTTTAAAACTATCTGCCACACATATTTTTCACTCAATAGTCTGTGCCAAAATTCAACAAGATTAACAACATAGTTTTGCATGCATCCTTTCTAAGATACTGCAAATTTTCTGAAATAAGTGAAAGTTATTTTGTTTTGGAAACGGAAGTAGCCAAACAGTACCAAAGTGGTTTCAAAGTTACATGTTCATTCATATTAGATAATAACAGTAAAATAATTTTATGTGTATGTTTTCTGGTTTTCAACATATGTCTTTCAAAAATCTGACTGACTTTTTAAAATTATACATTTTCAAAAGATTAATATCTTCTTAAATATAAAATATAGGTATAACTTAAGTAACTGTACCAAGTAAATTAATCATGCCCTATAAGGATATTATGATTAAAGAGTTTATAACACAAGAATGTTGATTTTTATTTCACTGTTTGAAAATGTGTATTAGTCTTAGCTTTCGTACATATGACATAATTTAAACGTAGCATAGATCTTTCAAATAAAATACAGACATTTTAATGGTGTGGAAGCTTTTATGTGCTGTATGAAGTGACTATTTGCATATTACATCATGTTTCAATTGCATTTTGCTCTTATTAAAAATGATTTTGCCCCCAGCAAAGTAGTACATTATGTAAGTAAAATTCCTAACAATACCTTTTAGAGATCGCCACTGTGTAGATCTAAGTACAGTTGTTCACTTAGTTCTCTCATAACAAGTCTTTAGAGATACTAATAAACTAATAGTAAAGTAATAATAAAGATACTATTAAAATATGAAAACTAAATCATATACGTGTGGTATATCCACTAAATATATACATAAATTAATCTTATAATTATTTGCGCTTCCACTGAGTATTCTCAGTGACTTCATAGGGTTTTAATTGTGTAAGAGAGTACCCTCAATGTGTTGCAAGTTTCTTAGCATTGCAGGGAACTGCATTGTTATTTAGATAGCAGGATTAACAAGAAACTGATTTCATCCTTGAAAGGCTTCCTCTCCCTTATCCCCCGTAATAAATTTATTACTAACTCCAGTCAGTTTTAATTCCTAAATATCTTCACTCCATTTCTACAAACATCATACCTGTTTGGCTTTCCATCATCTCTTCAGTCTGGAATAACCTTCTAACTAGTTCTCCCTATTACACGTTTGCACTCCTAAATCCATTCTCCCAATTCTTATTGCTCCTAGGAAAAATATCAAAATCTTTATATTGGTTTATAAAAGAGAACCTGATCTGACTCCTGCCTCCCTTTTCAGTATCGTATATTCCCTCACCTTGCTCATGAATAGTTCGGCTCCACTGATCTACTTTCAGTTCCTTGAGCACATGGTCTCTCTGATCACAGGGCCTTGCCAGAAATTGTGCCTTCTGTTGGGAATATTACCTTGCATTCCTCATCTCTCCTAATACATCAACAGTTACACCATAACTCCTATATAAGCCTTCAAAGCATAAGCTCAAAGGCATTTTTTTTTATGGGAACAAGGAAGACTTCCTGCCCACCTTACCCCCTAACACAAGGTGAGCATTCTGTTATATACCCTAATAGATAATACCACGTACCTTCCATCATAGCACTTATTACAGTTGAGATATATACATATATATGTCTATTTTTTTCCGAGTTGGAGTCTCGCACTGTCACCTGGGCTGGAGTGCAGTGGCGTGATCTCGGCTCACTGCAGCCTCCACTTCCTGGGTTCAAGCGATTCTCCTGCCCCAGCTTCCTGAGTAGCCGGGATTGCAAGCACCTGCCACCATGCCTGGCTAATTTTTTTGTATTTTTAGTAGAGACAGTTTTCACCGTGTTGGCCAGGCTGATCTTGAACTCCTGACCTCATGATCCACCCACCTCGGCCTCCAAAGTTCTGGGATTACAGGTGTGAACCACCGCGCCCGGCCTACAATTGATAATTATACATTTATTTTTGTGATTCCTATCTCCTCCGTTAGATGTTAACTCCATGAGATCAGGGACAATATTTGCTTTTGCTCAATATTGTATTCTTAGCATCTAACACACTACCAAGGATATACCAATGATTTAATAAATATTTGTTGACTGGATAACTGAATAAACAAATAGGCATTAATTATGAAAAAGTCATTTTTGTAATTTTTGGTGATGGTTGGACTGTGGCTGTTCAATTGCAGAGGATATTTTTCTACCTTCCCCCCAGTGGCAGCAGTAAATATTGCAGCTTGGTGAAAAACGAGAAGTCTCAGTGACTAAGACCTCAACAAAGGGTTGCAGATGTGAGCTATCAACTCATAACTGACAGCAGTAAAAGTACTGCTATGATTTTAAATGTAATATTAGCAATACAAGCAGATGAAACTTATAAATGCCTAACACCACATTTGCATTATTGAGCAGTCCAGAAAAAAATTTTGAATGAGTTTCTCTTGCCCCGTTTCATGCAGCAAGAGGTTCATGTTCACATTTTGCAATATCAGATAATCAAATCATATTACTGCTATGCTTTATTAAATGAGCAAACTCAAATGTTTGTCAAACGAGTTATAGCATAATTTTTAAAGTTTTAAGATTATTGCTAATAGGGCTTACATTTCACACTATATGTATGTGTGTGTATATGTGTATATATATATATATATATATATATATATGCCTAAATGTAATATAGTATGAATATATTGCCTGAATATATGACTATATGGAATATATATGGAATATATATATTGAATATATGTGAATATAATTAAAATATGGTGTTAGTAAATGAATACCTTGTTCAGTGATATAATTCTTAGTTTATATATTCTCCCTGCTAAGCTTTCCTATTTCTGCTTTAATATTACATTATACTTTATATGTATTACACGGAATTGCACTTGGCTATTTTGCAATGACCCAAGTTTGCCTTAAATTCCACATATCTACCATAACTCATACATTTTATTATCCTGGTCATGTTTCCATTTTTTCATCTGCTAAAAGATTGACGATTTTAAGACAGCATAATGAGTGCTAGACTAGTACAGCCGGTCTGGGGAGGAATCTGAGTTGTGGATTTTTTTTTTTTTTTTTTTTTTTTTTTGTCGGAGGAGTCTTGCTCTGTCGCCCAGGCTGGAGTGCAGTGGCACGATCTTGGCCTCATTGCAACCTCTGCCTCCCAGGCTCAGGGGATTCTCCTGCCTCAACCTCCCAAGTTGCTGGGACTATAGGCATGAGCCACCATGCCCAACTAATTTTTGTATTTTTAGTAGAGACAAGTTTTCACCATGTTGGCTAGGCTCTTCTCAAACTCCTGACCTCAAGTGATCCACTCGTCTCGGCTTCCCAAAGTGCTGGAACTACAGGCATGAGCCATGGCGTCCAGCCTGAGATTCTGCATTTTTAACAAGCTCCCAGATGTCCATGCACTACACTTGGAGTCACAAAGTAATGAATCAGGGGATGACAAACTTTTGGAAAGAGGTAGCTAGTAAATATTTTGGATATAGGAACCATGTGGGTTCTATTGTAACCACTCAGTTCTGCCATTGTAGCTTGAAGTCAGCCACAGACAACATGTGAGTGAATGAGCAGGGCTGGGTTCCAATGAAATTTTATGAACACTGAAATTTGAATTTCCTACAATTTTCCTGTATCATGATATATTATTTATCTTTTGACATTTTTCTCAACTGTATAAAAACATATACATCATTCTTAGCTTGTAGGCCATACAAAAACAGTCTGTTGTTTGCCATCCACCCTGCTATGACATAAGATGCCAATGGATAACTGTTGCAGAGGCTGGAGGGGAAGTAGAGTGTGACAGAATAGGCTTTGAAGAAAGGACTACAGTTGAGCTAGGATGTGAAGAAGGAAGGCTTTTTATGGACAGAGAAGTAGGAGAAAGTGTAAGACAAAAATATAAGCCAGCAACAGCATTAGTGTGTTCTTTGAACTGAAGGCATTGGATTGTGGCCAGCAAAGAACAAGTCCTTCTAAGTTGAGAAGGCTCAATGCATTTCTAAATGGTTTTAAACGTTAATGAGTAGTGGTGTCTGGTGAGCATGCAGAATGAGCAGTGAGGAATGCTCTTACCTTCCACATTTTGGAACTTCAAGTCAAGAGAGGACTGGACTACTAGGAGGAAGAAAGAATAGAAATGACTGAGGAAACCAGGAAAAACTGCACTTAAAAGGTCAAGACACTTTGAAAGTGACTGCAAAATGCTCTCAAATGAAAGCTTTGTGAAGCATTTATATAAATGATCAGGGCTTGCAAATTCATTGATGAAATGGGAAATATGTGTCATATAGTCAGGCAGAGCAAGCCTATCAAGCCATTTTTCCATTGCTACAGAGCACACAGCAGATTAAAAAGAGAAACTAAGAACCGAGGATTGAAGATTTGAAAAATGGTCTCCCCAGATGCCTCAGTGTCTTTCTGACATTGCTGATAAGTTACAGAGTAGGCATACATGCTGAGAGGTAAAATAAGCTTATGGGTTTTATAAAAGATGTTTCTCTTAGTTCTCTGGAGGTGGCAGTGAAGTTAGATAATGAAATATTACAAAAAATCACCAGAGCCAGAAATTATGAAAAATGGTGTATCAAGCATAAAATTAACAAAATCCAGTGCTTTTGGAACTCGCTTCTTCCAATTATTTTTCTATTTCCCATCTCGTTCTCACCCATTTCCCCACAGGATACTGTTCAGTTGTTTTGGAGGTGTTTCATTGGAATACTGGGATTAAGATTTGCTAAGAGCCTACTATAAAAAAGCATGATTTAAAAAATCTCATAATCCAATAAATGCTGATTTTTACCACCATTTAACAGATGAGGAAAGACAGGCTTGGAAGCCTATTTTACTTATCCAGATCCTCTTCAAAACAGCCAATACATCTGCCAGTAGATATGACTTACTTATAACCCCAAGTAAAAATGGGCAGCAGAGCAAAGGGAGAATTTCGGCTTTTCCACAATAAGGGAATGCTAATTAATCTTTCATATGTACAGAAAAGATTTGTCTCTGGCTTTGTTCAAATCAGAAACAATTACCTGCAAGTTTTGGTCACAGCATTCTAGATAATTTTTAAATACTGGCTAACCATGAGAGGAAAGGCAGTAAGGTTTTATTAATGTAAGTTAGAAAGGATAGCAAATATAGACATAGTAAACTTACTAGTTTTTTTGGATATTCAAAGGACCTGTGATCAGATTTCCCACCAAACAAGAGACATATTAAATATAGTTATAAATTATCATGTATTGAGCATGTCCTCCATGCCAGGCACTATTGGAAAGTGCACAAACTATTTCCTTTAATTTTCACAACATTCCAGTGACTGTGGTTATTATTACCTATACTTAACACATGAGGCCTAGAGGCTTAAGTGAGTTATCTATGGTCCCCTGAGTCCTATAGGTTTGCTATTGTGTCAATCTTATAGTATTAAGTGCCTAACACATACCCCTTCACCTTCCACCGTGAGTACATGAGTGGAAGCAGCCTGAGGCCCTCACCAGATACAGATGCTGGCACCACACTTCTTATACAGCCTGCAGAACTGTCAGCCAAATAAACCTCTTTTTAAAATAAATCACTGAGCCTTAGATATTCATTTATAACAACACAAATGGATTGAGATAGAAAGTGAGAAGTGGCTTTCGAGCTCAACATTGAAGACAGAATAGAATTTAGAATTTGGAGTGGGAAAGAGAAAGAGTATCTCAAAGTGTGTGTTGGAGTAGGAGAGCTTCGTGAAAAGCTTGGAAACCAATGAGTGTTGAATGAGGCAGGGCTGATGGTCTGCGGCCTTATTGGGTTATACTCAGTAAAAGGAGATCAGCTGGAATAGGTAAGGTGAGAGCAACATTCAGCAGCTCTATCTTCATTAAATGTTATTATATCATGCACCAGAGAACATAAAGTTCTAAGTTCACTTTGGGGGAATGTTATATAAATCCAAGATCATTATTTTTGATTCTTCATATTAATAGGCAACGCATTAAGTGTGCGTTCAAACCAAAAATGAGATAACCTAGGAGATGGTAAGAGGCAGATGATGATTTGGTGGTTTTGATATTTACAGTAGCTCTTCCAAAGAGAAACTTCTATTAAGTGCTTAGAAATACGGGACTGGTCAGCCTAGGCAACATTGCAAAACTCCATCTCTGCAAAAAAATTAAAAAATAAAAAATTAGCCAGACATGGTGGCACATGTCTATAGTACCAACTACTCAGGTGGCTGCAGTGGGAGGATTGCTTGAACCCAGGAGGTTGAGGCTGCAGTGAGTTGTGACTGGACCACTGTACTCTATCCTGGGCAGCAGAGTGAGACTCTATCATGCACACAAAGAAAAGAAAGAATGACAGAGAAATATGGGACTGGAACTCTCATCTTTGTCTCATCGTTTTGATGCTATGGTATTGCGCTAATTACTACACCTATAACAAACATCTCCTGCCACCAGGTGGCTACAGAGTTATGCCATGTTTTCAGGAGCTTAGGATTCCAGTGTGGTGAAAGCTTTTCCAAGTCACAACTCTTAAAACTGACAATGGGGAGAAATACCAAATATAGGTGATGGGGATGGAGGCAGCAAACCATATTGCCATGTATGTACCTATGCAACAATCCTGCATGTTTTTCACATGTACTCCAGAACCTAAAGTGCAATAATATATACACACACACAAACACACCCACACCCACACATATGTGTGTGTGTATATATATACACCTGACAATCTATTTAATGTTCTACCTACTATCTAGACAACATTTTAAGAAAAGTTGACTTGAGTTCATCTCTTCTCAATGTTCATAGGTTTAGGGAATTGATTTATATTCCCAAAGGGGGCTCTAAAGCAAATAAAATTCATATGATTTGTATCCAGTTTCTACCGAATTCATTGAATTCTGTAATTTAAAAATAATTTTTATTCATGTTTCATAATTCACTGATTTAAATTCCTTATGACAGAGTTATAGTTGTGAGAAGAGATGTTCACTTGATTAGAGGAAGAGAAGGATAGCAAGGCTCTTTAAAGCCTTCGGTGGAAAGTCAGAGGCAATTTGAGTACCAGTAGTTGGCAGAGTACCGATCCAGTGTCTCTGACTTCATTAAACATTATGATATCATGGCCTAGAGAACATAAAGTTCTAAGTTTAATTTTTGGGAAAATTACATAAATCCAAGATTAAGATTTTTGACTCTTCATATTAATAGGTAATGCTTTAAGTGTGCATTAGAACCCAAAAGGATGTAACCTAGTTTTAAAAAGGCAAAACACTGCAATGAACATGTCAAAATACACCTGTCACAAGGAAAGGATGTTACTCATTGCCCTAAATTATTTATAAGTTTTCACATAATTAGCTGTAAACATCTGACTGATAGAAGAGTCCAGAATGAATAGTTGATGTTGACAAATGAATTTCATCTTTTTTCCCTTCTTCTGCTTGTGCTATGAAGGTTATAATAAAGAATGAGTGGACTAAGATATCTGGAAAATGTATTCTTAAATATTAGATTAACTAAGGTAATTATGGAGAACTATTATGTGATAAGCAATATGCCAGGAATTACTGGGGTTGCAGAAAAGCATTGGCCAAGATCTGTGATCTTCATTTTAAATCTTATTGGTGAGATAAGATTAATTAACATAAGATAAAGAAAAAAAATAGTGTGCTCTAAGAAATAAGGTTTATACATATACAAAGTGGTGAGGAATTAATGATGCTTGCATTTCAACAGAAGATCCTTAAGGAAGTGCACTTATCAACTGGGATGACTTGTATAACCATTTTCCATCATTATCTTTTTCATCTCATTGCATAGTCTTCTTTTTATGCCCCATGCAGGCCCTTGTACATGGTAGGTGCTCCATAAATATTTGCTGTTTGATCAAGTAATTTTTTGGCAAGGATATAGTAAAAGCAACCAAAAAACAGACATGTTGGTTTTCTGTCGAATAGTTATCTTGAGAAAAAAAAATCTGTGTTGATCATAATAGAGTAACTTATCATTAGATCACAGATTTGGAAAGTAAAGCTTATAAATCTGCTTTCTAAAGAGTGCAGTGCCCACTAGCTCACCCTCACAGCCTTTAAGAATGAAGGTCAAAACTGGAATGCCTAGTGAATCCTGAAAACAATTTTAGTTCACTAGTCTGAGTCAATTAGACATGAGCTATAATATGAAGATTTTACGTGGCTAGTAAACTTTTCAGCGGAAATATTTCTCTAACGTTTGGTATACCTAAAATTTGATGTAAGTGTTTAAATAATGTGAATTTACTCTCTTTTTTAAAAGCAGTATTCAAACTATTTATTTTATGTCTAACAAAGGCAGGAGTCTTTTATGTTTATCTATCTATCTATGTATCTGTATATATATATATATATTTAATTGACATGGAATCTTGCTCTGTCACCCAGGCTGGAGTGCAGTGGTACGATCTTGGCTCACTGCAACCTCTGCTGCCCTGGTTCAAGTGATTCTCATGCCTCAGACTCCTGAGTAGCTGGGACTACAGGCATGTGCCACCACGTCAGGCTATTTTTTTTTTTTTAAATTTTTAGTAGAGACAGGGCTTTTCCATGTTGTCCAGGCTGATCTCTAACTCCTGACCTCAGGTGATCTGCCCACCTGAGCCTCCTAAAGTGCTGGGATTAGAGGCGTGAGCCACTGTGCCTGGCTGATAGCCTTATATTAAGGAACTGTTGTTTGTTTAGACATGCTCCTCTTAAATTTCAGTCCTCCAAATAAACGAAAAAAAGTTTAACAGTATTTGTTGCAAGTAGTAGTTGGCAAGTACATAATTTTATTGAGATAAGGTTAGGCATAATTAGAACAGTAGCACATCACCAAAGGTAGGGATGGAATAACAGCCACCAATAGAGTAAAAATTTTGGCTGAGTTTCTTGTAGGTGAATTATGTCTACTACAAAGTTGCATTTTGATGTGTATGCACATCGAGAGCAATGTAAAAATTTAGGATTAAGGCTATTGGTCATACTTACATATAAAACAATTATTTTGGGTAATACAACTGCTTTTCAAAATTGTAGAATAATGAACATTTATTTTTCAGAATGTTGAATTAGATGTAACCACAACTTCATAAGTGAATTGTCCAATGTAAACTATTAAAACCCACAATTAATAAACAATTAGTCACATGTTATTTCTCATCTTTTTATATTTAAATCTGTGAAATAATCTGCATATTTAAGAGAGTATCTATACTCTGGTTACCCAACAGTTTGGAAATGAGCCTCCATTGGAAAAAGAGGAACATGGGCTAATTCATATCTTTCCCCTCAATTTTCTATTATTCTAGAATTTTAGGCAAGAAAATATGTCCTTTTATGAGTCACAGAAAAGCCTGTACACGTTAATATCTGGAGTATAGTTTTTCCCCTACTCCTAAAGTGGGTAATGCTTACTTTTAAATTGTTTTCTTCGTCTTCATTTTTCAAAATCCATTAGCCAATAAGGGACTAGGATATCATTTGTAGTTCTCATTTTGCAGAGACGTTGCTGGTATTTGATTCCATTCTACTTTGAAAGTCTGAGAAAAATTCCAAACCTCAACTTTGGAGATGAAACTTCCTCATACAGGGAGGGCAGTCAAGAAAGTAATGGAATATTTTATACCTATTGTATTGACAAAATTTTAAAAATTTGAAAGAACCAAGCATTTGTGGGAACATGAACCAACTGGATCTCTTCCACATTGCTAGCAGAAATACAAATTTGTAAAATTACCTGGAAAAAGTTGCATTATCTCTTAAAATTGAATATTCACAATATGTATACGATGTTTTGGTTTAATATTTAATTAATTAATTATATCAATAGAGCCACGAGTGGAGATGACAATGGTGATTCATACACCAAGGGTTATAATTAATCCAGTTTTGTGCACTAGAGGCCAGACTATTTCTAGATTTCAAGGATGGCTGAGCACCTAAACAGCATCATTTGGTAAGGCAGCATATCAGTTTAGAAAAAAAGTAAAGGGGGTATAGAGAAAGGCACTTGTTTTGGTGGGAACACTATTAATTTAGAGTATGCTTGGTTCGTAAAATTTTATCGATGAATGTTTGCTGACTTAATGAAGCAAAAAGTGAAGAAAAAGGTAATGATTATTTGCCAATGTTTGCTCGAGGTGGCAGATTTTCAGTCATAATCAAGAGAAAAAATAATAGGCGCATCAAATTGATAGTTTTCTGTTGTTTTTACATTTGGGAGAATGTAAGTTCCTTCCAGAGGCACAGGAAAGATGTGTCATTGTCATTCAAAAATTCAAGGATAGTGATCTACAAATTTTTTGTCAGGAAATATTAGTCAATTTTAAATAGTCATTCAACATATATGCCAATGTAAAATAATTGGATCTAAAGTAACTTTTCTTTTGTAAGGGGAAATTATAAGAAGAATAGAAAATTGTAGAATTATTAACTGAAAAATTTTCTAAATTTTTTTTACCAGATCCCCACAAATGATAATTTGAAAAAAAATATGAATAGGTATTGGTGAGTATGGAGATGTTTAGTTATGACAATAGCTATTGATTATTAAATATTTAACAACTAATGTCAGGCTGTGTACTAGACTACTAGACTCTTTGCAATTCTCACAGCAGCCAGTGAAGCAGTTATTACTAATTCCATTTAATATATGTGAAAACAGAGGCTACAGGAGCTTGAGTGAGTTTACCAAAGTCCCACAGCTAGTCAGTGACAGTACTGGGATTCTGAACCCAGGTCTGCCTGATTCTAAACTCACATTTTCTTCACTGAAAGTTGACCTATGTTGGCAGTCGTCATGTTGAGTGAATGAAGCAATGAGTTCTGAGATGTCTCTGGTCATCTACCCACTCCCTCCCTTAAGCTTCTTCTTCTACATAGAGCATGGGGCTCCAACCCCAGCTCTGCTGTCTACAGCACTGCCAAGTGACCCATTGGGCTCCACCTTGACCAACTGGGCATCAAGCGGTGCAAAAGCAAATCCCTCTCAAGCTGGGAGCGTCACACCGTGGACTACTCCTGCATGCAGCTGGGTACATATCTCCTGGGTTCCATGACCTGCCTAAAAAAAAGTGAGAGAGTGGAGAGACAGATCCAGGCAGCTCAGTAACTGCTATTACCAGAAAAATGTGACTATGTCCATAACAGGTTAATAGAAGATATTCAGTAAATATTATCCTCGCTATTACATTATTATCATCATTACTAGCTGTGAAGCTTTTAGAAATTTACATTAACCCCTCCTAGACTCAGTGCCCTAGTCCATAAAATAAGGTTGAGACTACTGGAATGATCTAAGATTGTCATGATGATTACATGACAATCTAAATCCATTTAAATTTCTGGGCAATTTGCTCATTAAGTGTTAGTAAGACAGAGAGATAAGTGGTTTTCTCCTTTTAATGTGATGAAAATGAGATTATAATTATCTTGCAGATGACGGCACCCATGTATTTGCCCCACATGTCTACTAGCTTCCTGACAAGCTAGGCTTCCCCAGCCTCTTCATTCTCCGTATATAAGCAATCAGCTTAGACCTAGTGCTGAGATAGAATCCCCTTTCCTGTTCTTTCTTACAAGTTAGAACTATATTCAAGACTCATTCCTGGCCCCCTTTTTTTTCCATCATGATACCTTCAAATACTCAAGTCCTCACTAATCTCTCTCACCACATAATTTGACAATGATCAATTTCTCATTTATTCTGTTCATTCACCTTGTTAGCTGATTAGCTAATTGGTAAACTTCAAAAGCAGGGTCTATCTTCTCATAAATCTTAGTACTTACTGCAGCACCTATCCCAGTGCCTTTCATAAGGTAGAGGCCAAATAAATAACTGTTGCTGGATAAATTAATGTAAGTTATCAATGAAGTCAGCCATCAATTTTTGTAACCAAAACTGGAGGAAAGCTTTAGAAGATTGAATGTCATAGTTTTAGTACCATATAAAACAAGGCACTGTTTTACGTGATAAAATACAGACTGAAACTCATTAAAAATGTAGAAAAGATTAGTTTGTGACAGATGAATCCATGACAAGTTACGTGAAAAATAATTAATTTGAAAGAAGACCTCACCTCATACTATTCTTGTGTTAAAATTATGGATGGTAAACTTGCCTTCCTAGGAAATATATTTAGGGGATCCTCTAACAGAAAAGACATGAATCTCATTAACCCAAGGTCATATTTATGTTCTGATCATTAGGTCAAGATAGCAAAAGAATGTACACAATTTGCATTTCATTTACAATCTTACTATTTTCCGACAATTGAGACAAAAATGTATCAATTAAAAAACATATAACTTAATAAATACTTAGTGATTGATATGTAAAACCCAGTAAAAAAAATGACACACCTTTCCTGAGATTTGGCAAGGATAAATATAAAGACTTCTCCTTACCATATTTCAGTATATATTTTAAAAATTATAATTCTTTCCACTATAATCTTTATCAATGCTATTGAACCAAGAATAAAAGGAATATGAACATCAAGAATGTGGGTGATATGGAATGGGAGTAGAAGATTGGCCCATGCCTTTATATAAACCTCCTTGCCTTGATGTTTCAGAGACTGGCCTCCTTTTGAAATAAAAATAAATACCTTCTTTCATAGAAACATGTCAACGTAGAGTGTTCACGTGATCTAATAACCTTGCAAATCAATGTCTATAATGATAGAGAGTTTTATTATTTTCTCTTTATTATTTTAATACAGAATGAGTTCTATTTTAATATACCTTCATCCCTTACCCATACACACAAATATCCCAATGATAACAAGATGTGAGAAGGAAGTCTTTTAAATAGATTTTTAAAACTTAATTTCTTAAACTATTATAGTTTTGGAGCTCATCTTAGAGGTCCATGTGGGTAGGTGAGAATCTGTCAGCATAATGTCTTTTTCTCAGAATTTTTTCTAAAGGAAGCATGCTATTTTGTTTCCCTTGTTATTATTTTCACTTCTTTCTCCTGCTAGTGTACTTTAATTTTATTTGGAACTTTGAGGATGGAAAAGTATGATTATTTAGATTTTCTAGTAATATAAAACACTTTTTGTGAGAAAGACTATGAATTCTCTTTGACATTAACATCTGCCTGTAATTGAATGGAGTATTATTTAGGATATAATGTAGTATTCAACAGGAAAAGCAATTTGTCTAAAAAAACGCTTCTTTCCTTGTTGAGTTTACCCTCTTGCCAGCTTGATATATCTTCACTGCCTATTTGTTCTTTGTTACTGTCAAGATAGCAAATTTCTATCTGGAGCAGATGGTGTAACTGCTATTGTTCAAATGCTTCGAATTCATTCTGCTGCAGGGTATTTTTATCATTAAACCTCTAATTAGCAGTATTAATAAATTGAATCTATGGTCTATTCTGTCTGGGGTGTCTGAACATTTGTTAAATATCTGAACATAAAAATACATATTATTTTGATATCATGAAAATTGTATCAAAACTAATTTGATTATTTCTTAACAGAATCAATGTAAAGATATATTTTATTAAGTTAATATATTCAAAGGCCTCATTCTTTCCATATATATGTATATATATATGTGTGTGTGGGTGTGTGTGTATGTATTCCAAGCAGATAAAACTATTGTTTTAAACACCTAGTGATCTTCCATTTTGGAAAGGTAATAAAAAAGTATGTTAAATATACATGTATGTGTATATATATATATATATATACACACACACACATATATACATATATAAAGAGAGAGAGAGTATGATGGTAGGTAAATGCTGTACAATTGTAGCAGTTAGTCAGTAGTTCTATAAATTTATTAGTTGATTAATTGTGTATGAACCTGTCATAGAAGGTACTTGTTGCCCTTACTAATTCCTCCATTACTTATCTCAATAGAAATAAAAAAATCTTGATGTGTGTCTTCATACTTTTGAATAGGATGTTTAAATTTAATTCTATTTATAAATTACAAATGTGGGGCTTTTTATCTACAGGTTCTAACAACACGCCTCCTTCACTCCATGTAGGAAGCCATCATACTTCATATTTTACCATCAGGAAGGAATTAGAGGCAAGGCTAATATTTTTGCTCTCCATCATGTTTTCAATATTAAAATGATTAAAACTGGACCAACAACCATTTTTCATTTAACTTTATCATTACAGCTTTAAAAAGGAAGGCAATAAATGAATATTTGCAGAAATATTAATAACTTTTAAACAAATTACACTCACATATAAGAATTCAGTAAATAGAATTCTGCAACTTATTATGATTTTTCAGTGATTACTACTTTAGAAATAATTTCATTCAATGTAGTCTGTATATTGTGGCCAGGTGTGGTGGCTCACACCTGTAATCCTAGCACTTCAGGAGGCTAAGGTGGATGGATCACTTGAGCTAGGGAGTTTGAGACCAGCCTGGGCAATATGGCAAAACCTTGTCTCTACCAAAAATACAAAAAAATTAGAAGGGAGCGGTGGCACTTGCCTGTGGGCCCCACTACTAGGGAGGCTGGGATGGGAGGATCCCTTGGGCCCGAGGAGATAGAGACTGCAGTGTCTATAATGAAGAAATAATTTCATTCAGTGTAATCTGTAAATTGTAAACAGTATCCAATAGTTGGACAATTTTACAATCAGCAATGATTGATTCTAATTTAACAAATGTTGAATAAGTCAACAAAGATTAGGGTGACTATACATTCTACTTTTCCTAGGACAGTCACAGTTTATGCTTATTGCACATGTATTAATTATAATCTCTAACCCTCAAAAGTGGCCAATCTAGATGTTAAATTATATAGTCATTCTTATGCACTCAGGTTATGCACTGAGTGTTACATGCTTATATATATATAACTATAAACAAATGCTGCTTACCTGAAGAAGCATACAAAACTTATTAATGACACAAGATATATACATAAAATTCTTAAGTGTGTTTTTTTTATTAAAAGATTCAATTTTTAGTATAGCCAGTAAGCACTGTGAAAATTCAGTGAAGTGGTATAACGTTATGGATTTGAGTGGTTAAGGCTAATTTAATGGAGTTGCTGTACTAAAGGACATTGTGGGCATGAGGTCACATAGTTACAGGGATGAAGATGAATATGGTTTATAGCTGATCAATCAACAGTGGAAATGACTTAATATAAAGAAGAGCATGTTAATAAGAATAATAGGTAAGGACTCAAAAATTCTGGTCTCTTGTTCTTCTCTTCCACTGGCTAACTTTATATCATTGAGTGAATTACTTCTTCCTTTTGACTTTAGTTTTCTGATTTGTAAAATGAGGGATTGAATTGGATTCAGCCATTCATCAGTGTTTTTATGGTGAGATTACTGTTTGCAAGGCACTCCACTAAAGACTATGTAAATGATCTTTCTTCAAGTTCCTTTCCTGCTTTAATTTTTATGGTAGTTACTTTTGTCACCATTATCTCCAATGATATAGTTGTGGCCAGTTTGGAATCTTGTGCTTCTCTGTCAATGAAGAACATTTCTTGTAGGTACATGATTTTAAGCCAACAAATATTTGCTGCGTTAAATTGAATTGAAATTTTTTATTGCAAGTACCCTTTGTTTCCTAATTGGATTAGAACCATATTTTCATTCTCTGTGACAGTGGTAGGGGACTCTGCCAGAAGAAGTTGGCTTTGTGTATTTTCAGATGGTGAAAATAGCTGTTATGTTAACAGGTAACTGAGGCTGCAGCCAACTTTTGCCCTTCTCACAAATGAAACCAGTTTCACATTTGCTCTACCTCCCCAAACTAAAGAATCTTGCTGTTATTCGAGTGCTAATTACCTAACAGGAAAGATCAGGCTCTCTGGAGTAGAGTTACTGGCACTGAGCAGCAGGGCCCTCTAGCAACTCAATGAAGCTGAAATGTCTTCTGTGAATCCAGCTGATTCAAGACTGCAGGCCCACTTCACAGTGCAGGCTTTCCTATTTTGGAGGGAGTTGAAAAAATGACCCTAAAACATTATTATGGATCATAAATCACTTTTGGTAATACACACTGTTGCTTCCCTCCACTAACTGGATAAGTTGAGGATAGACCTAGCCTAAAAGGAATCTGATGAGCAAAAGAAAATTATTTTTACTTGTCAAATAAATATTCATTTTGTCCTTGAAAATTGTGGCATGATGAAAGTGTTATATGCTTAGCGACAATTAAATCTGGAGCATTCTTAATATATAGTAGGTCAACATACAAGATCAAATGCAGACCATGTTTAAGTTGATACTTAATTCTTTTATCTTTGTCACCTGTCAGAAATCAGAGACAGATCTTGTGTGTGTGTGTGCCTGCCAGGACATAGTTAAATCCAGGTGGAGTCTAACTCTGACTACCTCTGACTAATGCATGCTTTTCACATTGATACTGGTGGTCATGAAGCTAGCAGTAGGGAATTAAATGGAGAGAATTCAAGACTTTATCAAGACAGCTTGAATGAAAGCTAGAAGTAAGAAAAAATAGGAGTTATAATAAATGTTTGAGCATAAATGAGCTACAAGGAAAGCAAATAATTGTGAGGGTATTTATTTTCTCTAGGTTGCACTTTTCACACGGAACACCTTGTAAACCTTGCTACCAGGGATTTCCTCTCACTTTTGGTGTGGTTTGGCATTGGCAGGGAGACTGAAGTTTTTTTCTGGAATGTATTCTTAGCACCTTTTACTAATTTTTCAAAAATAAGTGAATTTTAAGTGTTAAGAAATTTCTACTAGCTTTCCACATTGCTTTCCACCCACTAATATTTTTTAACTTTCAGTGTTTTGTTTTGTTTTGTTTTTCAGAAATACATAGTCCTGTTGGTTTAAATCTGTAAATATACCAAGGCAACTATTAAAAGTGTTAAATCCAAGATATGAACAACTGAAAACTAACTGATAGGAGCTATAAATAGTGTTGTAAGCAAATGATTGGGAATCTGTCTTTTCAGGCACACTGCATGAGAAATACAAATCAGTCTTTGTTTCATTCTGCCAGTAATATTAGCATATTCTACGCCCTCAATCTATAAAGCACTTAAAATGTTGAAAACTTTTGACTAAACAGGGAGAAGTAGGAAGAGGAAAAGCAAAAAGCATATGTAATTGCTTGACAATGTGCTGAAATATTAAACTGCAGACATCTCTAAATGTATGTGTAAAATAAAGACCGATTTTGAAAGTAGATTATTTATTTTTAAAATGTGCTTGATTATTTCAGGGCCTAGAAGCAAACACGACTTAAACCTCTACTCATTGTGTACGTGTGTCTGTATGTGTTTGTATTTAATTACTATTGTGGCAAAATAAGAGCATGATCCAAATTCTGTGCCTCATCCCAGAACTTTTAGAGATTGTTGACACCTTACAGAGCCATGGTAAAGGGTCAGGTACAGGAAGGAAAATTAAAATGCAAACTCACACTGACATGCAGAGTGAGTAACCAGTCTTAGAAAACCTGAAAAGCCTTGACATTGAGCAAGGCAAACTGGGTTTTAAACAGGCAATGGGAAGGCTTCAGTTTTTGCAATTGAAAAAAAAAAATTGGCTAAAAGAGAGTGTGTGTAAAAACTAAAAGAAAGGAAGCTAAATTGAGACCTACAGGATGGTGGGTATCTCTTTTTTTTTCCTGATGAACTATGAAACTTTTCTGGGACAGAAAGAATAAGAAGATAGATCTGCACCCATTGTGATTCAGGGTAACTGACTGGGCTCTGTAACAGAGCTATAGGTAACTTTGTTTAATGTAGAAAGAAATGATCCAGGTTAAACATCATGCTTCACGGATTTTTCCAAACAAACCTACTTAAAGAATTTGAGAAACAGGGAATTTCCTCTCAGATAAGCTAGTAAAAACCTACTCATGCCCCAATGTAGTAAAAACAAATTGAGAGCAAGCAACAAAGTAACTTGAGAGTTCAATGTAATGTAGAAATTGGTAATTTTTAAAAAAGTGTATCAGTTTTAATACCTTCAAATAGGAATTTAACATCTGTCCCTGTCCATCTTTGAAATGCAGAGGCCTGAGATGTTACAGAACCAAAATCTTTAGGTTAGTAAGCATATAGATCAAATGTGTTGTAAATGGAATCCTCGTACAACTTTAAAACTTCTTAAAGTGAACATTTGTAATATGTTTTTGACCATTATGAAATACTTTGTCAACTGTTTTGGTAATATTCTGCAAGAAGAAGGAATAACCTAAATGATCTCTAATATTTCTGGTTTTGCCTTTGCTTGAGCAGTTTCATAAATGAATATTTTACTTGGCACATTTTTTGTTATTAAAAGAAAAATAATGGCTTCACTTGTTACATAAAGTTGTCCTATAAATATTTTGATCAAATTTTTAAATTCTCTGTGTGACAAAACAGTGTGAAATAAATATTTCAAATGCCATTTATTGATGAGTAAATTGAAAATATTGCTAAATTCCTTTTACAAATTCTTAGAAGAATTTGGCTTTTAAAGGAAAACATCATGATCAGTGTATAGACATGCTTATTGGGAGACTCTTGGCCTTTATCAGAAAATTGTACTCTGCCATAGTATAAAGAATCCTGGTGTGTTCGGGTAATATTTTCAATCTAAAACCTAGGAGGCAGGTGCTCACATGTCCTCTTCCGTGATTGGAAAATACAGGGAGGAGGCGATAGTGGCAACTGTTACCATGATTGATTTCATTGGGATAGAAGATGGACCAGCTGGCTGTAATCAATGCATTGAGGACTCTCTCAAATCAGCAGAGCTGTTAAATTTTAAACTCCTCAAGGTAGAACACAGTGGTAATGTTTTGAAATTTAAATATTTGGAAATGCAAGCTACTTTTCTTAGGCCATTTCTTCCAAAGAACACAACATTAATGTTTAAGCCATGTGCTGTTCACAGATTATAGTGTTGCAGTGATAAAATGTATACTCCATTGGCAAAAATACTGGTAAAGGGACTGAGATTCTTGATTTTTAACTTTGTATTTAACCTTGTATAATTCTACCTGGAAAGTGTTCGTAAAAGTATAAATAGATGTAGGAAGATTACTATATGATCACTGTATTTTACAATCTTTCTGTCCTTGAGTTTGAAGTATATTGCAGGTTAAGGTTAAGCCAGGAAATAAGATTGCTTTATAGAACTTTATGACTTTCAAAATTTGCATTTGAAGAAACTGTTGTATACATGATAACGAATCCTTGAACCATGAAGAGATTGGGGTATACATGATGATGAATCCTCGAACGGTGAAAAGTAGAATTGGATTTTGTCACTGTCTATATCTCTGCTTAAATGGCTTTTACACTCACTTTAAATGAAAACAATGAAATGCAGATGTCATTAGGAGTGAATACTGATTAGAAATAATCCAGGGAGGCTTCTTATATGACATGGAACACTAGTTAGACTAAAGTACACAGATGGGCCATTAGGAAGTTGAACATTAAAGACTTTGCCAATCACATCTTATCATTTGCCACACTGCAGGCAGAAATTTATCCACCTTTTGATCTTGTAAGACTCAAATCTCATAGTACACAGAAGGTGTGTGTTACAGAGTGTTTTCAAGCTATGCCATGACACAATGAAGCTTAACAGTAAATGTTTAATGGTTGGCTCTTGCGGTATCAAATTGGGCATGTTTTTAACATTACTGACATTCATTTTGAGTTTCTTATTCAATGCAATGGCACAAACATCCTTTGAAGACTTACTAAATAACAGGCACTATGCTAAGCATAATGATGACTAAAGCAGATTCCGTGCATTCAAGTAGCTTACAGTCTTGGGAGTAGAGATTTCCCGACCTCATTTCAAAAGTAAGACACTCTATCTTATGCATTGTGATACAACATCTTCTATTTTATTGTGCTGTCTCTCCTTGTTTCTTTTCTATTATTTTCTTTCTATTCTCTTCTCTCTTTCTCTTTCTTTCTCTCTTTCTTTTCTTTCCATTTTTTTCTTTTCCTTCCTTCCTTCCTTCCTTCCCTCCCTCCCTCCCTCCCTCCTTTCTTTCTTTCTTTCTTTCTTTCTTTCTTTCTTTCTTTCTTTCTTTCTCTCTCTCTTTCTCTCTTTCTTTCTTTCTTTCTTTCTTCCTTTCTTTCTTTCTTTCTTTCTTTCTTTCTTTCTTTCT